>NW_017617678.1:1420777-1605781 GCF_001879475.1 Ipomoea nil | reverse complement strand
GAATAATCTTGACAATATTGCCAAGGATATTCTATTCAATGCCGTAGATGATACAATATTTCGAAGATCCGAAAGTGTGCCACTGCCAAAGAAATATGGGAAACTCTCATCAAGATTGGCGAAGGAGATGAACAAAAAAAGACAATAAGCTCACAATCGCCATGAAGAAGTTTGAAGATTTCAAAATGCTCTCAAATGAAAGTGTTGCAGACATGGAAGCTCGAATGATCAAAGTTCTTGGAGAATTAGTGATCATGGCAAAAATATTAGCCAAAAAGAAATTAATCTCAAAATCCTATGAGGCTTACCATCTGCATGGGATATGAAGGTTACGGCTATGCGCGATCACCGAGATCTAAGAATGTTGTCAACAGACAAATTATTTAGTGATCTAAAAGCATATGAGTTTGAAATGAAGGCAAAGATGATGATGTACATGAAGCTCGAAATTCTGCTTTAATGGCGAACAACCGTCAACCTCCAGGTCAGTAGAAAATGTTGATCTTATGACTGACGAACAATTTCTCTTTTTGTCAAAAAGTTTAGAAGGTTTATGTGAAAAGGAGACAACAAAAATTCTGCTCGTGGAAAATTCGTCTCTCGCATACCACAAGAAGAAAAAGTCGAAGAAAATAAGGATTTATGCTACAATTGCCGCAAACCTGAACATTTTAAAATAATTGTCCGTATCCGATCGTTAGCAAGTATCAAGGCAAAATGTTGAATCTACGCCGAACAAATCCGAAAGCAAAAGGTTCAAGCGCGACAAAAGAAAAGCTCTCGTTAGCAACGAATCAAACGAAAATGATGATTCGGAGGATTCATCATCAAGCGATGAAAGTTCATGTTCGATGATGATACGGCGCTAATATGCAAGTCAATTGAGTTGAGTACAAGTGAAGATTGTCTTATGGCTCTTGACGCAGAGGAAGAAGAGGTAACATCTAATTCTTTCAATTCTGTTAATTCTTCTTTTTCTCGTGAATCTATTGACAATCTAATGCGAGAATGTCAAGAGATTATGCTCACTCATCCTCAACTCAAGGAGCGCAATAATATTCTAATTCTTGAAAAAGAAGAAATGAATAAAAAATTGCAAGATGCTTTACTTGAAGTGAGTAAATTGAAGAATGAAAATATTCATCTTCAAGAAGAGTGTAAAGCTAGAGAGGTTAGAGAAACATAATCTTAGAGCTACTATTGCTACGTTCACTAATTCGTCTAAAATAATAGATAAAATGGTGAGCATGCAAAAGCCATCAGGAGATAGAACCGGAATTGGTTATGACTCCACATGTTCTCAAACCCTCAAAATCTGACTAATTCTACTACTACTTTAAATAATAAAGTTCAAGTGGTAAAATTTGTTAAAAGTCAGAATAGCACGATGAGACAAGGACTTGGCTATCAAACAAAAGCAAAATTGAATGTTGAAAGGCGAAACAATTCTATAATACGGCAAAGCAACAAAAATTCATCAAGCAAAGATATGCCAAAGAGTCAAGTGCAAAAAGATTTCATAGAAAAGGGGGAAGCTTTTCTAGAAATAAAGTTGGGAGATTTCATCCCACTCAAAAGGATTGGTTGTGTAATAGATGTAATGCTTTTTATAGACCAAAGCAACTATTCTCTTCCCAGGTGCCAAAATATAAAAATAATTTTCAAACCCGGCGCCAAAAATATTTTCTAATGTGAGTTATGATTATCGTGTCTCTAATGGTTACAAATCGCCTCATCTTAATTCAATAAGATCAAGGTGGGTTTGGTTACCAAAAATCACTAACAGTAAATGACCCAAGCAAGTATGGGTACCTAAAGTTAATTAATCTTTTTGCAGGATGTTTGGTACATCGATAGTGGTTGCTCACGCCACATGACTAGAAATAAATCATATCTAGTAAATTTCAAAGAAATCGATGGACCAAAAGTTATATTCGGAGGAAATCAAAATTATGGAATTACAAAAGGAGTTGGCACGATCAAGAAAAATGGTTTTGAAGATTGAAGATGTTTCTTTCGTTGAAGGCTTAAAATTTAATTTGTTGAGCACTAGTCAATTTTGTGATAAAGGCTATCTTGTAGAATTTTCTAAAGATAATTGCCTAATAAAAATGAGCTCACAAATGAGATTGTTCTTTCTGGAAAAAGACGAAAGAATATGTATATTGTTGATTGGAGCACTAGCAAAGATTCAGTGTGCTTAATGGCCAGAAATTCGAATGAAGCTAATTGGGAATGGCACAGAAAGCTCAACCACTTAAACTTCAAGACCATCAATCAGCTTGCAAAGAAAAATCTAGTAGAAGGCTTGCCAGATATTATCTTCAAGAAGGACCAAGTGTGTGATGCATGCCAACGCGGAAAGCATATCAAATCATCATTCAAATCAAAGACACACGAGTCGACGTCAAGACCGCTAAGCTTACTACATATGGACTTATTTGGACCGGTTGATCCAATAAGTGTAAGTGGTAAGAAATATACTCTCGTTGTTGTTGATGATTTTTCCAGGTACACTTGGACCGTGTTCTCAAGAAGAAAAATGAAGTTGAGCAAGTTCTACCGAAGCTGTTGAAGCAACTACAAAATGAGAAAGAATTGCAAATATAAAAAAAAATACGAACGGATCGCGGAACCGAGTTCGTGAATGGAGTTATAACAAGCTTTTTACAATACACATGGAATTTCTCATCAATTATCTGCCGCAAGAACACCGCAACAAAACGGTGTTGCCGAAAGAAGAAACCAGACGCTCAAAGAAGCCGCACGAGTGATGATTAGTGCTGCCGGTCTCCCGAAACGATATTGGGCGGAAGCTATCAACACTGCTTGTTACACGCAAAATCGAAGCATGATCCATAAGCAGTACAAGAAGACGCCATATGAGCTTTATAAAGGGAGAAAACCAAATATTGGTTATTTTCATATTTTTGGATGCAAATGTTTTATTCATATTAATGATAAATTGCATCTAAAAGCTTTTGATGAGCGTGCAGATGAAGGAATTTTTCTAGGATATTCAACTACCAGCAAGGCGTTAAGAGTTTTGAATAAAAGATCAATGGTGGTTGAAGAATCCATACACGTGGTATTTGATGAAAAATCACAGATCAAGAATGATGCACTGGACGAAGAAATTGCACAAAATGGTAACAAGTGTCATATTGATTTTTGTGATACTAATGTTACGTGTGAAGATGATGTTTTGCAGGAATGGATGAGTTGGAAATTAATTCTCTAGAAAATCCCATCCCTCATCTAGAAGAAGTTGGAAATTCTTTTAATAATAATTTTGGGAGTGATGCCTCACGTGATAATGAGGATGCAGTACAAGTTGGTGATCCAATTAGTGATCAAGTTACTGGTGAAGTTGGTGATCAATTACTAAATGAATTAAATGTGGAAATTCGAACCAACTCTCCCAGTACACAACAGATGGATCCACCCAGTACCATGCACCCATTTGAACCAGATTTAAGATGGCTCAAAAATCACCCTCCAGAATTAATTATTGGGAATATCCATGAAGGCGTGAAAACAAGATCATCTACCATGGAAGCATTGTTCACGTGTTATCTATCTCAGATTGAACCAAAAGAAATTGACGAAGCTCTCAATGATCCGGATTGGATAAATGCTATGCAAGAGGAGCTCGATCAATTCAAAAGAAATGATGTTTGGGAACTTGTTCCAAGACCGGCGAACCACAATGTTGTAGGAACCAAATGGGTCTTCCGGAATAAAGCAAACGAAGAAGGCGTGATTGTTAGGAATAAAGCAAGGCTCGTTGCAAAAGGATACTCTCAAGAAGAAGGAATAGATTTTGATGAAACTTTTGCACCGGTGGCTCGACTTGAAGCAATCAGAATTTTCCTAGCCTACGCCGCACACAAAGATTTCACCGTTTATCAAATGGACGTGAAAAGCGCATTCTTGAATGGTCTACTCGAAGAAGAAGTTTATGTCGAACAACCCCCAGGTTTTGAGGTAAAAGGCGAAGGTGATAAAGTCTACAAACTTAAAAAGGCATTGTATGGGTTGAAACAAGCACCTAGAGCTTGGTATGATACTTTGTCAATGTTCTTAATAAGCTGTGGATTCACCAAAGGCCTTGTTGACAAAACTCTATTTAGAATTCAAGATGGTGATCATATTTTATTAGTGCAAATATATGTTGATGATATTATTTTTGGAAGCACTAACAATTCTCTGTGTGAGAAATTTTCGAAGCTTATGCAGAATAAATTCGAAATGAGCATGATGGGTGAATTGAATTACTTCTTGGGCTTACAAGTCAAACAACTGAAAGAAGGAGTATTCATCAATCAAGCAAAGTACACTCGCGACTTGATAAAGAAGTTTGGCCTTGATGGAAAATCATCGATCAAAATTCCAATGAGCACATCAATAAGGCTAGACAAAGATGAAGATGGAAAGGATGTCGATCAAACAAAATATAGAGGAATGATTGGTTCACTTCTATATCTTACTGCAAGCAGGCCGGACATTTCTTATGTTGTGGGCGTGTGTGCAAGATTCCAAGCAAATCCAAAAGAAAGCCACCTCACCGCAACAAAGAAGACCATACGATATTTGAAAGGCACAATCAATGTTGGATTGTGGTATCCAAAAGGTACAGATTTTACTCTAACAGGTTTTTCAGATGCGGATTTTGCAGGTTGCAAAATAGACAGAAAAAGCACTTCCGAGACATGCCAGTTCTTGCGGGGAAAGCTTGTTCTTGGTTCAGCAAAAAGCAAAATTCCATCGCAACTAGTACCGCCGAGGCCGAATATATTGCTGCAGGAAGTTGTTGTGCGCAAATTTTGTGGATGAAGCAACAATTGAAGGATTACGGAGTTAATTGTGATGACGTTAGTATTTATTGTGATAATACTAGTGCAATCGCTATCACTCACAATCCGGTGCTTCACTCAAGAACCAAACACATCGACATTCGACATCATTTTATAAGGGATCACATTGAAAAGAAAAATCTGAAGATCGAATATATCCCTACGGAAAACCAAGTTGCTGATATTCTCACGAAGCCTTTATGCGAAACGAGATTTTCTACCTTAAGGCACGAGTTGGGAATGATCGAAATGAGCTAAGTATCACTGGACTTAATCTCTCTATTTAAATTGATACTTGTGCTCAAAATAAATTGTTTTATATGAATAAATTGTTTTACGTATTTGCATGTATATTTTTATTCGAAATTTTTATGTGATAAAATTGCAATATGTGTTAGGAATTTATTTGTGTATTTGCATGTGTTATTTAACGTGAGATCATATGCCATGCAAATTAATTTGATGAAATGTGCAATTCGTGATTTATTTGATAATTCGTTTAAAATTGCATGTTTTAATGTGTTAATCAGTTTTTGAGTATGAGTTCATGTTTCTGTAAATTAACTAACGTGTTTGCATGAACAATTTGCTCTAAAAAGTGATTTACCATGTTTATTTAATAATATATATGTGCTATGTGCAAAATGTGTTTTAAAGTGTTAATTGTATATGTGTTTCGTGTATGTGCAGTATATGTGATATAATTTGCTATAAAATGTTTTAGAAATCAAGAAGTTAATATTTTTATTAGTTTCTAAATTTTTTTTGGAATCTGATTAATGTGCTTTTTATGTAAAGTTGTTTCTAATTATAATTTTAGGAATATGTGTGTTAATTTTGTTAGTTTCCAAAATGTGTTTAATTTTTGATTGGAAATTACCGTGTATGAGTTCAATATAATTGGTATGTGTGATTAATTATTTGTGGAGTAATTTTTGCTACTAACGAGATGTTTGAGTGTTATTATGTTTGTAGTACACGAATTTGAGAAGGAAATCAGGAGATAAAGGAGGAAAATTTAGAGTTTAATTGGGCATCAAACCTCCACCTATAAACTCCTACCCTTTCTAAACCTCCACCCAACCTAAACCTCCCCCCATAATCCTCTCCTAGATCAAATCTTTCCAAACAAGATTTACACCCTCTCTCAATCGACACCCCCATCTCGCCTGTCAGAAAACTACTCTCCTAATCGATCCCCATAAACAAATCTCAAGGAGATCAGAACCCAAATCCTTCTTAAGTGTCTCTTCAAATCTCCACCCTCTACACCTTACGTGCATTGGGTACTTCTAAAGAGGTGTGAGCATTAAATGCTCTTGTCTGCTCATGATGACATTTTCTCTTTCCTTGTAACACTCTCTATCAGATGACTCATCTACCCTAAACTCACCCAATCGACACACCTCAACCAAAGGGTACAATTGAGAAGTCTCATATCTCTCTCTTAAATTCAAAAAACCCCTTCGAGTCATCCTCCTCATATAAACCCCTCTCTTATACCTCAAAAACTCTTTCAAGACCTTCAGAATATCAGAAAACTCTCTCTCTCAAATTATCTCTCCTCGATCAATCGATCTGATCATCATGGCCCAATCTGGAAGAAAGCAAATTGATCCTATTTATGCTCTCTCTCAACAAGTAACGAATGGGATGGTTCTCAATCCTGAGTTTTTCAGACTAGGTTCTACCAACAAGGACACGGCCGAGAAAATTCTCCAAGCTTTAAAAGACTGTGGACTGTTTGATTTCTTCACCTACAACTACTTTGGAACCTTTGAAGAAGATGTAGCTGAATTTTATCTACATGCAGTCGTTGAAAAGGACTCGATTAAATCTAGAGTTGGAGGATCAGAAGTTTCGATCACAGAAGATGACATACACAAGTGCTTCAACTTTCCTGAATCTCAGATAATGCCAGAATCTCACAGCTATGTTGTTCAAAATTTTTGGAACGAGATTCGTGGTCCTACGGCTCCAATTTTCTCTAATGTATCCGCTCATAAGAATGTATTGAAGTTTGAATATGAGATGTTGGTGGACATGATTTACAAGATTCTTGAACACAAACTGGGAAGTACTGAAGATTTGACTGCATCGACAGTGTCCCTGATGGACGGAATCATGAAAGGAATAAAATTCAAATGGGCAAAATTTATCTACAGGAAGATGGTTATTTTTGGTCATGCTGCCAAACCAATGAAGAAACCCGCTGTAGTGGATCGATTCTATCAAAATGTTGGATATGGTCTCATCATTGGAGAACTGCTAAGGAAGAAGACAATTCCAATGAGAAAACACAAAAATATTGGAATTTACAGAGCTCTCTTCAGAAAATTCAATCCTAATTTTGGAAAAAGGTCAAGCCAGAGAAGAGGACAAGAAGGTGGGAGTTCTACAAGTTCAAAAACACCTCAGATTTCCAGACCGAGAAACAGCAAAGCAATCTCAACCTCAAGTAATCAAATGGGATCAAGCAATAGATCAGGAAGCCATCAGTACGGCTATGGCAGTTGTTCCGATCAAATATGCCGAACCAAACGTGTTGGCCGAAGGAGTTGACGATACTACAAGAATGGAATTTGCAGGAGTTGATGTGCAAATTTCGAATGATCTACAAAGAAGACTCTCGAGTCAATCTGCAGCCGAAGGAAGTGCAGGACCTATAGTTTTTTACTCAGCTCTCATTCAAGATGATCCGGAACTGTTGAAAGAATTGATAATGGTGCAAACTTGGAGAGAATGGAAACTTGAAAGATATCATTCTTTCATGTCAAAAATCACCCCAGAATTGATACGGAGTGAAGATTTTTCCTTGGAATGGTGCGGAACAAACGTAATGCTAGATGCACTCAACATGGATTTAAATCAAGTGTATCACATGAAACTACACGAGAAGGCAGCCAGACAAAAAGGAAAAGCTCCAATAAAGGGAGGCAGTACGGCTCAAGACCGTTTAGCCGAACAAGAACGACATAATGAAATTTCACTTCAGTTAGCTCTGCAAAGGTCAGTTTATGACACACATCATTATCCAGGTAACACATCTCTTATGGATAATGAAATTTTTGATGAAAGAACTGAAGGGACGGCACTCGTTGATGTACCAATCATAAGTACTGAAAATCATATGGACATACCTGTGAAAGTCCATGATGCTTCTTTATTAATATCTGATCTGACCCCCACAACAACTAATGTGAATCTGGAGTGCAATGACCAACTTGTGGGATCCAATGAAGCCGAAGTGTCAGTACGAGAAGTGTTAGAAGAAAGAAGAAGAGATATACCAGTGGAAGTTGCAGTAGAAGTTGCTACTGAGAGTAGACTGCAAATCACAAAGGATTTATCCAGTGTATTGCCGGTACACCATACCGAGTCTACCATGCCTACCATGGACCCTGTTCTAGAAAATGAAGAATTATTTGCAGACAATTACACGAGAACAGAAGTCCTAGAAGAACAAGTTGGTGATCTCAATCAAGAAGCCGAATCACCTGAAGAAGAAGAAATGCAACTTACTGATACAGTTGTTCTCACAGATCCGAATAAAAGTCCATTCGGATCCCCTCAAAACTTTGTGCAGATGAATGATCAAGATGATGGCATATTTTCATCCTTATTTGCCAAAGTAGCCGAATCCAGTGATGTTGTTTGTCAAACAATTGGAGAAAAGTTGGTTGAACAAAATCAAAAGATGGATTAACAACACACGGATACACGAGTCAATCTGAAGGAATTAATCGAGCATCAAAACATTTTGAAGACCCAGATTGACAAAGCAGAAAGAATTTTGAAAGGAGAATTGACAAAAGGCTTATTTGAAGTGATTCAGCTCATGAAGAAGGAACGAGAAGCAGCTGAAAAGATTAACAACGAACGTCACTTGAGACAGATCAAAGCGATTCAAGATCAAGAAAGCCGAATCAACAAACTTGAAGCTGAACTCGCAGTTACAACAAACAAGCTTGACAACGTGCAAACCGTTTCCATTGAAACACACAACAGTGTTGAAACTGTGAAGGCAAATCAAGACCGAGATTTTAAGACCCTTGCATTTTTGGTTGATAACGCCAAAAGGGGGGAAGAAATTCTCAGTCACATGGCTTTGCAACAACAAGAATTTATTCTTGGAAGTCAACAACAGCCAATAGTGTTTACTCAAGGTAAAGGCCGAAGCCGCGGACAATCCTCACAAGGACCATCTCAGATTGGTTTTGCTCAGTTCGCGAATCCTAGTCTTGGTACGAGTACATCGAAGGTTGCTGAACAGCGTGGCTGGTTTGAATGCTCTAAGGGTACCGCCACTCAGACAACAATATGGACCAAGGAAAATTTACCAAGCATGATCAAGAAATGGCCTGCAGCCGATCAAGCCCAATGGATCTCGGAGAAGAATAAAGAAGAAGAAGGCAAAAGGAAAAGAACCGAGATGTGGTATGAACTAAGAGATTTCACCAGAAATATGGGCATGAATCTTGGAGAAGAAAGAAGCTTCGAAGAATGTGTCTTATGGTGGGAAAACGGAGTTCTTCCGGGCAACAACATCAAAGAAGCTTATGGACACTACATGGCTGGACAACTTACAAAGAAATTTCAGAATGCAAAGTTCAAAGATGATTTCTTCAAGCTCAGAGAACATGTCAAGGAAATTTTAAAGAAAGACTCGGGTGTGAAGAAACCCAGAAGGTAATCTGAAAATTCTCTTAAACTGATATTTTCTCTATTTTCGAACCTCTGCTGCGTTTTTCTCAATACTCTCGAAATATATCAATAATAATTTCCCATGGTCTATTTTGAGTCTTTAATTTTATTTGTTTAATGTAATTAGACTTTCGTGAATTAAAAGACAAGAAATATGTCAAACGCACGACAAAATTAAAAATTGATGATGATCAAAATAAAAAAATAATTCAAGATGCGTTTAGGAGCTTGTCTAAAAATTTAATTCACAAGTTTCTTTTGATTGTGTCTAGAAAACCATCTGTTAAACTCATCTTGGCTTTGTCAAATAAAATTGAGCAAAAAGATTATTTTTTCAAAGACTTAAAGCCAATGACTGAGTATAGGTTTTGGCATTATCAAAAGGGGGGAAATTGTTAGGAATAAAGTGTAATGGTTTTGATATGCCAAATTTATATTTGTAGATCCCCCAATTTTATTTTATAGGTCTAGTAGACTCTTAGACCATGATCGGAAAATTATTTAATTATGAAAAGAGAAAAACAGAGGAAGATGGATGAAAATAGAAGAAGAAGATATAAAGTCGAAAATCAAGAATTTGTCTAGAGAAAATGACAAATTGAAGAAGAAGATGAATGATACAATAATTCACGTCAATGCTACTCAAAGAAGATATCCCAGAAGAATTTTCGTGAAGAAAATTAATGTTGGAAGAATGCATGAAATTGACTTGGAGATCAAGCATCTATGGAAAGAAAGGAGTACATCAAATATGATTGGAGATTTAATCAAAAGCTGTACAGATGAAGTGGATGATGCTTGATATATTATGTGAAATGACTCAAGTTCAAAACTCACTATCAACAATTTTACAAGGTAAAATTTGAGAAGCCAAATTAAATTAATCTGATGGAGTTGAGCGCTAGTTTAAGCTTTGGCGCCGATTACAAGTGGAAATTGGGAAGCAATCTCACTTGGGTGGCAATTCAAAGGAATTGAGAGCCGATTTCAGAGAAATTGAAATCAAGTTTTGGGATGCCCAGATGCCCAATTCAAAGGAATTGGGAGCCGATTTCAGAGAAATTGAAATCAAGTTTCGAACAACAATTGAAATTGGGAGCCAATTGAGGTTGTAGTATGGGATGCAATTTCAAGTTGGGGACCGATTCAAATCAATTGAAAGGTTGTAGTATGGGATGCCCAGATGCCCAATTCAAAGGAATTGGGAGCCGATTTCAGAGAAATTGAAATCAAGTTTCGAACAACAATTGAAATTGGGAGCCAATTGAGGTTGTAGTATGGGATGCAATTTCAAGTTGGGGACCGATTCAAATCAATTGAAATCAAGTTTCGAACAACAATTGAAATTGGGAGCCAATTGAGGTTGTAGTATGGGATGCAATTTCAAGTTGGGGACCGATTCAAAGAAGACATGGAGATCAAATTGAAAGTAAAAGTCAATTGGGAGCCGAGCCAATTGAGGTTGTAGTATGGGATGCAATTTCAAGTCGGTCCTAATTGAAAGTCAAAGTCAATTGGGAGCCGAGCCAATTGAGGTTGTAGTATGGGATGCAATTTCAAGTTGGGGACCGATTCAAAGAAGACATGGAGATCAAATTGAGCCAATTGAGGTTGTAGTATGGGATGCAATTTCAAGTTGGGGACCGATTCAAAGAAGACATGGAGATCAAATTGAAAGTCAAAGTCAATTGGGGGCCAATTGAGGTTGTAGTATGGGATGCAATTTCAAGTTGGGGACCGATTCAAAGAAGACATGGAGATCAAATTGAAAGTCAAAGTCAATTGGGAGCCAATTACAATGGAGAAATTCAAATTGGGTGCCAATTACAAGCCATAGTATGGGATGCAATTTCAAGTTGGGGACCGATTCAAAGAAGACATGGAAATCAAATTGAAAGTCAAAGTCAATTGGGAGCCAATTACAATGGAGAAATTCAAATTGGGTGCCAATTACAAGCCAATTGAGATTGGGTGTCAATTACAAAGGAGAAATTCAAATTGGGTGGAAGTTCAAAGCCAGTTTGAAGTCTGAGAACACCCAGACGTTCAAATTGGGTGCCAATTACAAGCCAATTGAAATTGGGTGTCAATTACAAAGGAGAAATTCAAATTGGGTGGAAGTTCAAAGCCAGTTTGAAGTCTGAGAACACCCAGACGTGAGAATGAAGAAGATGAAGATGAACTTACAGTGAAAACATTCTCACAATGAAAAATACTAGTTTAACTAGTATGGGCTTAAATTGATGAATATTTTTAAATCCCAAAGATACAAAAGACCACTTCAGAGCTAATCAGAGAAGCCGTTCTACACCCAGATATTTCCACTCAACGTAAAACCAGAGGAAATATCAGATGAAGTTCGAGAACTCATTTACATGGAGATGAAACTCCATCAACGGCTAGCTTATCTCTTTCTGACATTTTTGCAGAAGATAAGATAAGATCTCTGACAAAAGATACAAGATTTCAAAAATGAGAGCGTCTCTTTCCAACGGACAGATTCTCATTACCAGCTATAAAATGATGAAGATATGAAGACTTGAAGATGGGGAAAACATAGAGCATACAATAGAGCAAGAGCAGAAAATTCGAATCCATAAAAGGGATCGAATAGAGAAATTAAGCTTGAAAGAGCATAGAGCAAAAATCTCATTTGGTACAGAGCATACCAAAAATCTTCAAGTGAGAAGTGAGAAAAGAAAAAGAACTCAGAGAGCTTCAAAAGAGAAATATTCTGAGAGTTCTTAAACAGAGCAAAGCAGAGCAAAAATATCAAGTGCTTTACTTGATATATTCAAAGAGAGAAAACACTCAGAGCTGTCAAGAGAAATCATTCCAGAGTGTTTATCTTCATCAAAGAGACCTGCGCATCATTGAAGATCATCTACAGAGTCTCAGAAATTGGAAGCAAGACAACACTTGTTTTGGAGCAAAACAAGAGAAGGGAGGAAAGTAGCACGGAGCTGTGAAATCCTGGATTGTCACACGGAGCTAGGGATGGCAATATGCCCCGTCCCCGTCGGGGATCCCCGGCCCCGTAGGGAACGGGGACGGGGATGGGGAAAAATTTCGGGGATCGGGGACGGGGATGGAGAATTTTTTAATTCCCCGGCGGGGACGGGGACGGGGATACCCCTCCCCGCCCCGCCCCGTCCCCGAATAATTATTAAATATATATAATTTATTTTTTTATTTATTTTAGTTATAATATATATATATATATATATATATATATATATATATATATATATATATATATATATTACTTAACCTATTGTGTACAGTAGAATGCTACTGTGTACAGTAGAGTTATATATATATATATATATATATATATATATATATATATATATATATATATATATATATATCATTATGATATATATATATATATTTATTTGTCATTTTTATATCATTATGATATATGTCATTATGATATATATATGTAATTTTTATTTGTCATTATATCATTATGATATATATATATATATCATAATGATATAATGACAAATAAAAATTACATATATATATCATAATGACATATATCATAATGATATAAAAATGACAAATAAATAAATATATATATATATATATATCATAATGATATATATATATATATATATATATATATATATATATATATATATATATATATATATATATATTAAATTAATACTTAAAATTTTTATTTTTTAAAATTAAAAATTACACTAATTTTAGATTTTGATTAAAAGTTGATCGGGGACGGGGAATCCCCGTCCCCGCCAAATTCCCCGCGGGGACGGGGATGGGGATTATTTATAATTCCCCGTCGGGGATGGGGACGGGGTCGGGATTTCGGGGACGGGGACGGGGAGTATACTCCCCGCCCACGCCCTGCCCCGTTGCCATCCCTACACGGAGCTGTGAGATCCGAAGCAGCAGTGTCAGAGGCACTGGGCGTGATTGGTGTGGGCTTGGTGATCAAAGCACCAGATCATGGGATACATTTCTACCGGAGTGTGGAAGACGGGGGGAAAGTAACGCGGAGTCGTGAAATCCTGGGATAGTAGCGTGGCGACGTGAAACCCGAAGCAGCAGTGTGGTGTCACTGGGCGTGATTAGTGCGAGCTTTGTGATCAAAGCACTAGATCATGGAAATTCATTGTATCTTGGAACCAAGAAGTGGTAGATATAGTGATTTGCTCTTGGAGATAAGAGCAAGTGGAGTAGGAGGATTACACCACCTCGCGAACCACTATAATTGTCTTGTGTTCTTTACTGCTTTCTTTACTTACCGCTCTTTACATATTCGCTCTACACGAGATATACTGCTCACACAATCTCACACACACTTTATGTTTATTTATTTCCGCTGTGCACCATACTCTAACAATCTAGTTAAGAGTTTTGGTTTATCTCTGGCTTAGCAATTGTTGTACTGTGCGAAAAAGTTTGAAAGTCTATACACCCCCCCCCCCCCCCTCTAGACTTTCACCTTACCTCTTTTGGGACCAACAAATAGCCAAATTATGAAGCTAGATATATCCAATTCAAGCATAAACCCATTGCTACAGTGACCACAATTGACTTGAGGCACTTAAACCTGTTGTATTGGATACACTGATTGATGAGTTGGTCACAACCCCATATTGGAGATACCTGTTTTTTGATTTTCAAGAGAAGACACACATTGACATGTTGCATGAACCGTTGGTCACAATGCAGGTGTTCTCGTTCACTCTTAAAACTTCCCTGGCAATAACCTTCAAGCTGGGCAACACAAAGTTTGATTTTTCTTTGGATGATCTGAGTCGATGCATGGGTTTTGATGCCTTACAAGATTTAACTGAATCCCAAAAGGATGCACGACACCTTGATGTCCCTAATGAAGACGAATTCTGGCATGAAATAGTTGAAGGAGATGTGGCACTGGAGTACTCCCGGAATACCAATGTTACTTTCAAAAGAAGAGAGTACAAAGTATTGCAGTATATTGTTGCTCATTCCATTTGTGCTAGGCATGGCACAACGAACTGGGTTTCGAGACCTGATTTTCTTTGCCTTTATGGCATCATTAAGAAGGAGCCGGTTCATATGGGTTATCTCATTGTGATGCTATTTCACAGCCAGTACCAGTCAAATGTGTATACTCTTTACATCAGGACATTCTTGACTAGATTGGTGAAGGGTAGTGGAAAAACGGTGAGAATCTCAAGGCCATCATCCGATGGAGTGCACCAGATCACAAAACGCAACATGCTCAACATTATGAAAGCTGAGTCAAACAAGAAAAAAAGGGGAAGAGGCGAAAGACTGATGAAGGGGAAGAGGAACATGCAGAGCTTGATGATAATCAGTTCATGGGAGAAGCTGGGGGAACTGGAGAGGGAGCATCCTCGGCAAGCATGACACCGTTTGAAATTCAAATGCTTGACAATATGAATGCAATGCAACTTGAGTAAAGAGAGCAAGGGGCACGTTTGGATACGTTGTATGACACTGTCAATAACCTCCACACGTCTGTCATGGAGATTCTCAGTTTCTTCCCACTAGAGACCCCTACGGGTCCACTGCCTCCCTTCTACCCTCATGCATACTTTCACCCGCCTGGGGGCCTGACCAACCCTATGATCCTCGCTACCATGGATTCTGATGATGATTTTGTGGAGATGGTTATTTGTTTGGTTGTGGTTTTGGTTATGGTATTGTGTTCAAATCTTTTGCTGCTTTAGCTTTCAAACTTTAATTTTCAGACTTTATTTACCTTTAGTTTTTAGCATGCTTATTAGTCTAGATATTTTGCCTTAGTAGTATTATACCCCAAGCTTGACCCTTACCCCTTTGTGCATATTCTTCTTGATTCTTATTCTTATTTTGCTTCTACATCGTGGATGATGTAGTCTTTAAGCGCGAGGGAGGGAATAATTTGGGTGCTTTCCAAAAAAATTGAGAAAATGAAATTTTTGAAACTTTTGCTTGAATAACTCTTTGAGTTTTGTATGAGTAAATTGTCCGTCTATGCTTGAAATTGTGATTACTCCCTACTTGTTGGTTGGTGGTTTGATTGGTGGTGCTTATTGTGATGCAATTTGTGATTGATGATTTGAGGTATACCACATGATTGATTTATTCTCTTGCCAATTGCCTTGTTAACCACTTAATAAATGAATAAATTTTTTATCTTGTGTGTTATGCTTTGCTAGTGAAGGCTTATGTGAAATTCCGGTCATGTTTGTTTTGCTAGAACTTGCTTAATTACTCCCCAAGTGAAGCCCAAGATTTGCATGCTTTTAAATGATTTAGGCCATTTTTGTTTAGCCCAACCCTTTAAGCCTACCCTTATATATGTTTTTATCCTTAGTTGTCCCCGTTGAGCCTTTTGTTTGTTTAATAAGTGTTAAGCACTTGTCCCCTCTTTGTGATTGTTTTTCCTTGTGATAACCCTCATCTTTTATCCTTCAACCCTTAGCCAAAAATATTTCCTTCACCCTTGAGAAAATAGAGCATTTGTTCTTTTCTTGGAAGAGATCTTTTTGTAAGCAATCCTCTTGATAATTTTGCCTAACTGTGGGATCTTGGTTCATTGAATAAGGTTGTTGGCTGATTTGAAACGAAATGAAAAAATGATGTTAAGAAAATTGAGAAAAAAAAGTGTTGAAAAAGAGATGAAAAGAGAAAAATGAAAAGAAAAGAAGAAGAATAAAAGTTTGAAGTTTGTTTTGAGAGTTGTACTCAACCCCCACCATTTTAGACGTTTGTTTTGTCCTTTAAGTCTTGTTTGCTCCTTAATCCTTAGTTGTCATGTCTCTTCTAGTTCCAATTGTGAATAAGTATGAAATTCTCTCTTTTGTTTATTTTCCATACCCCTTCCTTGTTAGCCATTCACCCTTAGCCCCATTACAAGCCTAATAAAGACCTATTTGATCTTAGCATGCATTCTTAGAGTTGATCTAGTGGGAGTATGAAGGGAAAGCCTATGGGATCTCACTCAAAGCCAAGTTTTGCATAATCTCAACTTAGTATTGTGCACACTTGAGCATCACACACTTAAATAATTTTGGTGCTTGGTTATTGGCTTGAGAATGGAACTTGTGTGGAATACAAAAATGATTCTTGAACACAAGTTGTGTTGTAACAAGTTGGTTTGTGGATTGACAAGTTGTGCAAGGTGGGAGTGTGATCAATTTCTTTGCTAGGATGGTGATTTATTTCTTGTCTTTTATTGAGGACAATCAAAGTTAAAGTGTGGGGGAGTTGATAAGTGCATTTTTGTCTATATTTTTACCACTTCTTGATCCCATTTTATGTGTGAATTGCCTAAAAAACTTGTGTGAATTGTGACTAATTTATGTTGGTTTTATTTCAAGGTGCAATCATTCACAACAAGTGATGAATTCGACGATCTTTTGGAAGATACGAGTAATTTTTGGACCAAGAGATCAATCAAAGAGTTTGGAATGCACTTAGAAATTTCCAAGAGCTTCGTACTACCTCGCGTACGCCTATCCGCCTGACCATACATAAGCAGAGTGTAGCTGAGTGCGTCGTACTGCCTCACGTACGCCCGTACGCATGCCAGTACGCTAATTCCAGTGTTCACTGCAACATTGCGTACTGACTCAGGGATGGCCTTCCTTGAGGCAGTCCCTTTGTGCTCTGTTAGTATTTATGCGTTTTTCTTGGGCATTTGAATAGAAGTTAGAACCCTAGATATCTAGAACTCATTCCTTTTCATTTCCTTAGACTTTCTTAGTTTAGATTAGTTCAATATTACATCTAACTCATTTTCCAAGCTTGTAATCGCGGATTGGAGTGGAATTCAATCACAAATTTCTCATCTTCAATAGAGAAGCTTTCTAACTCTTCTTTTAAATATCTTGTGCAATGTTGATGATGTTTTCTTGTGTTTTCTTGTTGTTTATGCTTATGAAGTGTGAGTAGTCCATTTTTGGGCTTGGATTAGGGTGATATTGCCGACCTAGATGCTAAATAGGTGATTATTGCATAAGGGGGAAAAAAAATCTAACCTAGTGTTTATTTGTTTGTGAAAGATTTATGTTGAACCTTGTTAATATTTGGTACGTAACTTTTATTAACTTGCTCTTGGATAGTTTTTCTCCACAATGAAAGTTGGGGGAAGAACTTAAGCCTCTCATTTCTCAAACTCATTTTCTTTCTATGAAAATAGAGAAGAATTGGGGGCCTAAATGCTTTTGTGCTTTAAGAGCTAGGAATTGATACACCACGAAAGTGGGGCGATCCTTTCTCTAATCCTTGTTCATTAGCTTATGAAAAAATGGCTTTAAGCTAGGATTTTTATGTGCATTGCCTTTATGATCCTTTGGTTGATGTACTCCCCTAATCCCTAAGTTGTTAAAGCTTCTAGAAGGCAACATCCCTAATTTGAGCCCATCTTTTATTATTGTGTTTACTTGTGTTTAGATTGCATTATCTTAACTAGACTTTTAGCCTCTAATTGTTTGACATTACTCAACCATGAATTTGAACTTGCTTGGATTCTTGTGGGTTCCAATACTTTGGTACCTAGAATTTTAGTTGTCACTCAAGTACGTGTCATAGTCCCAATCCCTAGCGGAACAACAATTTTATACCCGTATTCTCACCACCTTTTTCCCGTACATCAATAGTGCATAGGACCTTTAATGCTTGAGAAGAGCCTTGGTTTTTCTTCCATCTACACCATACATGTGTGATGTGTTTCATCTTTACCCTCACTACTTTGATGCCAATGCCCTTCGACTAAATAAGTATAGGTTGACGCACTTTTGTACATAAGGACTAAGTAGCTTTGTTGGTAAGTGCTTGTGTTGTTGTCACATATAGGTTGTGAGTTTGAACCTTAGATGTTGCATTCCTTTCACATTTTGCTCCCTCTACATGCGGTCCATCAGGACGACTTCGCTCTAGCATGTTACCTCAAACTCCAATAAAAACAAAGAGATGTTTTTTTTTGTTAATTTTCTTTTTTTTTTTGATCTTTTAATTGTCTTCCATTCGTGCGGGCTTATTGAGCAACCTTCCCTACTTGCGGGCTCCTCTAGGTAGCCTTTCTTACATGTTGGGCCGTTTGACTGGTTTTTTTTTTCCTTTGAGGCATAGTGCCTCATTGGGTCGCCTTCCTCACTTGCGAGCTTATCAAGATGGTGTTCGGTCGCCTTCCTTGCTTGCATACTCCTTGGACACCTTTCCTACATGCGGGCCAATGAGCTGTCTTCCTTGCTTGTAGGCTCCTTGAGCCACCTTCCTTGCATGCAAACTCATATGACTTTGTTGTTTTCCTTTTTTTTTTTTTTTTTTTTTCTTTTAGGTGCCTGGCTTCCTCTCATTTTTTTAATTGAGGCACAATATCTCCATGGGCAGCTTCCCTAGCTTGTGGACCTAGAAGAAAGAAAAAATCTCGGTCGCCTTCCATACATGCGGGTCAGTATGAATTTATTTTTCCTCTAATTTTCTCTTGAGGCGCGTTGTCTCCTCTCATTTTTTCTTTGAGACGCGATGCCTCCTTGGTCGCCTTCCCTACTTGCGGACCTAGAAAAGGTGGTTCTCGATCGCATGCCCACATGACTTTATTTGTTCTTCTCATTTGCTTTCTTGAGGTACGTTGCCTCCTCTCATTTTTATTTTATTGAGGCGCGATCCTCAATGGGCCGCATTCCCTACGTGCAAGCCAAACAATAAATGTAAAAATGTATTTTTTTTCTTTTCTTACCTCCATTAAGCACTAGTCATTTACAGGAGATTCACCATTAAGATAATATAAATTTTAGTTTGTAACTTGTGTTATTTATTTATTATTTTTAAAATTATTTGAATGTAATCATAATTTTAACATATGGTATCTATGTTTTTTTTTTTTTAAGGGAGACCATTAAAAGAAACCCAAATTTATCATAGACATGAACTTTAGCTTAGGCAATAAGTTCTTAAATAATGAGAGTAAGGCGATTTGTATATATGTGATGCATATATTGGAGACGGGTCCGGAGCAAATCGATTCGAGAAGGCGGGTCAATTAAGTTAACCCGGGCCGACACCGTATGTAGTTGGCCCTAATGACCTAAGGCCAACCCTGTAGCCGGCCACAAAGCCGCGAAGTTGACCTTTGTGGTCGGCCCCAAGGCCTTAAGGCCTACCTAGCAATGGGCCCCCGGACGCCTAAGGAGACCGTAACAGCCCACCCATTTCGCAAGGGGAAAATTATGATTTGGAACCGTTCCAAAACTGTTCATAATTATGAATATATAGTTCAAAAATTATAACATATAGTTCTATAATTATGAACATATAGTTCTGTAATTATGACTATAGAGATTCAATAATTGTGAATATGAAGTTCAAAAATCATGAATATATAGCTTTATAATTATGAACATATAGTTCAGTAATTATGAACATAGAGTTCTGTAATTGTGAATATAGAGTTCAATAATTATGAATATGAAGTTTAAAAATTATGAATATATAGCTTTATAATTATGAACATATAGTTCAGTAATTATGAACATAGAACCATGTCCACCTTGCAAGGTGAACACGGTTCCACATCATAATGATTGTTTTCGCAGGGGGCGGGGGCGGTTACGGGGAAGATTTTAGTATAAATTAGTAATTTTGTATTGTTATTACATCATATTGTAATCTCATTACACTAAGTTCTTAATACAAGGCTGGTTGTCTTTTCCCAACTTCAATTACTTATCTTTATTTCTTTCATTTAATTATCGGGTTCAGTTAATTCGAGACTCTGAGTTAATTAATTTCATCAAATATGAAATATTATCTTCACTTTTAGAAATGAGTTACATTATCGTATCATCATAATTATAATCCACTACTATTTAAAAAAATATATTTATTTTAGGGTTGAACATTTTTTACTCACAAAGAAGCAAGCCTCGCGAGTTGGCCCGCGTGGCCACGAGCCAATCTGTGGTCTGGCTAGTATTACATAGAGTTAATATTTAAAATTATTTTTAATAAATGAAAATATTGTAACTCATTCTTACATTCAAATATTTATAAAGCATTCATACTTTTTAAATCGTAGTATACATTAATGTTCATTGTAATGTATATAATATACATATAAATTAATACTTTTTTATTTATTTATTTATTTATTTATTTTTTTACTTTTATAAATACACAAGGTGACCCTAAAGTGGCCACCCCCAAATATGTACATACTTGAAGCCGAAAGTGGCTTCAAGCCACTCACAAAATTATGGCCATACGGCCTAAGTCTACTCAAGGCCTACGGCCTATAAACAAACAAGGGCCAAAAATGACATATAAATTAATACTTTAGAATAAAAAAATTTAAGTTCAATGATATAATTAGTTAATTACACAAAAAGTATAAGTTTAATTTAGTGACTTATTTTACACTTTCTCATAATAAAAGTAAACCAACTTACAATAAATTTTTCTAACAACCCTTGCATTAACTATTCTATCATATGAAAGTGTGTCCATTGTTAGGCATATTATTATATATATATAAAAGTAACTTCCCCAATTGATGATATGTTAATACATACACTTTTATACATTAAAAAATAAAATAAAAATTAACCTATGTAATTTGCCTAAAAATGATGATCGAGTGAGTAAAGCATGACCTTATATCTACAAAATCACAAGTACAATTTAATTATTACTAACATTTTATACGTCAAACCCATTACATATGCAGATTTTTCTCGTAAAAAAAAAAAAAAAAAAAAAAAAAAAAAAAAAAAAAAAAACGGAGTACATATTTATAGTCTGTGACATTTGTATAATACTGCAAAAATGTTAATAACATTAAAGTGTGGGCAAGAAAAACACTATTATACACTGCAGATCAGACATGTATATTAATTAATTGTCAAATTGGGAGCAGAAAGCTAGCTAGGGTAGAGACTAGCTGTTTCTGTCATCTAAAGTTACATATAATGTGTGTGACCAATATTGAATATATAGCTAGGGGCAGTTATTGGGACATCTTCCAACATTGGATAGTGCATGCTACTTGTCCAAAACATATAATTAAATTCAGAAAACACAGTACACATACATAATGTTCAACAGCAAACCTAGGCCAGGCTAGCTAGCAGGTCCAATCTTACATTTAGAATGTGGGATGCTTTAGTTTCTTTTGTTTGATTTGGGAATATAATTAAGAAAATGGATCGGACAATAATATAATATATATAATAATAGCTGATTTTTTTTTTCTTTTTTTAATAACATAAAGTTAATTAATGATGCAGGGATAGAACAATAACATTGTACATAAAGCAAATGTTTAACCTTTGGAACAGACAGTTCAAGCTTTCAATTCTTCTTAGAATATATATGATGTTTCCTAACATATAATATTATAGGAAAATGTCACATTAACCAAACAATTTTATCATTTCACTTGTATTCATTTGCAAGGTAGGAAATTAGTTAATTCATAAATAATTTATAATTATAAGAAAAATATTATTCTTTTTCTCACATAACTTTTCTTTAGATATCTGATGTGAAAATAAAGTTATTATGTTCATTGATTGTTTATAAAAAAGTTCACACCAATTGAGTTATACCAAATTAAATCATGATGTAAATGTTAAAAATAAAATTAAAATATAAAGTATGAAGAAAGAAATGTTCATAATTATATTCAAACTATTTTTTAATTATAAAATAAACAAAAAATTGCCCATTAATCTATAAACAATACCATTAATTGGGGCCTTCCAAAAGAAAAAACTAGTTATTTCTCAAACTAACCTTTCTAAAACCCGAAATCCCTAGACGATCATCATTCAAGGCTTTCAATATCATGGGGTGAACATATAGTTTAGATTAATTAACAAAATAAAAATTTGACCACAATTTTTCAACCTATGTGCATTAAGACCCACACACTGAGACTAACATCATGACTTTTAAAGTAGATTTTTTTTTTGATAGCAATTTTTAAAGTAGATATTTTAGCTCGAATTCAAAATATTTGATTAAACTGTCAGAGATACGTGATCTTATTCACATCACATGATATATATAAGGAATAAGGTTCAAATTTGCCACTGAACGTAACCTGAAAATGCAATTAGACCACTGAACGAACAAAAAGTGCAATTAGGCCACTGAACACTCCAAAAACGTGCAATTAGGCCACTGAACTCTCCAAACGTATGCAATTTCACCGGATAGCAGGTTACCATCAATTTTAGCAGGTTACCTGCTTACGTGGCAGCTGAGTTGTCATTTTTAATAATTTTTAAATAAATTTTAATAATTAATTTTAATAATAAATTTTATAAAAAATTGAAAAAAATTAAATAAAAAATAAAATAAAGTCATTTTTATTTTTTAAAAAAAAATTTAAATAAAAATTTATTATTAAAATTTATTAAAAATGATTTAAAATTTATTAAAAATGCCAACTCAGCTGCCACGTAAGCAGATAACCTGCTAAAATTGAGGATAACCTGCTATCAGGTGAAATTGCACATTTTTGGAATGTTCAGTGGTCTAATTGCACTTTTTTTTCGTTCAGTGATCTAATTGCATTTTTAGGTTACGTTCCGTGGCCAATTTGAACCTTATCCATATATATAATTAATAGCAAATGTGACTGATTAAAAAAATGAATTATAATATTTTCAAAAAAAAAATGAATTATAATTAATTTACTTTTTAAGGTTAGATTTGTGGATAAGAATGACATGATACTTTTAGCATGCGCAGGGAAAGGCCGAAAGAAACATGGACTTTGGGGGATGTATGTTCTCTGCAACCAAACAGTAATCAGGAGATTGATCGGAATAGACAAAAAATAGAATGTGACGGATAAAAATAGAGTTTTTAGAATTCGAACAAAAATATGTCAACATATCAAATTTGTTCTTCAAAAGCATTTATTAACCAACTAATTACCATACGCGTATTGCATAAATAGTTTAGCTCAATGTGTATTATTAAATTAATATTTCATAATTTATCAAAATATCATTCGATATCCTGTTGTATATCAATGCAATATTATCAAATTCATAAATATGACATGTGGCATAAATATTATGGTGCAATAGCAATTTTAGAGGAAAACACCCCCATTGGAGAGTACCCATGCAAACATATTTTTGCAACACAAAACCCTATTCATTTTACCAGTTTGGCATGATTCATACTTCCTCTTGTTGTCACTTCCGATAGAAATGAATTCTTGATTAATTAACCAAAGTTCATGTTAAATTTTATATTGTATTTTTTTAATACATTTCAACATATTCATAGTATATGTTCAACAACTATGTCATTCTGATTGGGATGATATTTGAACTTAAGACCTTATGAAAATTAATGAGTAAGTTAAGAATAATAAATAGTTAACGGAATATTCCATTACTAAAGTTTACTCTAACAGAATGTATGCATATTTAAGAAAAGTAAATGATACTCTGTATAATAGAGGTAAAGTGGGAAAAATAATAAAGAAAAAACTAAAATTAAAATAATATGAACCATTTATTTCAACTAATAATTACACTAACATTTTTTAGTTCCTGTTATAGACATAACTTTATTGGCTCTTATTAAGTTTGTATTTGTAGATATAGATATAGTTTTTCTTATTTATAAAAATTTTAAAATTTGTCTATTTTTTGTCCATAACAATGTATTTTTGCCAATGTGAATATATAATAAATGAGAATTCTCATTATCAATTTAAACTTTCCTTCTTTTTTTTTTTCTTTTTTTTTTTTTTTTGATGAAGAAAGAAACTCTACGGCACTATTTGAGGATGCACTGGGTAAACCACACTCCTATAGATGAATCGGGCTAGTATGACACATGGCCTTACACGCTATATCAATTGTTATACTATGGACTAGTGTCCACTTTGCATTGTGAATCCTAGTCCAAAAAATATGTGTTTGCATTTCAACATATTATGTGACTTCAATTAATAAATTATATGTCTGTAAAAAAAAAAAAATTGAAGACACATAATATGTTAACTACAAACATATAAGATGTTAACTACTGGCCCATAATATGCAAGTAACATATTATGTGTCTACAGTTAACATATTAATTATGTGCCTATAGTTAACATATATTATGTATCTTCAATTTATTTACTGACACATAATCCGTTAACTGCAGACACATAATATTTTAATGGTAGACACATAATCTTGAATGCCATTTTGAATCGGTCATAGTCCACAATGTAACGTGGACATTGTTCCATGGTATAATTTGTCCATGTTATATATGCGATGATCCCTTGCATTGCGGCTTAGGCATGTAATAGTTTTGGTGGACGTGTATGGAGAATAATTAAAATTATATAATTTAATATTTAGTCTTGAAATTAGATTAGTTTGATTTATCTCTTCATAAGTCTAAGGCGAGTTCATTAAATTTAATATATAATTTGACAAAGTCAAAAAACCTTGATTATATATATAAAAAAGAAATCCACTTTGTAAGAGTTTATGCATACAACTCTTGGGCATGACTTTTTTTTGGCATGGAAATTAACTACCACAATGGGCAATTATTGGCATTAATTATTAAGGCATTCAAAAATCAGTTTTGAATCATTGTACTAAGTTTCATATTGTTTCATTATCAGTTTGCAAACTTGTAATTCCCTATTCAACTAATACACAATTGAGGCCAAATTAAAAGGCATAAATAGTGTATTATTATTATTATTATTATTATTATTATTATTATTATTATTGTTGTTGTTGTTGTTGTTGTTATTGTTGTTGTTGTTGTTGTTGTTGTTGTTGTTGTTGTTGTTATTATTATTATTATGTGGTGGGACTAGGCAAAAAAAAAAACAAAAAAAATTAAGCAAAAAAATAATTAAATTTTTTTAGCATATAGTATGTTTGTGACCCCGCACTTTACTTAACCCATCAAACTCCATCAAAAGTGAGAGCGTGTTAAGCATAATATATATAAATAATAAATGTGTAATCTCATCAATTTAACTTTTTATAATTGCGATAAAACATATATAATTATCAAAGTTTGAAAACATAGGATATAAAAAATACGGAGTAACAATTTAAATTCACTTTGTAAGATCAGAGTTGATGCACACATCTTGTGGCATGACTTTTTTGGCAAGGAAATTAACTGTCACAAGGAGCAATTGGCATAAATTATTAAGGCATTAAAAAATGAATCATTGTACTAAGCTTTCTATTGTACAGTTTGCAAACATGTAATTCCCTATTCAATTAATACACAATTGATCTGAGGCCAAAAAGGCATAGATAGTACGCGTGTCCTGTCATTATTGTCACTATTATTCCCAATTTTAATTTGCGGTTAGACTAGGCAAAAAAAAAAAAAAAAAAAATTCTCATGTAGTATGTTTGTGCCCCATACTTTGCTTAGCCCATCAAAATGCAACATGCAAAAGTAAGAGCATGTTGAACATATAATATATAAAATAATAAATGTATAATCTCATTAACTTAACTTTTTAGTTAATATATAACATATATACTCCGTATTATTCAATTCTCAAAAAGAATATATATAATTCGATTCTCAAAAGGAACCTAAGTGACTAAGACAACTATTTTTGGAACAACAAGAATATAATTATATTTAAGTGCCCGCACACATACAGCTCAGTTAATTTTTAGATTGTAGATTATGGGTAAGGACACATGATCAAATTCTGGCAGTCGCAGGGCAGGGCAAATTATGCTGTGGAATCGTGTCCACCTTACAAGGTGGACACGGTTCCAAAACTGTTCATAATTATAAATATATTGTTCAAATATTATGAATATATAGTTCAATAATTATGAACATAGAGCTGTGAACATAATTATGAACATATATAGTTATGTAATTATGAATATAGAGATTCAATAATTGTGAATATGGAGTTTAAAAATTATGAATATATAGACTTTATAATTATGAACATATAATTCAGTAATTATGAATATAGAGTACTGTAATTGTGAATATAGAGTTCAATAATTATGAATATAAAGTTCAAAAATTATGAATATATAGCTTTATAATTATGAACATATAGTTCAGTAATTATGAACATAGAATTGTGTCCACCTTGCAAGGTGGACACAGTTCCACAGCATAACGATTGCCGCCGTCGTGTGTGAGTTACACACAATGTGGTGGGTTTCTTATGGATACCATGGCATAGTCATCCCACATAATGAGCTGATGAGTCACCGCCTCCACTATCTTGTTGGGCTGGCGTGTGGGGCCTGGGAGCGAAGAAATTTTTGCCTTTTGTGGGCAAGAATATAATCCAAGTGGAAGAGGAAAACTTGATAACTTGAACAAAATTGGGAGGAATTCAAGATGATCAAGAATTGGTCCTAGAAAAGAGAAAAGACATTGATGTGTTGTTACTAAGCTAAGAATGGAAAATGGTTCCTCCCCTTTGTTCACATTATATATATTCAAGTACCAAAGGGGCTGGCTTCCCTGCAATGTGGGAATGTATTTAATTTCCAAAACTGGGCACACAAGCTAAAGAGAGAATCCATAAATGTATGTTAGTAAGCTCATAATGGAAAATGGTTCATCCCACCCTTCAATTCAAGTACTGGCAGCTGGTCATGCAAGGTGGGATAGATATATGATGCATGCATGGAATTCCTAAAACTAGCCAAACAATGATAGACAACTTACTAACCATAGTAAAGTAGTAATAAAGCCATGAAAATTCAAAACACACGTTATATATACATGAACATTGTATCCTATATAGTCATAAGCTCCAAGAAAGAAATAAAACAATGACTTTTGTACCATGACAATGTCAAATACATATAGTAGAGCCGGATGGGGTACAACTTGTAATTTATCCTGTTGGGCGGATGCTTGGAGGGTCGAATCTAATATCATGCGTTGAAACTTGACGTTGACTGCTACACAAATATAAGATTATGTCTTCACTACTAGCTATAACTTTTAGCATAGTCGTAAGCATGTGATCTGACAATTGGTATTAGAGCAAGCAATGCATGGTAACAGTTGAGGTTTGCCGGTGTTAGGAAAGGGATTGTTAGTAGCGACTTCAATCTTAGCCTGAAACCAATGGACTAGTCCGATAAGACTGAAAAATTATAGGGTTATGACCAAAAAAATTTAGCCTAATAAAAAACCAGTTCAATAAGTCTAAAATCAATAACGGATAAGCTAATACTCCGAACAGGCTAGCCCGATAACCCAAGTCACTTAAGACTATTCTTTGTTTCACAAAATAAAATATTTTAATGAAATTAAACAATGATAAATAAAAAACTTATTCTAATTATTTTATTATAGTGTAAATAATTTAATTATTTTTAGTTGGAATTTTAAAATGGAGGTTAGATTAATTGGAATGATGTGTAATTTTATATTTATATATGACTTATGAATCCATGTTGCTTATGTATGTAGGCATTTGAATTGAAAGATTATGGTGAGTCTAGCCATGTGCTTGGCTTTAATATTTCCTAAGTGCCAACTACTATGTAGTATGATGACACATTTGTTAATATTTCATATAGATAGTCACATAATTGAATTTCGGTGGTGGAAACATTAATTTTTTGAACTAAAAAAGATTGAAAAAACATATAACAGATACTACTTTGTAAAAAATCATGAATTTTTTAAAAAATATTTAATATTTTTTTAAAAATCAAATTTAATTGAATTGAATGCCAATAATATGTATTATTGGAAACTAGAATTATACAAGGGAAGACTTTAAATTTCATTATTATCCATGGAAATGAAAGCACTAGACAAGCAATAGACCTCTGGGTATATGCTCAAATTGTCACCCCAACCTTATATGGTAGATGTACATTTCATCATTTCATGACCTTTTTTTTTTGGTCATGGTTATCTCTATCTTCCTCCTGAAAGCTACTTACCATTTCATGTGGTCCTCATAATAATGCCAGTCAGTCGCAGTCTAAACTCTAACCTCTAGGCTCTAACTATACATATAGGATCAGACCTCCCCACCCCACTAAAGTGGGGGTGGGGGTGGGGGTAGGGGGTAGGGGGTAGGGTGACTCTTTGCAATGGCGGCATGTATTTATGGAAAGACTGTCCAATAAGGGGGTGGGAATGCTTTCAATAAACATAATGGTGGGAATGACTATTTCCATTTTAAAGAATGATAACAAGAGGAGATTGATGACCAAATTAGATGGGATTTTGTTGCTAATAATAATACTAAGAAAAATGGCAGTTTTCATTAGTACATTTAATGTAAAACATGTCGTACGATGTAACTATCCCGATAGGGTTTGAAGAGGAGAGAGGGTATACATACTATAGTGTACATCATCACTAACAAGTATCAAGTACAACCCATAGCACATCTTTGTTGACTAAATATGCCAAATATCCATATAAAGTAGATATTGCACGTGAGCAAAGGTTGCCTCTTTGGAAAATTATATTCGATCGCACTAGCCTAGTGCAAGACTTATTCATCACGTACATATAGACCGAGATTCATCGTTATCAATAACTAAAATGAAATTCACAATTATCAACTATTTAAAAAGATAATCATAAAAAGCATAAACCACTTAAAGATATAATCGCGAAAAGCATGGTAATAGTGACCAGATTTTTAAGGTGATGATATATAGGAGCCAATGGTTTGTGAGATTCATTGTTAGCAATCTTAGCATCCACTTAAAGTGTGCATATAGGAGTTGAAATTGTAGGTGGACAAAGTGGTAGCAGCAGTAGTATGTGAATTCATGTTAGGAAAGTTAATAGTAATAGTAATAATCAATGTATGTATAACTCAAATTAAAGTTGCATTCCAATTGTAGATTTTGAGAGTTTTTTTTTGTGGGGTTAAAAGTTACAACATCCCAAATGAGTGATTTTTTGTATGAACAGTGGACCCCACCAAATGATTTTTTTTTTTTTTAAAAAGAGAAAAAAAAAAAACTTAATGTTGGCCCCGTGGCCGCGTTGAGGGTGGTCACCACCATCTTATATGTTTTTTTTTTTTCTTTTTTGGTAAAAAACCAAATAAAAATCCAAGTAATGAGTTTGTTCTTATTGGATAAACTCCATCTTATGACTTTAGCCGGTAAAGGACCACAATGAGGTAAACTGTTGGAAAATATGATGAACCAAGTCGATTTATCAAAAATAATATAATATTATATAAATTTAAATCAAACCCCCAAGGAGGGGCTACAACATACACAAGTTTAAGCCTGAATCAGGCTCTTTAAAAGCTTACTTTGGGAGAAACTCTATGCTATACAATTCAATAAATTTTATAAAGACTCATGTATAAATAGTGGTGCAAATTCACTTCACAAACCAATGTGGGACAAAAGCTCATATTTTTCCCTTCATTTTTCCAACTCAATGGGTCTACTTTGAGAATCAATATCACATTCACCCATTGTCCGTTTCGAGCGTACAGTATATCAATTTATTCGTTTCACTACAAAGAATCTGAATTTACTTTGATCCGACCCAAATCAAAAGTGGACCCTACTGATTATTGTGCCACAAAATAGCCCCTTAAAATATCATTTTAATGCTATTTTTCCAATATAAACTACCTATGTTGTCCATAGCTTGATTGTTTTAAATCAGAAGATTGAAATTTGACCTTGTGACTTTGTAATTACACGTTTGTACATGTATCTTTAAGCATCTGAAGAAGTTACCATTTTATTATAGTATTTTGTTTGGCTTGGAAGACAAACACGTTATCCACCCAGCCATTATCTCATGACCGACCTCACAACATAGACTTGGGTGATGAGGGTCATTTTGGGTGGAAAGACATGTCCATGCCATATAGATGCACCTACAGTGACAAGGGGTGGGGAGAGAGAGAGATAGATAAATAGAGAGAGAGAGATGGTTTCTCTTTTTAGTGAAAGCGACATTCGTATTTGTTACTCTTTTTTCTCTCAGTGGTCAAAAGTTGTGGCATTGGCTTACAGCTGCTACAGCCTACAGGCTACAGGGGGTTTGCAGAAATGGATAGATGCCCAGGCTGGTTTTTAGATTTTTGTAGTTCGGTTCAGGTAAATAAATGAGGCCTTATCAAAATCAAAATTTTTAAAATCAATGTCGTAATTTTTTCTAGTCTATATTATTCTAATCGGATATCAAAGGAAAAACATATTCGGGAAGACCGTTTCTCTATAATGTAGAAACGGGCCCCCATGTCTGTTTCTGCTCATACGAAAAATTTTAGTAGTGTTCTGCATTGATACGTAAAAATTTTCGAAAGGATTAAAGAAATAGTAACAATTTTATTATTTAAATATATAATAAAAAATTTTATCCGTGCATCGCACATGCATTGCACGCACATTGCACGGATAATTGGGCAATTATTTGCTCGAATTCAAGCAAGGATAACATCAAAAAACATAATCGCTACAACTCATTTCATCGATTGCACTATATAATATTCGTTGTTATAATTTATATTTGTATATTGACCAAAAAATTCTTAAAGATTATAACAAATCTATTTCGTGCAACACACGTGTAAAAATACTAGTAATAATAATAATAAGGTGGTAAAGTGTTACTGTACGCAAAGAAAAAGCCAAAAGACATATTATGGAATAAATTACAATTATAATTTTTATGACAAAGGAAGGGGATACCCATACAATCTACGCCTACAACTGAGGCTCGAAACGGAATAAATTACAATTATAACAACAACAACAACAACAACAATAATAATAATAATAATAATAATATTATGGAATAAATTACAATTATATATAACAATAATAGTAATGTGCACAAGTTTTGCACCTTAGACTTTAAAGTTGAAATACAATAAACACATGTTCCTACCATTTCTTTATGGAGCCTTTTAAATTTAATTGAAAACTTTTAGTTTTTATTTCTAAACTAACTAAGTAAAAATGAAATATTGGGCTTCTAAAATTTGGGGCCCTGTGCGGTAGCCCAGCTTGCACAGCCCAAAATCCAGGCCTGTGCCCCATGCCTGGACAAATTATATCGTGCACCGCGGTGCATAATCGATTATGCATCGCGCGTCAAAACGACGTCGTTTTATTTAATGAAAATAAACGCCATTTGTTTCATGTCCTTCCGCGTCATTCTGCAAAAAGTAACTCTGTTATTCAGTTTCATTTTGTATACACTGTAGTTTCATTTTGTTATAACTACAGTTCCATTTCAATATAACTACAGTTTGATTCGATATTATAACACCCAAATATGTAAAAATGTTATTTAATTTAATTTTATATACACCATAGTTTCATTAAAACCCAACTACATGATCATTTCGATATAACTACAACTTCATTACACAATATACACTAAAAAATGTGAAATGTTATTCAGTTTCATTTTATATACACTACAGTTTCATTTCAACACACCTACAGTTTCATTTCAATTCAATTGCAGTTTCAGTTGATAATATATATATAAAAAAATACGTGAGATAGTATCAGTTTAGATACACTGTACTGTCAGTTGATAATGAATACATCAAATATGTCACTCCGTTAACTATAACGACGCGTCGTTTCTTTACTTAAAGAAACGACGCTGTTTTAACCGCGGTCCACGATATAACAATTGCCATGCCCGCCACCCTCTCTTCAATTCTTCTTTGCTATGTATATATACATTCATTTCACTCACCCCCACTGTACTGTACGTCGCTATTATCTGTTATGTTATCTCCTCCCTAGCTCAGAACTTGATATAATTGTACTTCTCGAACCTGCTCCCGCCACGTGTACGTTTCTTCAGTGCGTGCAATTCCATCACATATATCACCATTGCTGGCGAGGTACAGGAGATCGATAAAGGATCAAGTCTAGTTATTGGTGTTTAGGAAAATGTTAGGTGGAGGCCAATGAAAGTTTGAGCTTATACTTTTTGTAAATGTGACAGTATATAACAAAATAAAGTGGAGCATTCACGATTGGCAAATAGGGGGGGTGGGTGGGGGGGAGGGGGATTGTTAGGCGCGCTGAGGCGAGGAGGGGGGGTGGGTGGGTGGGGGGGAGGGGGATTGTTAGGCGCGCTGAGGCGGGGAATGCCAAGTCTAGTGACGGTACATAAAGAAATAAAGTTGTGCATTCATTGTCAGCTATAATATTTGGCCTAATGGTAATTGTTTGATCCTAACAACCATTCACCAATTCCCTTTTCCGCTAAACTTTTAGTCACCATGTCATTATTCCAAAGGCTGAACCCCAACTCTAAGGGTCCCCCACACCCCGGCCCGACAGAGCATGTGTCAGCTATAATATTTGGCCTAATGGTAATTGTTTGATCCTAACAACCATTCACCAATTCCCTTTTCCGCTAAACTTTTAGTCACCATGTCATTATTCCAAAGGCTGAACCCCAACTCTAAGGGCCCCCCACACCCCGGCCCGACAGAGCATTTGGAAGGATGCGCAAAAGAAGCCCCCCTCACTACCACTGGTGAGACTCGATCCCTGGTCATTATTCTAAAGTTTCACCTCTATGACCAGTTGAACTACCCATGCGAGCAAGTTTATGTATGTCATGCGTCTACTAGTGATGAATATGCTTGAAAAAAAATTGACCTTTACATAGTCAACCATAGTATTAGCTAGCAGGCTAACACTACTTCCAAAAGATTAAATCACCAATATCAAGAGTCTCATTAGCGAGCTAACACTAGTTAAACAGATAATAGTTGGTTTTGGTTATTGTGTACAATGAGGCCTAATTTCTAGATGAATGTGTGCACTGCTTGAGAATTGCCGATGCATTATGAGAGTTAATTTGGATGCATGTATGATGAACATTTAGGGTGTGTTTGGTTCGCACATAGGAATCGGAATCGGAATGGGTATCAAGTACTTAGTAATGGTAATGGGTTTTGGTGAAAGTATTTAACATATTTGGTAGTAGGGTGGAATGAGAATTGTTACTAATAGTAGTGCTTGAGAATGAATAAGGGAATGAAACCCTTATTGTATTTGGGTATGGGTTTTTCAATTGATGGGGTATTCAAAACCCATAGTAGTGTTCTAAAAACCTATAAACCAAACAACAACAATCACTTTCATACCCATTCCTATGAACAAAACCCACCAACCAAACACACCCTTAGTTTTGTCATGATAAATATCTATTATTTTTGCAATAGACATTTAATTTTATTCTTCAATGACAAACGACGTTGCATTTATAAACTATAGAAAAAAAAAAATTCTTTTGGTGTAAATTTAAATATTTAAAAAAATGTGTGGATAAATTTAACAAGCATACATGTGTTTTTATACTTTGATTTATGAAAAAGATCACAATCTCTACCCACTGGTGCGCTGCGCTTTGGATGAAGTCCGTCTTGTCAGTTGTCACTTTAACTAGCTAGCAAAAGACCGAGCTACAAAAAATAAACAAGCTTATGTTACTGATCATAATTGACCAATTTAAATAAAAAATGTTACATTCACGCACACATATATAAAACTCAAATTAGGCCTAAAACTAATGTTTGAGACGTGGAGATTAAATGGTCGTACAATAATTGGAAGTTAAATTGTACATATTTATGTGACAAGGAATATACAAAGCTATTTAAAAAGGGAGGAAAAACAATGGCTTTTGGAGAACATAAATGACATCCATGCAAGTTCCTCTAAGTTGCTAAGCTACAAGTCTAGTACACTAACCAACATGGGAAATCTTGATAGGCTTGCGTGGGGTTAGGGGTGGGCATTGACAGGATGTGAAATAGTACAATTATATTTGCTATGTTATCACAAATCATCGAATACATATATGTCATTTATCATTTTCAACGAATAATTTAATATTTCAATACTTTATTTATATGTAAGGATAAAAAATCGTGAAGTAGGTAATTCAATAATTATTATTTATTTATTATTAATAAATTAAACTATAATCATCACACATAATAAAATTTATTAATGTACTTTATTTCATCATCATATCATGACATTTTTACATTATTTATACAATTGAAATCACGCGAAATAGAGCAACTATAAGTAACATGTTACCACAAATTATCAAATATATATATATATATATATATATATATATATATATATATATATATAACAGTAATCACCTATATCATTTTAAACGAATAATTTAATATTCAAGTAATTTCTTTATATTTAATGATGAAAATTTCTGAATTAAATAATTTAATATTAATAAACTATAATTGTCACACATAATACAATTTATTAATTTATTAATATATATAATTTATCATCACATTATAACATTTTTACACTATTTATCTTTCTCTTTTTTATTTTATTTTATGAAGACACTATTTACTTGATGTTTATAACATTATAAATTATAAAATTTCTCATGTTCTTATCCATTCATTTCATTTCTTCCAACATAATATCACTTGACTTCTCCAATTACCAACTCCCCCCCCCCCCCCCAACTCCACCCCCACCCCCACCCCCATTTGAGCTCTCCCTTTCAAGAGTGTAGAAAGAGCACCCAACACAAAGAATTGAACCCCCCCCCCCCTACCCAACTCCTGCCCAAAACCTTTTGCTTTAAAGCTAAGGCATCAAGTGTGGAGAAAGATGTACAGCTCTCTATCGATCTATACTTACAAATCTATCTCTAATTTGTCCCTCTGGTAAATCCTCCATCTCTCTCTCTCTTTCAGTACACACAGACACACACACAACTATAGTGTATGTATATATAGTATGTAACAGAAACTAAAGAAGAGAAAAAGAGGAGAAATTAAATTAAAGCTAAGATTGAGTGAATGAAAGAGATAGATATAGAATAATGCAATTAAAAGAGTCCCTCTCAGATGAAGTCTTTTTCGTTGCAGCTTGTAGGTAGGTATATATGTAGGTATGATATGATGAATAATGATGAATGATGATAGGCAACCAAGTACCTGTGAGGCGATTTGGAGCAAATAGAAGAAGAAGAAGAAGAAGTTGATATTAAATAAGCTGCGTAGATAATTGTAGTCGTCATCATCGATCCCAGGCCACGTAATTATAGTATATATATTTATATATATAATGTATCCTTGTAGCAGCAGTAGTAGTACTATAAACATTTGCAATTTCATATATAACAACACCCCCATTCCGACATCTCCAATGCAATACGAGGATGAGCATGTTCTGTTGCAGCATATCCATACTCTCCTTCTCCAGCAAGAAGCAGACAACTTCGCCGCCATTACACCCGCCGCCGCCGCCGCCGCGGCGGAGAGCGGCATCCTCAACAACAGCAACGACCTGCAGTACTTTGAGAATTCCAGTAGTACGATGATGATGACGATGAAGAGTAACAGCGCTAGCAGCAACGTTGTTGTTGTTGGGAAGAAGAAGTGTTCGAAGAAAGACCGGCACAGCAAGATCCACACGGCCCACGGGCCTCGGGACCGGAGGATGAGGTTGTCGCTTGACGTGGCTCGCAAATTCTTTGATCTCCAAGACATGTTGGGGTTCGATAAGGCCAGCAAGACGGTGGATTGGCTGCTCCTCAACTCCAGGTTAGCAATCAAGGATCTCAAGCAACAGAATCACTGCGCCGCCGCCGCCGGAGGCGGCGGCGGCAGCGCTGCGTCTTCCACTTCAGAATGCGAGGCCGCGTCGGGGGTTCTTGATCAAGAATTTGAGCCCCCAATGGCCGCCCATGGGAGCAAGGAAAAGAAGGGGACGGCGGCCAAACCAGCAGGCCGCGTTAGGGCCGCATTCAATCCCCTCGCTAAAGAATCAAGGAACAAGGCCAGGGAGAGGGCGAGGGAGAGGACCAAGATGAAGAACAACAACAACATAATGTTGGGAGAAACGCCGCCGCCGCGGCAGGAAATGGGTGGCGCCACCCATAACGTCGTCAAGACCACCAATAATGAACCTCCCTCCCACCAAGCCCTGCCTCCTATGGCGGCGGAAGAACTCGCCACCTCGCACATCCATGAACACAACTGGAGCCTATCCAACATCTTCCCACCAGCTGCAACTTCTCACCAGGTCACTTTCAATCCCTAAGCTACTCAAATTTTCTTCAATCTTCAATAATTTTTGTTGGGCGGAGGCCAATAAAGGCCAAGTCTAGCATAACACCGGGTGATTGGGGGTTATTGACGAAGACGGGTAAAAGTCAAGTCCAACATAATATCTGGTGGTGGCTGAGAGATTATTGACTAAAAACGGGTGAAGGTCAAATCCAACATACTATCTTATGGGTGATTGGGAGATTATTGACTGAAGGCCGGTAAAGATCAAGTCCAGCAAAATGTCTGAACAATATAATATATAGCAATCTGTAAAGAAATAATAAAGCTGCACTCCTTCACTACTAATCATAACTTGTCTGACCTGAGTGATAAGCGCTTGATAATAATATAGATCTCTAATATATTGTTTCAAAAACAATGACTGCAGCAGCATCAATTTGGGGAGTTCCCCTATTCTGGAAAATTTTGCTGGGAAGGCTACAACGATGGGAATCTATGAGAACGAAGAAGCTAGCTAGGCTGTGTCTCATCAAGAACAGTTGGTAATTTAATTAATAAAAATAATTTCGTCTTCAATTCGGACATGCATTTTCACTTATTTAAATTAACCCCTCTTCTTTTCTTTACTTAAGAAGAACAAGAAGAAGAAGAAGAGGGGCTGGTTTAGATCCTTAATTAGATTTTGTTCTCCTCATCCATTGGATTGTGCCTTGTTTTATTATATTGTTTTAATTAAATGCTAGGCCCTAGCTTGTTAATATCTTCCTTTCAATCTTATTTTATGACTTACAACGACTTTATCACTTAAAATTCATTTTCTTTTACTATTTGATTAACTCCTATACTCGCCATTTTATTTTATAATAATCTCCCAAGTCCCACCCAGCTCTAACGTCAATAACAATTTTATAATCACTTATTGGCTTATAGACTCATTTTTTTCGAAACCCCTTCAAAGGGCATTCATAATAAGTTAGCCCTATGCTGAGATTGTCAAAGTGAGTTTAATTGTGAATTAGATTTCTGCAGTTTGTTCAATTAATCCTCTCTTGTTCGGAAGTTGTGTGAGTAATATTTCAAATAATTGGATCAATATGAAAAACCAATGATGTGAGTTGTTATGCTTCTTTGAAAATTAATTTTGATATTTTAATTACTTTTTTTATGCCAATTTTCCGTGTTACTTTGATATATTCTTCATTATTTTATGTGCTATTGTACGGAAGATAAGATAAACTTGCCATCACCTTGTCACTTAAGAAAGCTAAGGAACATGAGGTAGAAGTTTTCCATGTCCCTTTCTATATACTTTCCACAAAACTTTTTTAGCCTAAAGATGATGACAAGACCTATTTCCATATATATATATATATATATATATATATATATATATATATAATTTACATGATTGTTGTCTTAAATAATTTATGTGTTTTAAATGAAAATATATCAATCGCCATGAATATCATTCTTACTAAGCTAAGGTTGCACTTTGTTGGAACAAAAGTAAAACATGCATGATTACATAGGAATCAAAATCATATGTTTAAAACAAATTATCTAGGAAAATATTATTTAATTTTGAAATCTATTTTCTAATGTAATTAATATCAATTATATATGTGTGCATGCATTTTAGTGTTTCCAAGGTGTCCACTTTCAAATTAGAACAAAAAGGGGTGCATGATGTTATTTTTGACAATTTCAGTCCATATTGTATGTTCAATTTCATTCATTATTTGCTTCACTAATTGGTTTAGAGTTGGTTGAGTGTAAATCTTTCAACAAATACTAAAATTTTGCATATATATATATATATATATATATATATATATATATATATATATATATGATCTACATGGAAAACTCTTGTATACTTTCAACAACAACAAAAGAAGAAGAAGAAGCTAGAAAAGATTCACATGTAGACATGTAGTAGTATTAGATGGAGCATATATATAGGCACTAGCTTTTGCATCACTTAAATTCAAGAAAGAGACCAACCACATATATGAAGGTCCACTAAAGTCTTTATAGTGGCATAAATAGTAACGGCTCTTAACGAGGTATCACATGTTATGATGATAATAATTTATATGTGGGTCATATTTACTTTGATAATAGAATCTTGTTATTGAAGATAGTGTAGAACCATGATGTAACAGTGAAATGACACTTTACCATAAATGAGTTGAACCTCTCCCTTACGCGTTTTTTCACTTTTATGCATTGTAAATAAACCACAATTCACATCTAACCTATTTGGCCATGCTTTTCCATTTGTTGGAAAGCCATTCCTTGTATGTAGGCATTACTTTTGCAGTGATTTCAGACAGCAAGAATGATTCCTCAGTGTGATGTTTGATGACAAAAATAGTGTAATTAACACCTAATTAAGGTTTAAGGTTTAACAGCAAGAGTAACTCACATATGCATACACACAAACACAGACAACCATACATAGACAATACAAAATACCACACACACACACACTATATATATATATATATATATCATTGTTCTGTTAGTAGTTTTGGCAGTTTGTTTAGCTAGCTAGCTTCCTGTTCATGTTTATTTATTATTTATTATTTATTTTTTTAATGCCATGAATGATGAGAGGGACCATGAATGATGCATTATGATGGGTGGGTCAAGATTTTGAGAATTTTGGCAGTATATGTGGAGTAGGCAAACACAAGAAATAAATAAATAAAAATTAAAAAGAAAAACAAATCTTTACATATATAAAACAAATTAGAGTTTTGGACATAGTCTTCATATATGCTTCAACAATGCATTTATAACTTTCTGAAAATTGACCACTCATGCTTTGAATTCCTTCCAACTTCTAATTGAATTCATTCATCTGATACTCTTGTTTCTTGTCCCACTCCATCTTCTTTTGGGACATAAAAAAAATAAAAATAAAATAAAAAAATAGTTTTAAACGCACTAATAAACAACGCAATGATAAGTTGCTAATAAATTAAAGGTCCGTTTAAAAATTACTGTTTTAAGTGGATGTGTCTGTGAGTTTATACAAATTAATTTCATTATGCTGTGTTGTGCATGTGGCTCGATCTCCATTTTATTTGTACTATTTCACTATGTTCAATTTTTATGAATTAATTAGTAATTTTATTTTGTTAATTAATTAGTAATTCTCAATCCCAAAGGTTCTCACGCTTCGACCTGATAAAACATTTGAGAGGATGTAAATCATGATGACTCATGAATCAATCAGTAGTCAATCAAATGATTCACATCGGATGGTTCTTTTTTTTTTTTTTTTTTTTTTTACAAAAATAATTATTTATCAATATGACATTATTCTCATACACATGATCTTCTATATTATCCTTTACTAATTAGAATGTTTTTTTTTTCCTTTTTTTTTCCTTTTTTTTTTTTGCCAAAAAGGGGCATTTTCGTTGTATGCCAATATATAATTTATTTCTTTTTTCCATTCAATTGATATGATTACATTTTTTAAAACATACTTTCTAAATATTTAATAAATTAAAAAACTTATTTGTGTGGGATTGTTTGATGTGAGATGAATATTAAATACATAATACATTTTAGTGAAAATATATATATATATATATATATATATATTAGTTGTGGCTTCTCAAATGAGAGGTCTCAGGTTCGAACCCCAGTGTGGGTGCATTGATTCTTTATGCTTCAGTAGATTGAGAAAGTATGTATGAACAGATACTACATTGTAATAGAGTCAGTAGCATTCAAAAAATGTATAGGTTGAGTATTACTTTATCAAAAGGCAACTCCCAACCAAATTAGTCAAATAATTGATTTGATCAATGTTGAAAAAATCGCTAGGCGCCTGGGGACCGCCTAGCGCCTAGGCGCGATTTTTGCAACACTGGATTTGATAACCACAAGGTTTCAAGTTCGACTCACTGTATGAGCTGTTTGTTGACATTTTCGTCTATGATGGTTTCACCCAAAACGTACCTTTGGGTGGTGGCTATGGACTTTGAAAAGTAGAGTATTACGTATTCCTTGATAAGTATTAGCAGTAAAAATGCAATACTTTTTCTATACAAATATAATACTAGCTCGTTGATATATAAAAATATTATATTCTCAAAAAAAAAAAAAATTCTCCATACAATATTTGAGATATGTGATTTCATATAGGAGCATCCTCAATCGTCAAGGTTTTTTTGGTTGAATTTTAGGAAGTCAAGTAGGAGAGAGAGATAAAAAAAATGAAAGAGAAAAAGAAAAGGAAAAAAAATATTCTAACAAAAAAAAAAAAGGATGCAACGGTCAAAATTTCAGAGTGGCCGTTGAAGCGCCCCAGGAGGCGCGTGGGAAACACTCGCCCGCTGGGGCGAGTAGTGCGCTCTCTTGCCTTTTTATTTATTTATTTTTTCTTCTCCTGCAAAAATCAAGGTCTTTGCATGAGAAAAAAAACAATGCTCACACTAGTTAAAAATAATGTTGGAAAAAATAGCTTAAAATGGCATAAATGGCATGTTAAGTGGCTATTTTGTGGTACAATTATCAGTGGAGTCCACTTCCGATTTGGGTCGGGTTAAAGTGGATTCGGATTCTTCGTAGTGAGAGATTTGAAAAGGATTGATTCAAGCTCGAGCTCGTGTGCGCCGGCACCTGCGGGCCCTCGGCCAAGGCCGAAACTAGTGAAGTCTACTGTCCAGTTTCGGCCTACACGAACCTGTGCAGTTTTGTGACCGTTGGCTGTTCAATTCTACTATTACGGAATTAATCTTTTGAGTTAATTCTAATTTTTAATTTTGAATTGAAGGCCATGTTAATGGTGCAGTTACAGGAAGGTGGAGGGGTGCCCTTAAGTGCCTAATTAAAAGCTATTAAATCCTTCACCCCTATATAAAGAGGAGTTGGGCAGTAGAGAGAACACACAGAAAATATAGAACACGAAAGTTCACCTTTTTGCCTCAAAACCTCTCTGCTTCTACTCTTTCTTTAGCTATACTGTGTTCATAGTCGTGTCTTGCTCGTCGGATTCCTTGTTTGAGTGCTCAAACATTGAATCACTAGCAAGTTTTATCTTGGGAAACCTAGGCCACTAAGCTCCTAGCATCTTTGGGAGGTGGCAAATAAGGTTTTAAGGAAAGAGTGCTCACTTGACTCTTGCAAAAACCCAACACCAAACACTAGCCATTTTTGTCTCCATCTTTCCTTCCCTATTCTTTCCAGAAAAATAATAATCTTATTTTATTTGATTATTATTTGTTTTTTCTACCAACGGTTCCAATAGTCTTAAAACCTTATATCTTGTTTTCCCGTTGGTTGTTTCTCTGAATTTCCTTGAAGAAAATGGAGCATCCCGTACTGCCAATCGATGGGGAGGATAATGTTGTTGTGGACAACAATGGAAGAAACGACAACAATAACGTTGTTGCGGATAACATTGGAGGAAATGGCAACAATGTTGCTAATTCCCAAGCTACACCAGTGAACGTTGGTTCACAAGATGGTGGGAGCACTGAGGGATATATTCCCATGTCTTGGGTACCTTCGGTACCGAGTGGTTCGGCTGAAAAGCCGGAGAAGTTCACTGGTGTTGGTTCGAACTTCAAGAGGTGGCAACAGAAAATGTTGTTCTACCTAGCAACTCTCGGCTTGGCAAGGTTCTTGTCCGAGAAGGTTCCCGAGTTGAAGGAACAAGATGCACAATCCGTGATGGCAGTTGGCTATTAGAAGGATTCAGACTTCCTTTGCCGAAACTACATCCTGAATGGATTGTGTGACACGCTATACGATGTATATCGAAAGATAAGCACATCAAAAGCATTGTGGGAAGTTTTGGATCATAAATACCGAAGTGAGGATGCCGGCTCAAAGAAATTTGTGGTTGGCCGATTCCTCGACTTCAAAATGGTTTATTCAAAGACCGTGCTAAGTCAGGTAGAAGATTTGCAATTAATCTTCGATGAGATCCGTGACGAGGGCATGGTGCTGAGTGAAGCCTTCCAAGTGGGATCTGTGATCCACTTGTTGCCTCCAGGTTGGAAGGACTTCAAGAACTACCTTAAGCATAAGCGAAAGGAGATGAATCTGGAGGACCTGATCCAGCGACTCAGGATTGAGGAAGGGAACAGGACGAATGATAGGAAGGTTCCTATCGTTGTTGGCGCTAAGGCCAATGTTGTGGAGCACGGTAAGAGCTCCAAGAGGAACAAGAAGGACAAGCGAAAGCTAGGTCCGAAAGGTGGCGTTACCAAGAACAAGTTTCCTGGTGAATGCTACAATTGTGGCAAGCATGGCCACAAAGCATCTGAATGCAAGGCTCCAAGGAAGAAGAACAAGAGTTCTGAAGCCAATGTTGTTGGAGATAGCAGTCAGAAGGAGGTCGAGATTAGCATTTCGGCTATGGTGACCGAGGTGAACCTCGTGGGCTCAAACCCTCGTGAATGGTTCATTGATACCGGTGCAACCAGGCACTTGTGTTGCAACCGAGAGATGTTCAACACCTTTGAGACCGTTGAGGGTGAAAAGGTGTGGATGGGAAACTCTGCTCAGTCTGCTGTGGAAGGCATGGGCAAGGTGGTTCTGAAGATGACTTCCGGGGAGGAACTGACGTTGAACAACGTGCTGTATGTTCCTGAGCTGAGGAAGAATCTTGTGTCTGGCGCTCTGTTGAACAAGCATGGCTTTCGCATGGTGTTCGAGTCAGACAAAGTAGTTTTGTCCAAGTTAGGGATGTTTGTTGGTAAAGGATATGTAACTGATGGGCTCTTTAAGCTTAATGTAATTCCTGTTATCAATAAAAGCAAAGTTAATTCTGTTTACTTGCTTGAGTCTTCCAATTTGTGGCATGGTAGACTAGGTCATGTTAATTTTAATTCTATGCGTAAACTAATTAGCATGGACCATATTCCTAACTTTCAAATTGACACAAATAACAAGTGTGAAATTTGTGTTGAGGCAAAACTAACGAAAGTACCTTTCAAATCGGTTGAAAGGGAAACTGAACCACTTGAATTAATCCATAGTCATTTGTGCGATTTTAGATCGATACAAACGAGAGGTCGTAATAAGTATTTTATCACATTTATCGACGATAGCACACGATACTGCTATGTGTATTTGCTTAAGAGCAAAGATGAAGCCGTTGATAAATTCGTTCTTTATAAGAATGAAGTGGAAAACCAACTTAATCGGAGAATTAAGAAGGTTAGAAGCGATAGAGGTGGTGAGTACGAAGTACCTATTAGTGACTTCTGTGCAAGTGTAGGTATAATACACGAACGTACGGCACCTTACTCACCTCAATCGAACGGTGTTGCCGAACGAAAGAATTGTACATTGAAAGATATGATGAATGCGATGCTTATAAGTTCGGGCCTACCTCAAGATGCGTGGGGTGAGGCAATTTTGACAAGCAATTACCTTCTGAATAAGGTACCCCGCAAGAAGCTCGATAAGACTCCTTATGAGCTGTGGAACGGTAGGAAACCTTCCTACCAGTACCTGAAAGTGTGGGGGTGTCTTGCCAAAGTGTTGGTGCCAACACCTAAGAAAGTAAAGATAGGTCCTAAGACGGTGGACTGTATCTTTATTGGCTATGCACATAATAGTAGTGCTTATCGGTTCTTAGCACACGAGTCCAATAATCCGGATGTACATGAGAACACGATAATAGAATCAAGGAACGCATATTTCTTCGAAAATATATTTCCTTGTAGGTCCAATGAGGGACCAAGTACGTCAAAACGAACGTTTGACGAAACTATGGATAATGAAAGTAGGGAATCCGAGCTCGAGCCGAGACGCAGTAAGCGGGCGAGAGTTAGAAAATCATTCGGTCCTGATTTTCTAACTTACTTGTTAGAGTATGATTCGGGTACTCTAACTTGTTTATTAGAAAATGAACCCGATTTTCTATCTTGTTTGATAGAGAACGAGCCTCAAACGTATGTAGAAGCCGTGACTTCTACGGAAGGACCAATGTGGAAAGAGGCTATAAAAAGTGAAGTGGATTCTATTTTACAGAATCACACTTGGGAACTTGTTGATCTTCCTCCGGGTAGTAAACCATTAAGATCCAAGTGGGTCTTTAAAAGGAAGATGAAACCGGATGGTTCCATCGAGAAGTATAAGGCTAGGCTTGTAATCAAGGGTTACAGGCAACGCGAGGGCCTCGATTACTTCGACACGTATTCTCCCGTGACGAGAATAAACTCCATTAGGATGATTCTTGCCATAACCGCGCTGCGGAACTTGGAAGTTCATCAAATGGATGTGAAAACCGCTTTCCTAAATGACGAATTAGATGAGGAAATCTATATGGAACAACCCGAAGGATTCGTGGTTCCGGGCCAAGATAGGAAAGTGTGTAAGTTGGTTAAATCGCTCTATGGTTTAAAACAAGCGCCTAATTAAGCAGTGGCACGAGAAGTTTGACCATGCGATGTTAACTAACGGGTTCAAAATAAACGAAAGTGACAAATGTGTCTACGTTAAGGAAACGATAAACGGCTACGTCATTCTTTGTTTATATGTCGATGATATTCTCATCGTTGGTAGTAATGATCGGATGATCAAGTCTACCAAGAACATGTTAAACGCAAGATTTGACATGAAGGATATGGGTTTGGCTGATTTAATCCTTGGAATTAGAATCATTAGAAGACCTGATGGTCTCGTGTTAAGCCAATCACATTATATTGACAAAATCCTTGAGAAATTCAACAAGGATGATAGTCAAGTGGCTAGGACACCATTTGATACAAATATTCATCTAACCAAGAACCACGGAGAAGGTATTTCAAAGGTGGAATATGCTCGGGTTATTGGTAGTTTGATGTATCTTATGAGCTGTACTAGGCCGGATATTGCCTATGCGGTTAGTAAACTCAGTAGATATACGAGTAACCCCGGTGCCATGCACTGGAAGGCAATAGTAAAAGTTATGAGATACTTGAGGTATACTCGTGATCTAGGACTGCACTACGAGAGATATCCCGTTGTACTTGAAGGGTATAGCGACGCGAATTGGATATCTGATATTAAGGACTCTAAGTCCACGAGTGGCTACGTGTTTACACTAGTCGGTGCAGCCGTTGCATGGAAATCCTCTAAGCAAACTGTGATAGCTAGATCCACGATGGAATCTGAGCTGATAGCCTTGGACAAAGGTTGTGAAGAGGCTGAATGGCTATGCCATTTTATAGAGGATATTCCTAATTGGGAAAGACCGGTACCTCCAATATGTGTGCATTGCGATAGTCAAGCCACAATCGGGAGAGTACAGAGTCATATGTATAATGGTAAGTCTAGACATGTGCGTCGTAGACATAATACCATTAGACAACTACTCACAACTGGTGTTGTCTCGATTGACAACGTAAAGTCAAAAGACAATATAGCGGATCCGCTGACCAAAGGGTTAGGAAGAGAAGTTGTGGAGAAGTTGACACGAGGAATGGGTCTAATGCCCTTGGACTAAAAAGTTCTATAGTGGATACCCAACCTAGCTGGCACCTAGGTTCAATGGGACAACTAAATTATGAAACGGAGCGCGTCACTGTGGGGGTCTCAGACTCCCTATCACTCCTCGTTAAAACAGTGACTCCCGCAAGAGGCTAGCATGTTAATGCTTTAATGATTCTTGAGTATGCGGGATACTCGAGAAAGAATCACCTATGTTAGAGAGAAGTGAGGGTCGCTTCAAAGGAGAATTGTTGGGCACAATTCTTTAGAAACTCTCGCAGAACCAGGAACGGTGACCCACGACCAAAACGGGCACACTCATGAGAGTAAGAGCATGGTTGGTAGATTCCAACTAGCCTCCTTTGGAAAAGGCTCCTTTGGAAAAGGCTTGATTCAAGCCCGAGCTCGTGTGCGTCGGCACCTGCGCGCACGCAACTATGTCGAAACTGCGGCCTACACGAACCTGTGCAGTTTTGTGACCGTTGGCTGTTCAATTCTACTGTTACGGAATTAATTTTTTGAGTTAATTTCAATTTTTAATTTTGAATTGAAGGCCATGTTAATGGTGCAGTTACAGGAAGGTGGATGGGTGCCCTTAAGTGCCTAATTAAAAGCTTTTAAATCCTTCACCCTATATAAAGAGGAGTTGGGCAGTAGAGAGAACACACAGAAAATATAGAACACGAAAGTTCACCTTTTTGCCTCAAAACCTCTCTGCTTCTACTCTTTCTTTAGCTATACTGTGTTCATAGCCGGGTCTTGCTCGCCGGATTCCTTGTTTGAGTGCTCAAACATTGAATCACTAGCAAGTTTTATCCTGGGAAACCTAGGCCACAACGCTCCTAGCATCTTTGGGAGGTGGCAAATAAGGTTTTAAGGAAAGAGTGCTCACTTGACTCTTGCAAAAACCCAACACCAAACACTAGCCATTTTTGTCTCCATCTTTCCTTCCCTATTCTTTCCAGAAAAATAATAATCTTATTTTATTTGATTATTATTTGTTTTTTCTACCAACGGTTCCAATAAATAATACAACCAGATTTTAGCTCTGCAAAAATCAGCATAAAAATCTCTATTGGAGATGCTCTAAGATCAGCTAAATTAAAAATTAAAAAAAAAATTGGAGCATTATGGGAAATTTAATTTAATTAGATTAGAGCTAAAAACCTTGCACATGGTTGAGATTCGTATCTTAGATCGTAATCTACAAATTAAGTGTAAGATTTATAGTTACTTAGGATACGGTAATCATATCGATGTGTCGAAGGTGGGTGTCACCAAACCATAACACTAATTTAGTTGTGTTATAGATTGTGACTAAATTCAGAGTTGTCCATGTTCGTTCTTGCAAAAGGGATGCTATCATTACGCATGTAAAGCTTGATGTCGCAAATCATTGAAAAGACGCCAACACACATGTATTGTAGTTGTAATTATCGGATAATAGTGATTATTAAGCGACAAGACATTTTTTTCTTTTTTTATAAGGTCTAGTTTTAAGGTTTTTCTATTCATCTTAGATTAATGGTCAAGAGGATGGATGACCTTATGAATTGACAATCCTCTTTTCTTTTAAAGCTACTTCTTTTAATTATTTAATTATATTTTATGCACGTCACTCATGCCTTATTATTAATATTAATATTAATATTAATATTATTATTGTTGTTGTTGGTGGTGTTGTTGTTTACCTCAAATAAGCCCTTCAACTATTGGGCAAACACTAATTGACTTTTAAAATTTTAAAATTTCAATTAAATCCTTAAAACTTTTTAAAAAGTGTGCATTTAAAAAAGTGGGCATATTTGACCATTTTACCTTTTTTTTTTTTGAATGTTACTGGTCCTATTACATTTGACCATTTTACCTTAATTATAGGTTTAAACAACTTACCAGACGTTTGGTTGTGGAGAGAATTAGGGAGGAAATGAATTGTAATTTGGTGGGAAAAGAATAAGGTGGAAATAAAGTATGAATTCAAATTATATTATTTAGTAGGGATGAATAGAATTATTATGGAAGAAGTGATATAAAGACTAAAATATCATTGTGTAATAATAATAATAATAATAATAATAATAATAATAATAATAATAATAATAATAATAATAATAATAATAGTAATATGGAGTAATAATAATCAAGGACAAAAAAACTCATTTTCTACTCTTTTCCTTTCCTTTCTACATTGAATTGAAATTCATTGGGGGAGGGAGGAGCAGAGGGGTTATGAATTCCAATTATTCAAAAGGAGTAAATTGTAATTTTTTTCAATCAAATAATTATAATTTGTGGTGCTAAAGAATTATAATTACGGCCTACCAAACATGCCAGGCCACAAGCTATGTTAGAATCTATGATTCAATAATTTGATTGAATAAGTTTAAAACAAACGGGAATACAACGTACGTACATTTTCTTTGAAATTTGTTGGAGGAGATAACGTTTGAGGCATCAAAGAAATTAATGAGGTTATGAGGCCACACTTGTCACATCTAGGAGACAATAGTGCCCCCTCTGGAAAAGGGGGAGACCAAACTTTTCAATACCGCAATAAGGAGTGTAAAATTTTTGTGGGATTAGATGTTGGATCAAATTAAATTGAAATTAAAGGAATTTTGTCGCTACTCACTATTGACAATAGTGTATGAAAAAATAAGTACCATTATGTTAAAAATTATAATTTAGAGTAACGTTACAATTTTATTTCTTTATACTTATATATTAATTAGTGTAACGTTTTGATGATATGATACTTGATAGTGTAAATACTATCAATAATATGTATATTAAGTCCGATATACAGTTGCCTCTTGAATTTCGTATTGGTTTATTGATTTAATGATTAAGGAATAAGCTCAAAATGAAGTAATAGTGAGTCAGAGGGTCCCGAACATATAATAACAGTGTCAAATCAGTCAAAAAGTTTCCCGCCTCACATTTAAAGTATTTATAGGAGAGATTGGGAACACATGCCAGATGCTTGACATGTGTTGCACGTGCTACTCATGTACATGGGCAGACCGGAGGCCCCACTGATTTCTCCACATGCATAAAGGTTTCTGACGCCCTCGCTTTTGCTGCCGTCGTGTTTTAATAAAGAGATGGAGGTTTCGTTCTCTAAATGGAGGAGATCGGGTATTTCATACCGATCTAAGATGATCGGGAAGATCCCAAAGGCGGGGCGTTACTGCCAACAATCGAGCCTCTGCTCGGCACTTTACAATAGATCGGGTCGGGTTGCACAAGGTTGATAAATATTTGAGAATAATTCCTCTCAACAGTCCGCCCGGATACCGAACATGTATGCGATATGTATAAGTAACGGGTCCGGGAATATATTCCCTATCAATAGTGAACTTGGTCAACCAACTTCCGCCTAACAAACAACTACAAGTAAATTCATGGGACAACATATATACATGTATATGTATGTAGTATTTCTGAAGAGATAGTAATTCCATGAATGATATTCATTTATTTATTTATTTTGGTTTTACTTTTGACAAAAGCCTTAACAGGGTGTTTGGTTGGAGAGGGAGAATTACGTGGGAAAGGAATTGCAAGTCTATGGGGGACGAATTATTGGGAATAAAGTGGAAATTTAAATTCCAGTGTTTGATTTGCATGAATAGAATTACTTGACATTAATTTTAGGTTAAAAAAAGAAAGAGTAATTTTGACTCATCACTATCTTTTTTTCTTCTTAAAATCCCAGGGGATATGGGATTTTAATTCCATGAAAATGGGGGAATTGCAATTCCTTTCAACCAAACAAGGAAATTTTGTGGTCTTTGGAATTAAGGGTCCGTTTGGAAAGCAGGAAAATGACTTCTGGAAAATGACTTCTGGAAAATGAGTCATTTTCCGGAAAACATTTTCCATTTCTTGTGTTTGGCAGCACGGCAGAAAACAGTCTTTGTGTGTTTGGTTCATTTTCGAAAAATGAGATAAAATTGTATAATTAACCATTTTATATAATTAGTTATTTTATTTAAAATAAAAAATTATAATAAAATTTATTTTTTAAAAGCAAATAATATTAATTATTAAAAAAAAATGAGATAAAATGAGAACTTCTCTCTGGTTCCCTTCCCCTTCCTCACTGTTTTTTTTTTTTTTTTTTTTTTTTTAAGATTTCCGGCGGAAACCAGTGGTCTGGTTTCCGCCGGAAACCACAGCTTTGGTTTCCGGCGGAAACCAGAACACTGGTTTCCGCCGGAAACATTATTGGTCATTGGCGGAAAATGACTTCCGCCAAAATTTGGCGGAAGTCATTTTCCGCCAAATTGGCTTGGTTTTCCCCAGTCAACGGAAAATGTTTTCCGTTAACTGGGTTTTTCAAGCCTTGCCAAACATGGGAAACCCGGAAAATGACTTCCAGAAGTCATTTTCCGGGTTTCCAAACACAACCTAAGTGGGAGTTAAGTGGGAAGGGAATTTAAATTCCCTTCAACCAAACGTCTTGTAATAGGTGGATCAGGATTACTATTATGCCAAAAGTTATAACTAATAACGATGACACAATTTATTTTTTTTTATACTTACATAGTAGTTAACGACACATTTTAATCACAAGATGCTGAATTTGGTCCTCCAAACTTCTGCATGCCCAACAAATAGCTAGAAGTAACTTCATGGGACAACATACGTGTATGTATGTAGTATTTCTAAAGAGACATTTACCCTTCACATGCTATTTTTCTATTTTCACTTTCAACAAGAGCCTTAATAGCTAGATCAAGATTATACACTTTAGAATGAACAAGTTAATTTGTCAACTTTACTATGATAATAACTCTAGGACGGTGATGGAGAAATTGGACCTAAGTTCACATGGTCAATTGGGCATATATAGCGGTAGAGGTCTAGGGTTAATTGAGTTCAGAGTGTGATTGTACCGATTTGGGTCACTTTTCATAAAGGAGTAAATATCATCTAAGGTCCTCCGAGTATAGTGGTTTTGCCACGTTTAGTCCTAAACTTTCAAATTGACCATCTGTGGTCCTTGGACTTTCAAATTTAACCATTCGTGGTCCAAGTTAACCACCCATGGTCCTTCAACTATTAAATTTTAACCAACCATGGTCCTTTCAAGAGGACCACGACTGGTTAAATTTCGAAACTTGAAGGACCATGGGTGGTTAACATAGACCACGGTCCACGAATGGTTAAATTTGAAAGTCGAAGGACCACAGATGGTCAATTTGAAAGTTTAGGACTAAACGTGGCAAAATCACTATACTCGGAGGACCTCAAATGGTATTAACTCTTTCATAAAGTAGTAAATTATTGGGGTCAATACATGAGAGGTTAGGAGTTTTTTTTTTTTTTTTTTTTTTTTTTTTTTTTTTTTTTTTTTGAGGGAGGGGGGAGGGGGGAGCACTCGTTATGCTGTGCATCCGTATGCACCATGCATGGTGCATACGGATGCCAAAACGACGTCGTTTTATTAAAAAACGCGCGTCTCCCCTTTAAAAAAAATTCAGGTTCGATTCCCAGCAACAACATTATATTGTTCATTCATTCTGGAATTTTAGTTCATAGATTATGGAATTATAGTTCATTGATTATGGAATTATAGTTCATCGATTATGGAATTGTAGTTCATCGATTCTGAAATTTTAGTTTATAGATTATGGAATTTTAGTTCATTCATTCTGGAATTTTTAGTTCATAGATTAGATTATGGAATTATAGTTCATCGATTATGGAATTATAGCTCATCGATTATGGAATTATAGTTCATCAATTATGGAATTTTAGTTCATATGTTGTTGCTGAGAATCGAACCTGATTTTTTTTTTTAAGGAGAGACGCACGTTTTATTAAAACGACGTCGTTTTTGCATCCGTATGCACCATGCATGGTGCATACGGATGCACAGCATAATTTGCCGAGGGGGGAGGGGTGTGAAAGGTGCAAAGTGATGGAGGTGGACCATAGATAAATGTGTAATATATAAAAAGGTGTGTGTTGAACATATAATATATAAACATAAATGTGCAATCCAACTATCAAGTTAAATTTTTAGTTGAGATGAAACATATGCTTCAATTGCATCTACTATTTCCCCCTCTCCTAAAGCAATCTACTTAGGAATATTAGCTGGCAGTGATCTTAGACTAGTTAAATACTTTGAGTACGATCGGAGTAGTTCAAATTTGTTTATTTATTTAATTGTAGTTCGGACTTCGGAAAGTAGGAGCCGTTTATGCGCAAATTATGTCCTGGAAACGTGTTCACCGTGAATGGTGAATACAAGTCCAAACGACGTCGTTTTTAAGAAGAAAAAAAAAAATTCGCGGATGTGGAGTTAACGGCGCGCGTTTGATCAAATTATGAATTTTCTGTTATGAGATTATGAATGTAATGTAAATTCATAATCTCATAACAGAAAATTTATAATCGCATAAAAGTAAAATATTTATTAAATTATGAATTTTCTGTTATGAGATTATGAATGTAATGTAGATTCATAATCTCATAACAGAAAATTCATAATCTCATAACTGAAAATTCATAATCTTATAACAGAAAATTTTCATAATCTCATGGTTCCAAAGTGAATGTGTAGGCATTGTTCCAAAGTGAATGTGCAGGCATGGATTCATAATTTATGAATGTCTGTGATTTCAGACGGGAATGTGTAGGCATGGTTCCAAAGTGAATGTGCAGGCATGAATTCATAATTTATGAATATCCGAAATCATTGTTCACTTCAAATTAAAGTGAAATCGCGAAATGTGAAAATGAAGAAGAAAAGTCACGCAATTAATTAAAAAAAAAAAAAAAATAACGGTGTACTAACACCGTTGGAACCGTGTTCACAATGAATGGTGAACACGGTTCCATGGCATAACGATTGTCGTTTATGACCCACAGTCCCAGACTATTATTCTACGGTCCCATGGTCATTCGAGTTTCAAAATTTAACCAGTCGTGGTCCTCTTGAAAGGACCATGGTTGGTTAAAATTTAATAGTTGAAGGACTATAAGTGGTTAACTTGGACCACGAATGGTTAAATTTGAAAGTCGAAGGACTACAAATGATCAATTTGAAAGTTTAGGACTAAACGTGACAAAACTACTATACTCGGAGGACCTCAGATGGTATTAAGTACTAAACAAGTATAGAAGAAACGCGATTGCTAAGGATGATGTGAGAAGAGCACTTACACAAAAGCAGCGCAAATAAAGGTCACAAATGGCTAGGATTTGTACCTGCAAACAATCATTAATTGGTGAAAATTGCATGGTGATTCAAAGGAAATAAGGAGGATTAATTGAACCATGGGGCATAATACTAAAGTGGGGAACAAGAAAAAAATAATCACATCTACAATTTTGGATGCTAACTTTCAATAAAGATTATCTCTATTTGTCATTCATTTAACCAAAGATTAGAAGACAATAAAATATTGTACGTCCTCGGTGATTTTCTTAATATATATGTTGTCACAATGTCAACATTATTGTCACGGATATCTTAATCACACGATCGATAATATTGAACTTGATGTAGTGTATTTGTTAAAAACAACATCATATTTTTAATCAGAACCAGATCAAACCCATTGAAAAGTAAGTTTTCTAACTAAATCTAAATTGAAAACTACAAAACTTTGGATCCCTTTCTTTGGTTACATTTAATTTGCATAAACTGCATTATATCCTTAAGAACAGTGCACATCATCAGCATAGAAAGAACATGGTATAACATCCTTGTTTTTCTCAAGTTTTGATTGGGGTAACCATTATTATATGTATAATACTCATCTACATGTGTCGTCAGCCCTCAGATGCCATTGACGTTAGTTTCATGTATTATATGCTACGGGTACATATATACATGTTTTATCCACAAAAAAGAGCTAAGTTACACATTATATTATTGTTGGGTGGGAATTTTGATTTCCTAATTTGGCACATCAAGGTCTAATCAAAATCCAACTACATAACTTGATATGTGGTTGACTGAAATGGACTCATTCATTATTAACCAAAAAATTAAAAATTTGATCTTGACTTTGGGTATAAAACAACCTTAAATCTCAAGAACACATTTTCATTCAATTTAATGAAAAAATTAGTCACTGTGAAAATTCTGGTACAAAAAATAAAAAAAAAGTCCAACTACATGATTCCACTATGCAAAATAACTGTCTCGCGTGATTCCACTCAGATATGACAGTAGCTGTCGCTCGATTTGACTCTTTATATATATATATATATATATATATATATATATATATATATATATATATGATGATAAACTTATTTAACGTGACCCATTCTAAATAATAGGACATGACTTATCGGCCCAATATATATGTCCCATACTGTATATTACACATACAGAATGCATTTACAAATTTCATTTAGCTAATCAGACTTTTCTTGAAAGTATTTTGATGTACCCAAATCATAAACCGAACATGTGATAAACTCCATTAAGTAAAGAAAAGAAAAGAGGATTATAATGGACAAGAAAAACATAACCGACAAAGGACCGGACAAAAGACCAAAAACTAATTAAGAAGGTTGAGATTTGAACGGGTGACCTTAGTTTGTGGTTACAATTAAGTTTGTATCCTTAGTCAAAATGGCTGCCCGGGTTAATCCCCAACCATTTTGAATTACAGCGAATAATAAATTAAATTAGTAATTTCACAACAAATTGAATTTCCAACATACATTAGTTTTAATTTGTTAAGAATATTAAGTTTAATTAATTAATGACATGAAAGCTAAGGGTTGTTGGAGTGTAGTTGTTAGGTTAAAGATTCCCTCCCCCGGGGTCCAAAGTTTTTGCTCGCAATTCCTTACGTTGTCAGGGCCGACCGGCACGTCGTCCATTTCAGTGCAGACAAATGAAATAATTAACCTAAGCTCAGTTCATGAGATCAGATGAAGTTGGCATATAATAAGGGCGGGCGCCGGGCGGGGACAATATTTTCCAAAACCTTTTCCTCTAAAGTTGGGTCTGTCAAGCTCCAATCTTGGCCGGTGTGGTTCTTTTTTAGCAAGAACCACAAAGAACAGAAGATTCTCAAAGTAGACCCATTTGAGTTGGAAAATGAAGGGAAAAAGTGAGCTTTTTGTCTCACATTGCTTTGGAATGAAGATTCCCCCCTTATATACAAGAGCTCTTTTGAAGCTTGTAGAATTGTATAGCATAGAGGCTCTCTCGCGCGGGGGGGGTGCAAATCAAATTCCAACTAGCAGAGATTGAAAAAGGCTTGATTCAAGCCCGAGCTGCGCCGGCACCTGGGGGCACGAATGTCGTCCGAAAATTTGCGGGCTAAGTTATGCCAAACTTCGGTATCATTTCGTGCAACAGAGTCCACGAGAGGGCCGAAACTGGATGAGGTCGAAAGTTGAGACCGAACCCTGTACGCTAACGGTCAGGAACCCGAAAGTTCTGACTGTTGAGGGGATTGAATTCATCTGTTACGGAATTAATTGTCTATTAATTCCAATTTTGAATTCTGAATTCAATTCCCAGGTAGTGGCCTGCTGTTATAGCTGTTGGAAGGCAGCTTTAATGTCATTTTTAATTGCCATAATAAAGGCTATTGGCTCCTTCAACCCTATATAAGAGAGGGTAGAGGCAGTAGAGTTTTACACACAGAAATAGAACACGAAAGTTCACTTTTCCAGCTTCAAAACCTCTCTGCTTCTACTCTTTCTTGGCCTACTGTGTTCATAGCCATTGTCTTGCTCGCCGGATTCCTTGTTTGAGTGCTCAAACATTGAATCATTAGCAAGTTTTATCCTGGGAAGCCTACGCCACAACGCTCCTAGCATCTTTGGGAGGTGGCAAATAAGGTTTTAAGGAAAGAGTGCTCACTCGACTCTTGCAAAAACCCAACACCAAACACTAGCCAAATTTCTTCATCTTTCCTTCCCTTCTTTCTAGAAAATAATAGTCAATTTTAATTTGATTATTATTTGTGTTTTCTACCAACAGTACCAACATTATTATTATTTAGAATAATTTAAATATCTAAAATCTAAATAAATTTAAAATTTTAATATAATGTATTAATATTGGGCACCTATTTTTTGCGCATCGCGCATAAAAAATACTAGTATATAAATAAAGGTGGTTTTGAGAAGGTAAAACACCATCAATGTAAAAGATTTTTTTTTAAAAAAAGTTATTTCATATTTATAGGGTAAAAAGTGAGAATTTCTATGGTGCTATATGGGGTAAGTTTTCTTTCTCTTTTCCTTTTTTTGATGATTCAATAAAAATATAAAAACTTACCCATTTTGGTGGGTACAATTAGGCATATGGAGTAAAAAAAAAATAATAATAATAATTCCATTTTTTGTCCTAAATTTATAGGTAGCAGTAGGGGTGTAAACGAGCCGAGCCGAGCTCGAGCCTGGGTAGGCTCGAGCTCGTTAATGAAGGCTCGGCTCGAGTTCGAGCTCGAGAACTGATGCTCGAGCTCGAGCTCGGTAATTTTCGGGCTGCTCGAGCTCGATCTTGAGCTCGATTTTGACATTGAATTTGACTTATTTAATACTTTTGATTTAAAATTCAAACTACTTTGTTTTATCCATACATAAATAATAGAAATTTTTTAGAGATTTTAAGTTTAAAATTTTAATTTCTAATTGTTATTATTATTATATTATATTATTTATTATATATATTATATATTATATGGCTCGCGAGCGGCTCGACGAGCCACGCGCCTAGAATATCTAGGCTCGGCTCGAGCTCGATTACTAAACGAGCCGCTTGAGCTCGATTACTAAACGAGTCGTTCGAGCTTGACTCGAGCTCAATTTTGACCGAGCCGGTTGCAAGCGGCTCGGCTCATTTAAACCCCTAGGTGACAGTCCACTTTTAGTCTTTTTTTATCAGAACACCCCTCTTTGGTTCTAGTATTATTGTGACATGATCAATTTTGGTCATCTATAAAAAAAAATCATTGAAATTGCATTAAATACAAGAGCGTTTCGATCTTCAATTATGACATTTTTCAACAAATAAACAAAAAATACATAACGGGTCAACGCACTTTATATTAAAAAGATCAAAATATTCTTTTATTTAACGAAATTTCAATGATTTTGTTGATAAAGGACCAAAATTGGTCATGTCAGAGTAATATTAGGACAAAAAATGGGATGTTTTGATAAAAAAACATGACTAAAAGTGGACTGTCATCTATAAATCTAGGACCAAGATCACGATTCTGTGACCACCGATTTGAAATGATAACAGAGATGATATTACACTTACATAATAGTGGGCAGATATATTTATATACTTATGGGGTTAAAAAAAATTGGTGGAAAGTGAAGTGAAAACCAATTGAAGAAGTGAAGCGTGGTCAAAAGGGGAATAGTGTGGCGGATACTCCGGATAGGATACAGGCCGGTAGAGCATATATAATATCTCCATCAAATCAATAAAGAAGCTAAGGCATATTAAATTAAAGTGGGTGTAGGGTTAGGGTTTTTGACCTAGATAGCTCTCAGCTCTCAGCTATGGCTTCCCTGATGAACCCCCCCCCCCCCCCCCCCTCCCTTACCCCCCACCCCTCACTACTGTATGTTTCTCCGTACACTAGTCCAGAAAAAAAGGGTGTCCACTACTTGTTGGAAGCTAGGCCAGCTTTGAGGAAGGCATAGACAACAGCTAAATTCCACTAATGGCCCCAACATTCAATCTCATCTCTACTGTTCATCATCATCATCAAACCCTAATCCTAAATGGATGGGGAAGAATCAGGAATTAGGGTATATATATATATATACTAAAAGATTTTCTTGAATTGAATACCAGATCAGATCAGATTCTTACCAGACCACTATCTGTACAGAAATTACCCAAACCTAACTTTTACTGTTTACCATACATGAGAGAGAGAGAGGGTGGGGAAGGAAGATCTAGAGGAGAAGCACAGATCAGATGATTTTGTTTTTCTCTTCTTCTAGCTGTAATTTTTATTTTTATTTTTTAAAAATTTTCACAGGAAACTGTTGAAAGGAGACAATGACAAATGGAGTCAGAAACCCTGCAATGAGGAAATATGAAAACATCTTCAATTCTGTGATATGATAACTCCACTACTTTATTAAGTAATGAGTATTATTTATTGCTGTATTAATTATCAGATCAAGTGTGTTTCATTAAATTCCTAAAAATAGCAAATAATCCATTCATTTATTGGCCATTATAGAATCAACTTATGAACACATATATACTAGATTACTAACCCCTAGTAGACAAGGAATATATATTGAAAACTTTCATTATATATATATATATAGAGAGAAAGGTTCAAGTGCGGCGATGTCCTTAGGTGCGGCGTCACCAATTGTTCAACAAATATACACCATCAACGTTAAGAAAAATGTACCACAAAAACACACACAAATTAGGTACGCATCACCAAAAACACATAATTAGGTGTGAGTAAAAACACCATACAGTGTTCAAAAATATACCATTTGAGTATGGTGAGTTATATGATGTATTTTTTAGGTCTGTTGTGTATTTTTTGGTGTTTTACGTCATAAGAGAATTATACTTGTATATCTTTTTATAAATATACGTACGTTTTAACAGTTGGAAAGAATGTCAAAAATTTACAACCCAGTTACATTTTTAATTATCAAGTATTCCTTAGTATTTTTTTGCAATTTATACCAGCATTTAGTTTCTTTTTGTTTTAATTTTAGTTAATTCTTTATTTTGAACAAACTTAATACAATTTGACTTTTAATTTAATTTATAATAGTTTTTTTCCTCACAATTACTACTATTGTTCCCAAAGTGTTGTTTAAGTTGAAATTAGTGCACCCAAAACACTCCAAAACACGTGTATATATATATATATATATATATATATATATATATATATATATATATATATATATATATATATATATATATATATATATATATATATATATAACATAATTAACAATAACTAACCATCACTCTTTAGAATGATAACAAGAGGATATGATTAAGCTTACTAATTTTTTAGAGAAAATGTTTTGGTAGAAGGGAGATTTTTGGAAGTGATATTATTATGAAGCTAAATGAAGTCTTTGAAACTCTATATTTTACATCCCATATCAAGATTCATGTAAATACATTATTAACATAATTAGCTTATCAGACAATTTTGACTTAGACCACTATTAAATGTTTGACTTGGTTAAACAATCAATATGAGTGTTAGATTAATTAGCTTTTGTAACAATTTATTACTCTAAAAATGCTAAAATTCAAAAAACTGATCAAAACGTACAGCTTTTTCGATAAGCTTTTTGAGAAAGTCATGTTTCATGTAAATCAGTTATCAGCTAACAACTAATTTACCAAACTCTTTTCTACAATTAGCTATGCTATCAACTAGTCAAAAGCACTAACTCAATCAGCTAACAACTATTTACCAAACACCCCCTATATAAATTAAATGACCCATCTTCTCCAAAATACCTGTGCTTCGCCCTCCCCTAACCCCTTCTATTGGGAAAACTATACCCGTTTATTTTTAGTATACTATAAATTCATTTTTAAGAAGTATATTAATAATGAACTTGTATCAAAATATAATAAACCTACTAAATATAAAATTATAATACAATAAAAATTAATGCACAATATATTAATTAAAAATGAACTTATAAGTGACTGATTCATTTTAAAATGTGAACAATAGTACATGGTATAACGATTGGCTCTACTGTCAGATCACAAGAGCCTCTCCTTATGCCAGCTTCAATATATATTCTATATATGTTTTCTATAAATCAAAAGACTTCAAAACATCAATAACCTTATCATCATGGTGAGACTTAAACATACAGTAATAAAAAGTTTTTGAAAAAGGGCCTCCCAATCCAAATAGTTATACTTCATCGTTATATTTTGTAAAATCAAATTAAACTTCTAACCCCACCGTGTACATTATCTAGAAATTGTTTAACGGATGTCATATTATCATTGATTTATGACACTAACTATTATGTAAATATAAAGAAATAAAATTGTGCATTTTACATGATTGTAAACACTTGGTCGTGTTTGGTAAAATAGTTAGCATCCATATCAGTCAATTTAGCTTATTTGACCACTATTAGCTGTTTGATTTGATTAAACAATCAATGTAAGTAGTGTTTGATTAATTAGGTTTTTGTAACAACTTATTGCTTCAAAATGCTAAAATTTAAAAAGCTGCTCAAAGTAGTTTAATTTTTTCGATCAACTTTTATAAAAAGCCATTTTGTATGTAATCAGCTAACAGCTAACAACTAATTACCAAACACTTTTCTACAATTAATTAATACTATCAACTAGTTAAACCCACTAATCCAATAAGCTAACAACCATTTACCAAACACCCGATATCAAACCGTATATACAATATCATCAATGTTTCTAATTCACCCTCGGTCACTCGTTTGATACACAACACATATATTAGAGATGTTAAAATATAAATCTAATTAATTTAATCTTCACTGTTACGTTGATTCCAAGGTTTTGTACATTTGTGGACTGAGTGACATACCTTAATGATACTTTATGCTTTGATTTTGGATCAAAGAAGTTTTTTTTTTTTCTTTTTTCTCGTGGAATTTTAACTAGTACTATACCTAGCTAGAAAGTCAACAATAATTTTAAATATATAATTCCATATCTAATCCACACTTCAAAAATAAATTAAAACACACTTCATTGGGCTTGTTATAGAAGTCTAAACCATCCCAATTAATGACAATATATATGATCTTACAAGTAACACACGCACTTCAATTTTCTTCATTGAATGACAATTTAATTTAAGAATTTCATATGTATTTGGCTTTCTTCTTTCCAACAGAGTGATTACTTATGAACAACTTAGATTGAATATCTTATTATAATCTTTTACTGCTCAAAATCACAAAGAAAGTTTCATCAAAACATACTTTCAGATAATAATTATATACGAGCTTTTCTATAAATAAAATGGATTATGGAAGTGACGTACAAATACATGTTTAAATACGGACAGTGATTCCCGTGCAAATTCACCATCAGGTATACATAAATACACCACATAGGGTTTGGAAATGCACCACAATGAAATGCACAAATCATGGTTGCAGTAGACGCTAGTCGGGCGCCCGGACAGCGCCTAGCGCCTAGGCGGTCTAGGCGCCGCCTAGGCCGAATCTAGGCGGCGCTAGGCGGGCGTCAAAAAAACAGTGGTAGACTTGCAATTTGACAATTTTAATGAGGTTGTTTTCAACATTTAATCAAATAACACATCCAAATAAATGAATTAATGATAATTCATAAGTCATAACATCAAAACAATGATTTAAAAAAAAAACATTAAAACAATATTAAAAATTAAAAATTAAAAATACTCAAATACTTCAATCATCCAAAGATTCAAAGTTTCAAACTAGTCTACGAGTGTATATATGTCATATTATATATATGTATGCGCGCGCGCACACACACACACACATATATATATAATAAAAAAATAGGCCGAGTCGATCGGGTTAACTCGACCGAAATGGACGAGTTCACTCGACTAACTTAGACGCTAGGCAGCCAAATCGGCTGAGTTAGGCGCTAGGCGGACGCCTAGGCGGGCGCCTAGGGGGGAAATCGCCACGGTCTAGAGGCGCCTAGCGCCTAGGCGGGCGCCTAGACCGATTTTTACAACCCTGGCACAAATACATCACAAAATGCATCACACATGCACCAAAAAATGTACCACACCTCACCACACCTATGGTTGAAAAAATCGCTAGGCACTCATCGGGCGTTTAGGGAGCGCCTAGCGCCTAGGGCACCTAGGCGGGGATTAATCGATGCCTAGGCGCCCGTGTATTTTTTATTTTATTTCTTATTTTTTAAAAAATTATTTAATTTTTTTTAAAAAAAATGTAAGACTTGATAATTATAAACTATTTAATACTAAAATATTAAATATTAACCTTAGAAACATATAGAGTTTGAACAATTTAGGGTTATTTCGCTCAAAACGATGTCATTTTGAGTTAAATAACTCATTTAAAAAAGAATATAACAATAGTTAATCGGCCAACTAGGTAGGGGTGTAAATGAGCCGAGCCGCTCGCGAGTTGCTCGTGAGCAGTTCGGTCAACGCTCGGCTCGAACTCGGTCAAAATCGAGTTCGGCTCGAGCTCGAGCAGCTCGTGGATTAAACGAGCACGAGCCGAGCTTAGGTATTGTAGGCTCGACGAGCCGCTCGCGAGCCTTATAATATATAATATACAATATATAATATATAATATATAATATATAATATATAATATATAATATAATTATGCTATATTTAGTATATAAAAATAATAATTAGGGGAGGGAAATTAAAATACTTTAATAATTATGTATGGATGAAAGTCATAAAACAAAGTAGTTTAAATTTTAAAGAGTAAATACCCAAAATGGTCCCTCGACTATAGCTAAATTCACAAATTGGTCCTCAACTTTCAATTTCACCCAATTAAGTCCTTAACTTTGTAATTTTAATACAATTTGGTCCTCTGCCTATTTGACCGTTTGTTGACTGTGACTTTTGAGGATATATATGTAATTTCATGGTCCATCGTCGGTTTTTTAAGGTTCCGGTTGCATTTTCAGACCGCACTGTTACATTTGAATCCACTGTCGAAAGCAATCTACCAAACCCGGTCACCTTCTTCATCCTCCCTTTGGATTCAATGTAGTTGAATTCGTACCAGAGCGAAGAAGACGACGTGTTTCCGAACCGGTGCAACGTCATCCTAGAGACCTCCACGTGCTCCGACGAGAGCTGAAGGTTCTTCTGGAGATCGTCGATCACGGTCTACAAACGGTCAATTAGATGGAGGACCAAATCGTGTCAAAATTGCAAAGTTAAGGACTTAATTGGGTGAAATTGAAAGTTGAGGACCAATTTGTGAATTTAGCTATAGTCGAAGGACCATTTTGGGTATTTACTCAATTTTAAATCAAACATGTCAAATTCCATATCAAAACTGAGCTCAAATTCGAGCCTAAACTCGAGCTCGAATTCGAGCCTGAACTCGAGCCCAAGTTCAGGCTCGAATTCGAGCTCGAGCTCGAACAATCGAGCTGCTCGAGCTCGAGCATCAGTTCACGAGCTCAAACGAGCTCGAGCTCAAGCTCAAGCAGTGCTATCATTAACGAGCACGAGCATGAGCCTACCCATGCTCGGGCTCGGCTCGGCTCGTTTACACCCCTACAACTAGGCGACCTAGTCGGTGCCTTGGAGACCTAGTCGGCCTAAGCGGCACTTAGGCGGCCGAAAGGCGCCTAGACCACCGATTATGGTGGGCTAGCGCCTAGCGCCTAGGCGCCGATTAATCGGTGCCTAGGCGGAATTTTTACAACACTGACCACACCTAATGATACATTTCTTAACACTTTGTGGTGCAATGCACACTTAATAGTGAGTGACTATACAACTGCACAGGAAGCTCTGTTCTCACGGGAACTTGACCTGTGACATACATTATAGGGAGAAACACATATAATACATGGGGGGTGCGCGACTCTTGGGATAGACAGAGGTCGAGACATCTTAAGTTCATAATCAATAATGGGATGATTTCACTTCATTTCATGTTTTTTTGTTTTCTACCCAATTTGCAATATGCTTTCTTTTCAGTAAAGTTTTTGAGTACTACAAGCTAAGAGAGTGTGCAACCCATTAGGTCCATCAAAATAATGCCGTCGTACTATACACATTTAATGTTTGCGTGTCAAAAACAAACACTATAGTATTATAGTATGTATTTTTACTTTATTTTTTGATAACCTAGATTTATTGTCTTTGCTAAATTATATATTGAGTTAATACCCAAAATCGTCCTCGACTATAGTGGTTTTTCTCAATTTTGTCCTAAACGACTTTGGTGACCTAATATCGTCCTAGACTTTTGTGTTTCGCTCAATTTAGTCTTCCATTTGTTATTCCGTCAAATTGGTGTTAAATTAAGGGACAATTCAGTAATGTCAATATTGATCTCTCTTTACTTTCAACTTGTGAAATGCGAAATTCCTCTTTCTTGTACGAATTACACCCAGAATTACTCCCGGACCTGCAAATCAAATTTTATATTCGCAGTTTTAGAAGTAATTCTGGGAGTAATTCGTAAAAAAAAAAGGAATTTCGCAGTTCACATGTCTATGAGTAAAGAGATGCCAATATTAAAATTACTAAATTGTCTATTTATTTAACACCAAATGGACAGAATAACAAATGAGGGACTAAATTGAGTAAAAACACAAAAGTCTAGGACTAAATTGAGCGAAACACAAAAGTCTGGGACGATATTAGGTCACCAAAGTCGTTTAGGACGAAATTGAGAAAAACCACTATAGTCAAGGATGATTTTGGGTATTAACTCATTATATATTGTACCCCTTCTTTAATGACTTAAGTTTCATTGGGGATTGAAACTCACTCTACTGCTGGAAGTTAATCTAGAGTTAATTGGACAATCTCTTAAGCTATTCCGCATAGGCTTGTATTCTTATTTTTATACTCACCGCTAATGTAACATGCTCTAATATATAAAAAAATTATAGCTAATAGCAAATATGTAACTTAATTTCATTATATTTATGTAGCAGTTTGTGAGTATCATATTTTTTAAGTGACGAGAGAAACCCGTAGTCACTACCGACACGGGATAAACCTCGCCTTGTAACCCTAATTGGCAAATGGATAAAAGGAAATAAACTAGCGTAAGTTGTCAACAGATGATCGACTCAAACCAAAAAGACCAATAAGCCGCTCTTGCTGAAACTCAATGTTAAGTTCCAAGATTACCAATCACCAATTCAGGGGCTAATATGCCACTTTCATGATCTATGTTAGACCGAATTGAAAAGCGGTGATCGCCCCAATGTCATGATGCATCAATCCTCTCAACAAACCCAAACAATCTAGTCCCTAAAATTCCTTACTTTCGTAGATGAATAGAGGAGTCGTGAGAAGGGCTTTGGAATGTCAACCGAACTTTCGATTTAGAAAAAGAGGTGCAGACATTACAATTTGTAAGACTTTTATTCAATTATAAAATTTGAACACGTAGTGAAAATTTTACTCATTAGGAATACATATATCATTTTCCTAAAAAACAACTTATTTATTTAGTTCACGGTTTCAAATCCCACTAATTAAGAACTTTTGGTCATTGGGAGGCATCGACTTATCAAAAGAGATGAAAACCCCTTGTGCACTAAGTGTACAGGAGAACATGTGATGAAAATTTCTTATGTTTAAAATGAGTCTGACTTAAGTTGAAATTTGAAATACCTAAATTCTTAAAAAAAATAAATAAATAAAAAAAATTGCTCTCAGAAATCCCCAATAACCTTGGCATGCTTATCCGTTTCTGTCTTTTCCTCCTTTTCCCTTTCAGAGAGGAGTACGTACCACAAACCAATTAAGCACTAAGGGGAAGATGCCCCTTGCCCCCTCAACAAAAAGTTGTCATAACAGTACAACTCTCACAATGCTTTTGTTAAATCTTTCTATTATGGAGCTAGTAAAAAGGGAATAAACCAACATCCCTGAATGGAGCTTGAGTTACTAGCAGCTTGCATTGGCATGCAAGTACTATCTGGATTTCAACCTCGGGTTTCGCAAATTTAACGCGTGTTTCTAAAGGGTAACGCTAGCTCAGCTCAGCTCATGTGGATCGCTTTATCAGCTTACAACAAGAGATAAATATAAACGTCACAGTCAATATTATTGTACAATATGTGAAATACAAATATATCGCAATGGATTTTGAATTATAGACCAAGAACCATCCCCATCCTTAGCCCAACATTATTGCAAAAGCTTAAGAATTTAGAGTTACTTTTTGTATGGCGTATTAATTAATTATAGAATAACAAATAAAATTATATAGGTAAAATTAGAACCGCATAAAAAAAAAACCCCATCGAATACTTGACCTTCAAATATTTTGTAGTATTTATGCATGACAGATAAAATAAGAAGAAAAAATTAAACATCTAGATGCATCACTACTTAAATACGTAATTATATTAGCATATTTAAATCAACCATGTCTAAACGATAATACGAAAATATTAAAATTTTAATATTAAAAAATAAATGATGCGAGGTAACATATAATAAATGACATGTAATAAATGATGCTAGGTATCATATATTTTTCTCCCAAAATGTTGAATCCCCAACTCCAAGGACTTCTCTCACCCCGAGGCCCGACCCGACAGAATATTAGAAAATAGATGTAAATTACAGTGACTTAATGGCTCAGCAGACCGGGTCAAACGCCGATGTGCACAAAAAATCTGTTCACTTTGAACATAATTCTCACACTGCGGCTGCCGAGATTCGAACATTGATTTTTCTTCCAAATAGTGCCTCCTGAACTAGTGAGTGTAACATATATTTTATTGCGGAGAGTAACATAACCTTGTACTATAAGTAACTATTTTAGATTTAATTCCACTTAATTGTCATGTATCGAAAGATGAGTATAAAGTCGTTCAAAAATTCTGTGGTGCTACTTGACAGCTCTGTGAAAATATTACTCCGTATATATTTACATTTATATTTATCTTTATACAAATTTATTAAGCACACCCCATTATATTTGAGTGCGTATATAACTATCTATTAAGTGTAGACTTTAAGTCTTGAAATTGGTTCGATATATCTCTTTATGGGCTTAAGGAATGGGTTCATGGACTCAGAATATAGTCGGGTAGAGTTGAAAATTTAGAGTTATTAAAAAGAAAATTATCTACTAAGTTTTGGACTCTTTCTTATACCATGGCCGTCCTTAGTCTAAAAAGGGTCGTTATATCATAGACCGCGGTGCATGTGCACCGCGATAAAAACGGCGTCGTTTCTTTAAGTAAAGAAACGGTCCGCCGTTATAGTTAACGGAGTCCGCTTGTTTGGTGCATTAAACACCAACTGACACTACAGTATATCTAAATCGACACTGCAGTTATATCAAAATGATATTGTAGTTATAGTGAAATGAAACTGCAATGTATATAAAATGAAACTGAATAACATTTTACATATTTGAGTGTATATTGTACAATGAAGCTGTAATTATATCAAAATGATCATGTAGTTGTGTTTTAATGAAACTATAGTGTATATAAAATAAAATTAAATAACATTTTCACATATTTGAGTCTATAAATATAGAATGAAACTATAGTTATATCGAAATGAAACTGTAGTTGTGTTGAATTGAAACTGCAGTGTACAAAATGACACTGAAGAACAGGGTTGCTTTTTGCAAAAGGGTGCGAAACGGCGGAAAACAAACACTGTTTATTTTCATTTAAAAAAAAAAAAAAAGACCCGCGGTGCATGGTATAATTTGCCAGTCTAAAAATTATGTGTCCGTAGTTAATATATTATATGTCTTTAGTGAATAAACTATGCATTTATAAAAAAATTAAATACATATAATATGTTAACGACAAACACATAATATATTAATTATAGACACATAATCTGAATGTCATTTTAGACAAGAATCAATAATATAAGGTGGACTAGGTAGACCCTGGTCCATGGTATGATTTGCGAAGTCCACCCTTCTAGGTCTTAGCTCCTAGATAATCAACTCATGTTAACTGGGCTGAGCTACGGCCCATTTAGGATAATCAAGTGGGCTGAAATTTTTGTAAGGGAAGTGGGCCACAACTGATTGTTATCTAAGTATCACAATTCATAAGTCTATAAAAAATAATCAAAAAATTTACTGCATTTTTGTTTTTGTTTTGCAAGAACATATTATGTTCGGTAAAAAACTGAATGTACATCATATATCATGGTCTACCTAGTAAGTCACTGATATAATGTGCATTTTTAATATATACTTATAATTTTTTCTCAACCTACTAAAGGTCCCAACAAGTCAATGCCACCTCTATTAAAGCTCAAACTCATAACTTTCCATTTGAAAGAATCACTTCATGTCGCTTAACTGCAAGATCTTTGACTAATATATTTAAAGTTAAATTTTAATATATTGAATGTTAGTTTTTAAAAGTTCATTATTTATATAGTAAATGTTTATTATACTGTCAAATAATGAACACTCAGTATAATGAGTATATTAAAAATGAATATTTATTTATAATACACAGTATAATTTGTCATACATTAAATTAAAGTATATAATTCAAAAAAAAAAAATTAAAGTATATAACCTGAGCCAGGATTTACAATAGGAATAATGTACCGGCCTGATCCATGATATAACTGTTGTTGACTTGTTGGTTTCAAACAAAAACAAAACTGCAAAATTTTTTATTTTTACTGTTTGGTTCTTTCCTATCATTAGGGCAAATCATTATCGTCCACACATAGCTATATGGATCATAACAAAATTTTTAAGGTATTAAAAGTACATTATTTATATATTGTGTAATGTACTTTCAGTATTCAAATAATGTACTTTTTCTGAATATAATGTATATTTTTAATATATAAAAATATATTATTTGTATACTGAATGTACATTATTTGATAGTAGTTTTTTTTTTTCTTTCTATAATTTTTTTCTTAGAGTGGATTAAATTTAGTTTATTCAATATGAAATTTGTACTTAAAATATTATTTGTCATTTGTTTTATGTATGCTATTAAACTTATGTTTGATAAATAATCAAATTCAAATATATACTATTAAAATTTTACAAGTCCTACACAAATAACCGATATTTTAATTATATATTTAGTTTTTTACCGACCCAATACAATGCATGAGCCATGATTAATTAATTTAATAAAAAAAATCATCTAAATTTCTCTCAAATCAAATTTGGTAAATCCAAAAATCACCCATTTTTCATTCTCCTAAATACATAAAAATAATCAAATTAACATATTGGGATCTACGCATGTATGTATGGTACGGTTGTACATAAAAACATATATGTAATCAATATATATATATATATATATATATATATATATATATATATATATCAAAAAGCTTGTAATTACGAGGTTGATTCTTAACCTTGCCAGATGTATAAAAAATAATATAGACAGAAAATGAAAACCCAGAAATAGGTATGTAGATTGGAGATAAATGTATGTAAGCTGACCTGATATCCTGCATGCATACATATATGTAAATATATGTATATGGATAACTGCTGGGGGGGGGGGGGGGTTCTCTACTTTCTCCTTTCAAGATTAAAAATAATGTTGAAAACCCTCCCATCTTTCATCATCTCGTAGACCTGAAGATGAAGAAGTGAAGTTGGAAGTATGATACGAGGAGTTGTACGTGTTTCTGTAAGTTGAAAGAAAGAAAGAAAGAAAGCAAAGGGGTTTTGGTATTAGTAAAGATTTTGTTCATTGCTTCAGTAAAAGTAGTAGAAGTTGGGTGGAGAATAAGTGGCACGTCATGTCAAATCAAATAATATTACGTGAGAGAGGGAAATGGGGAAGAATGAAATGGAAACAAATCCCCGATTATAAGGATTACAATCCAATTATTAAATCATTTCTGAAGATTTGGAGTGCTTTCAATGATTTTTGCTTTTTTGTTTTTTTTTTTTTGTTTTTTCATTTTCATCTCTCTCTTTGTATATGCTAACGATCTCATGAAAACACACACTAGGAGAAAAGCTATGAACCAATATCAACTTTATATTTGTAAAAATACGGATCATATAAATTTTTTTTATTTAAAAAGTGATGGATTATCGTAATTATCGATAACTTTACTTTGCAATTTAGAACATTATACTATGCACTTTCTGAGAAGTACAAAGTATAATATTCTAAATTGCATTGTAAATTAAAGTTGGTGATAATTATGAAAATACCATCGTATTTTTTAAAATTTGATATGATTTGATTGATTTTTTCATAAATAAAGTTGAGATTGATTATAGGCTTAGGATCCCATGAGAACATACTTCCCGGAGAAAACTAAGAACCAATCTTAACCTTACATCTGTAAAAATCAGACGAATCATATCAAAAAAGAAAAAATAAAAAAAAAATGCAGTGTTATTTTTATAATTATTGACAACTTTACTTTGCAACTTAGAACACTATACTATACACTTTGTAACAACTAAATATGAATTCCTGTATAACTTTTCAAAAATCAATAAAAAAAAAAAAAAACTAAATTTTAAATCTAAATCGTTAATGTTAAACCCTAAGCAGTAAATAAGTGAATCCCTAAACAAAATAAAACCAAAAAACTAAGTCATAAACTCTAAAATCGAAACCTTAAGTACAATGCATTTTCGCATTTTTGCAAGTGTACATTTTTAATACTAAATGTGCACTTTGTAACAACTAATTGTGCATTTTTGAAAATTATGAGAAGTGTAGAGTATAGTGTTCTAAATAGCATTGTAAAATTGGTTATAATTATGAAAATACAATGACATTTTTTTAAAATTTGATCTGATCCGTTCAATTTTTCCAGATGTATGACTGAGATTATTGGTTCTTAGTTTTCTCATAACGACTTGTTCTCATTTGATTATATATACATGGATGAAATCAGGTGTGAAGAGGTACCCAGATAAAACATGTAGAGAGATCTAAGCAATTGATCTATCAAGATCAATGGTTCTTAAAAAAGGAGAACATTTTTCTATACACCTAATATAACCTTGTGTACTTGTAGTGTGAAACCTCAAAACAGTAACACATCGTTGACTATTGAGGAAAATAGTCGACTCTTGGCTGAACGCGAACCTTTCAAAAGCATTATTGCTAAAACTTCCGAAATGATTTGCAAACTAAGACAGTTCGAGAAATAAATTGTCCAACTTAAGGAAGAGTGCAAAGTAAGGGAAGTGAGAGAACACAATTTACGTGAGGTCATAGCTAGTTTTACTAATTCATCCAAAAATGATGGATAAAATGATAAGTGTGCAAAGACCTATTAGTGACAAAAAAAGGTCTTGGCTTTGATCCTAGCTCTCCCTCACATTTGAAATTGGCCAAACCAATAGATCCTTCAACCAATGGAGGTTTAAAGTCTATTTTTGTGAAACGTTAAGATAGTTTGGTTGAACCTCGAACAATGGTTGATAAAGGAAAAATGCCACAAACGAGTAATCAACCAAATGGACAGAACACTCGAAAGGTTGTGGAACCTCAGAACAGTAAAAATTTGAATGGTAACCAAAAAAAGTACTCAAGGTACTATACGGAACATATCAGACTCAATAGTAGCAAACCGAATGGTCAACCTATGAAGAGTAACTATTCGAGAGGAAAGCCTAAGAACTACACGAAAGGTAACTACTCGAGAAGAAAATCGAATAGGTTCTCAAATGGTCAACTAGAATGGTGCAATAAACCCTAGAGGTTTACTAGATGACCAATGAGGGGTGTCGAAAGGTTATTTTCTTCTGATGATGATTGGCTTATGGTCCATGAACCTATGTCATAAGCACAATTTGAAAGGTTTCATAGATACAAGCAACAATTATATTATACAGTGTATAACACTGTAGCAAGATCCCAATTTCAAAATATATATATATATATATATATATATATATATATATATATATATATATATATATATATATATATATATATATATATATATGCACCTAAAAAACCCAAGGTTTTTTTAAAACATCCCGTATGATTATAATGCTTTTAATTGCTACATTCCACCTAAGCTTGGATTAATGGGTTCTAGGTATAAATGTATGCCAAAACTCACTAACCAGCAAGGACCCAAGAAGATATGAGTACATAAATCAAATTAATTTTTGATTTTCGGATCACATGACCATTTGGTATATTGACAATGGGTGTTCGAGACACATGACTAGAGAAAAGTCAAATTTGGTCAACTATCGAACAATTAATGGTCCGAAGGTTGTCTTTGGTGGGAATGAAGCGAATGGTCAAACCAAGGGATTAGGAGATATCACCAAGAATGGATTGACTATAAATGACATGTCTTATGTAGAATGATTAATGTTTAATCTACTAAGAACAAGTCAATTCTGTGATAAGGGTTACAAAGTGGAATTCACAAGGAATTGATGTTTCATCATCGACGAAGAGTTAATGGAGACTATTCTTTCAGGAAGGATGAGAAAGAACATGTACGTAGTGGATTATAATTCTGCAAAGTCAAATATTTGTCTGGTAGCTAAAGGAATTCAGATCTTAGTTAGGAATGACACAACAAGCTAAACCATCTCAACTTCAAAACTATTAACAAGCTAGCTAGAGGACAGTTGGTAGAAAGATTGCCAAGCGTGACTTATAATAAAGACAAGATTTGTGAAGCCTAACAAAAGGAGAAACAAATCAAGTCATCATTTAAGTCAAAATCAATGGAATCATCATCTAGACCTTTGAGCCTACTCCATATGGATTTGTTTGGCTAGTTGATCCAGTAAGATTATGTGGGCGTAAATATACTTTAGTGGTAGTAGATGACTATACTAAGTATATTGGACACTACTCTTTAAGAAGAATAATGAAACCGAGAAGTTGTTGCCCGAATTGTTGAAGCAACTACAAAATGAAAAGGCAACAACCATAGTCAAGATTTAGTCAGATCAAGGAAGAGAGTTTGAAAACCAAGTGATCAAGGAGTTTTGTGGAGAAAATTGTATTCTACATCAACTATCCGCAGCCAGAACACCTCAACAAAATGGAGTTGCCGAAATGAGGAATAGAACTTTAAAGGAAGTCGCAAGGTCAATGATTTCTCTTTCCTGATTGCCTAATTAAGAGATTTTGGGCCGAAGCTGTTAACACGTACAACATGTTACATCCAAAATAGATCAATAATTCACAAAGTTCATGGGAAGACACTCTACGAACTATGGAAAGGCAAGAAGCCAATTGTGAGTTACTTCCATATATTCGGTAGTAAATGCTTCATTCACAACAACAGAAAGTCAAATTTTGAGGCATTTGATGAAAAGACATACAAAGGATTATTTCTTGGTTATTCTGTTGTCAGCAAGGCATTTCGAGTACTTAACAAGAGAACTATGGTGGTTGAGGACTCAATACATGTAAAATTCGATGAAGGGACATCAACCGAGAAGTGAAAGATATATCCGAAAGGTTTGAACAGTTGGAAGTCCGAACAGATGATCAGTTAGAACAATCATATCAAGTGGTTGATGGCGAACAGTTGGGTCGAATAGTTAACAACGAACAGTAAGAGGATCTAACTATTTTCATACCCAGACAATTACACCTATTCGAACAGTAAGATGAAGTTGCGACTACTCCAACGAATATTCATGCAGTAGATGAGCAAGCACCTCCAATTGATTTTCAACTAGATTTAAGATAGTTAAGGGACCATCCTCCTGATCAAGTGATTGGAGATGTTAGGCAAGGAGTAAGAACAAGATCATCCATTAGAGAAGGCATGATGGCATGCTTTATTTCACAAATTGAGCCCAAAGTTGTTGAAGAAGCTCTAAGTTATCCAAAATTGGTTCAAGTTATGCAAGAAGAACTCCATCAATTTGAAATGAATGATGTATGTGAGCTAGTTCCTAGACCTTCACACCAAAATATTATTGGGACAAAGTGGGTCTTTAGGAACAAGATGGATGAACGAGGAGTCATTGTTAGGAACAAGGCTTGATTGGTTGCAAAAGGGTATTGCCAAGAGGAAGGTATAGATTTTGATGAAACCTTCACTCACGTGGCAAGATTGGAAGCAATAAGGATCTTCTTAGCTTATGCTGCACACAAAGACTTCAACGTATTTCAAATGGATGTCAACAGTGCATTTCTAAATGGTTTATTGGAAGAAGTAGTGCACATAGAGCAACCCCCGGGATTTATTGCAAATATGGGTGAGGATAAAGTCTACAAGCTAGAAAAGGCCTTGCATGGATTGAAACAAGTGTCAAGAGCTTGGTACAACACCCTCTCGTGTTTCTTAAGCAATTGTAGATTCACGAAATGTCAAGTTAACAAAACCCTATTTCGAATTAAGGATGGTGAGCATATTCTCTTAGTTCAAATTTATATGGATGATATAATATTTGGTAGCACTAACCCATCTTTGTGCGGGAAGTTCTCCAAGTTGATGAAGAGTAAGTTTGAGATGAGTATGATAGGAGAACTCAACTATTTCTTGGGTTTGCAAGTCAAGCAAAGTGAAGAAGGGATCTTCATCAATCAAACAAAATACACTAAGGATTTAATTCAGAAGTTTGGTGTTGATGGAAAATCATCGGTCAAGATTCATATGAACACTTCATTACGAATGGATGTTGACAACGAAGGAAGAGAAGTTGATCAAGCTAAGTATAGAGGAATCATTGGTTCATTCCTATATCTCAGATCCAGTAGATCATTGCAAGATTTCAGTCAAATCCTAAGGAAATTCACCTCACAGCTGCAAAAAAATAAATAAATAAATAAATAAATAATCATAAGATACCTTATGCGTATGCAAAGTGTTGGACTTTGGTATAAGAAATGTGGATCATTTGAGTTAATTGGCTATTTGGATGTAGATTTTTCCAGTTTCAAGATTGATTGCAACAATACTTTAGGCACATGTCAATTTTTAGGTGGAAGACTTGTGTCATGGTTTAGCAATAAGCAAAATTTGATTGCAACAAGTATAACCAAAGCCGAGTACGAAGCTGCAGGAAGTTGTTGTGCTCAAGTATTATAGATGAAACAACAACTCAAGGACTATGACATTGAAGCCAAGGAGATTAACATAAAGGCCCTATTTGGTAAATGGTTGTTAGTTGTTAGCTGATTGGGTTAATTAGATGACATAACTAGTTTATAATATTACTATATTAGTTGATTGTAGAAAGGTATTTGGTAAATTAGTTGTTAGCTGATAGTTGTTTGGTATAATTTCTTTTCTCAAAAAGCTAATTGAAAAAGTTGCTTTGAGCAGCTTTTTGAATTTTAGCATTTTGGAGTTACAAAAAACTAATTAACCAAACACTTATATTGCTTTTTTAACCAAGTCAAACAATTAATATTGGTCAAATAAGCCAAAATTGGCTGATAGGCTAACTATTTTACCAAACAGGGCCAAAGTGTGATAACACTAGCGCCATTGTCATAACTCACAACCCGATGCTACACTCAAGGATCACGCACATCGACATCAAATATCACTTCATTTGAGATCATGTTGAGAAGAAAGATATCGTGCTAGAATATGCCAATACTGATCATCAACTAGCAGATATATTGACAAAACCCTTGTGTGACACCCCGTAATAATTTATTCCCGAATTATCTCCCGTAATTATTTTCTAAGATGTAATTTATTCTTTTGATGGAGCCCAACTCTTTGAATTCAAATAAATCTAGCAATATATTTGAATTAAACCCAATTCTTACTAGTCCATGTATATATATATAATCCTTCTAAGCCATTTAATTATTTGTATTGTGGGCTTTATTCTTATTCTCTTATTTATTCTTATTAGAATCTTATGGCCCAATTTATTTACTCTTGAACTTATACAATTCCTACATATAAGATAAGGGCACATTTCTTATTCATTCACCCTAATACATATACATATGTATATCTATTCTACCTTATATATTCAAGACATAATATTACCTAGACAAAACACACTCTCTCACTTCCCACTTCTTCTTTCCCCTCACGCCATTTCTTTCCCCTTTCTACCAAATATTCATCTTCATTTTATCTTCAAGAAATCAAGACAAGATTCTCCTTTATGGTTTTTCAAGATAGATAATGGTTAGACACATTGTTTATTTTATTCCCCCGTGATCAATTCTACAATCTATCTTCATGTTTTTGTTTTGTAAACCTTAAATCCCTCCCAACATTTGATTTAAAGTAAACAATGCAAACTCATGTAGCAATTCCAACACTGCTTCAATCGGACAAAAGTGCTTACCTGTTTCTGTCGTACCCATCTTATTTTTCCGCCGCTCCTGGAACGCTTGTCGTGAACTGTTCGTCCGCTGCCAGACGTATTATAGATGCAAATTCGAATCCTTCCGTAATTAAAATGCCAAAGATCCTATGTGATATTGTATTATATGATATTATCCATATTTAAATTTCGCATGCTTTGCCTTTTTTACCCACTTTTAAAAATCAAATCCTAAATACTGTTGGATATTTCGTTGGTAAAACCCAAATAATAATCCTACGAAAAGATTATTATTTTATGGAAAAATTGGGAAGGAAAGGGTGAAGAGATATGGCTCGGGTTTGGTGTAGGTTGTTAGCACGAGTCGAGCAAATCACTCTTTCCTTAAAACCTTATTTGCTACCTCCCACAAGTGCTAGGATCGTTGTAGCCTAGGTTTCCTAAGATAAAACGCGATATGGTTCAACGTTTGAGCACCCAAACTTTGAACCCGGCGAACAAGAGCAGGGCTTAGAACACAGTAGCAAGAAAGGAGTAGAAGCAAAGTGTTTTGGAGCTGAAAACGTAGTAGAATATGTGCTTGTATTTCTTGTGTTAAAATTACTGCTGCTCTACTCCTTCTTATATAGGGGTGAAGGAATGAATAGCTTCATTATGGCATTTAAAAGCAACCTTTTAACTCCTATAACAGCAACCCATTAACTTGAGTTTTAATTAAAAATTTAAAATTGGAATTAATTCAAAAACTAACACCGTAACAGCTGAATTAAAAATCCAACGGTCACAACAGGACTAGGTTCGTGCATGCTTTCGGCTGGCCTACCAAAGTCGAGAGCTTCAGTTCGACCTAAGCATAAACTAAAGATCTCGCGCTCAGTTTGGCCATGGCGATGCCGAACTTTCGGCCAAAGCACACATCATGCTACTAGGCCAAAACCTTCATCACTTTTGGCCTAAGCGCTACTCACCTTCACTCAGTTCGGCTCACAAGGCCGAACCACCCAGTGGCTGTGTTGGAAAAAATGATATCGAAGTTTGGCATAACGTAACCCGCCCGCAGGTGCCGGTGTACACGAGTTCAAGCCTGAATCAAGTCTTTTCAAGCTCACTTTGGGATTTAATTTGCACCCCCCTCTGCGCGCGAGAGAGAACCTCTATGCTATACAATTCGATAAGCCTTAAAAGAGCTCTTGTATAAATAGTGGTGCAAATCCACTTCCCAAACCAATGTGGGACAAAAGCTACCCCCAAGCTTTTTCCCTTCACTTTTCCAACTCAAATAGGTTTACTTTGAGAATCAATATCTCATTCACCCAGTATCCATTTTGAACGTACAATATATCAATCTCTCCGTCTCACTACGAAGAACCCAAATCCCCGTTGACCCGACCCAAATTGAGAACTGGACCCCACAAATAATTAATTTGCTTTTATTGATAACAGGAATTACACTGAGCTTAAAAAGCCCATCAGTTACATATCCTTTACCAACAAACATTCCTTACTTAGACAAAACAACTTGTCTGACTCGAACACCATGCGAAACCCATGCTTGTTCAGCAGTGAGCCAGCCACAAGATTCTTCATAAGCTTCGAAACATATAACACGTTGTTCAACGTCAGATCCTTCCCAGAAGTCATCTTCAGAACCACCTTGCACATGCCTTCCACAGCAGACTGAATAGAGTTTCCCATCCACACATTTTCACCCTCAACGATCTCAAAGGTGTTGAACATCTCACCGTTGCAAAACAAATGCCTGGTTGCACCAGTGTCGATGAACAACCACGAGGTTCACCTCGATCACCATAGCCGAAAGGCTAATCTCGACCTCCTTCTGACTGCTCTCTCCAACAACGTTGGCTTCAGAACTCTTGTTCTTCTTCTTTGTAACTTTGCATTCAGACGCTTTGTGGCCAGGCTTGCCACAATTATAGTATGTACCAGACTTAGGGATGGCAACGGGGCGGGGCGGGGGCGGGGAATGGGGTCCCCGTCCCCGTCCCCGAAATGTCCCCCCATTCCCCGTCCCCGCCCCGTTCCCCGGCGGGGATGGGGAATTATTCCCCATCCCCGTCCCCGCGGGGATTTTTCGGGGACGGGGAATCCCGCCCCGTTTTGATTCATGCTTACTTTTTTTTTTTTTTTTTTTAATTTTAAAAAACACACATAATATAATATGCATTCTTAACAAAACTAGAGAAACACAGTTTTGTTAAGGAAAAATCTTAAATCGCAAAGATGAAAAAAAAAATCATCTACTAATACCATGAGAATATGCAGAGATAGAGAATGAAGAATATAATACATTGATGTTCAATAATAATTTAAACAAATAAACATAGCCTATTTATACAAGATATATGTACGGTATTACGGTAACAATGAACATAAAATGTATGTACCTAAACTAGAATACTAATTACATGGAAATTCAAGAATATGATTAAATATATACAAGAGAGATATTAATTTATATATAATATTAATATTATTAGTCAGGGATTCGGGGACGGGGCGGGGATCGGGGATCGGGGTCGGGGCCGGGGCGGGGAATGCCCTCCCCGTCCCCGGCGGGGATTGGAAAATTCCCCCCATCCCCGCCCCCGTTCCCCGAAATAAATCCCCGAACCCATCCCCGTCGGGGCGGGGAACGGTTTTCCCCATCGGGGGCGGGTTCAATTGCCATCCCTAACCAGACTACCAGGAAACTTGTTCTTGGTAATGACTCCCTTCGAACCTAGCTTTCGCTTGTCCTTCTTGTTCCTCTTGGAGCTTTTATCGTGCTCCACAACGTTGGCCTTAGCGCAATCAATTACAGGAGCTCTCCTATCATTCAACATGTTCCCCTCCTCAATTCTGAGTAGCTGGATCAGGTCCTCCAGGTTCATTTCCTTTCGCTTATGCTTAAGGTAGTTCTTGAAGTCCTTCCATCCTGGAGGCAACAAGTGGATCACAGATCCCACTTAGAAGGCTTCACTTAGCACCATGCCCTCGTCACAGATTTCGTCAAAGATTAATTGCAAATCTTCTACCTGACTTAGCATGGTCTTGGAATCAACCATTTTGAAGTCGAGGAATCAGCCAACCACAAATTTCTTTGCACCGGCATCCTCACGTCTATACTTGTGATCCAAGGCTTCCCACAACGCTTTTGATGTGCTGATCATCATTTGATACACATCGTATAACGCATCACTCAATCTGTTTAGGATGTAGTTTTGACATAGGAAGTCCGAATCCTTCCAAATGCCAACCGCCATCACAGATTGAGCATCTTGTTCCTTCAACTCAGGAACTTTCTCGGTCAAGAACATTGTCAAGCCGAGAGTTGCTAGGTAGAAAAACGTCTTTTACTGTTACCTCTTGAAGTTCGACCTAATGCCGGTGAACTTCTTTGGCTTTTCAGTCGATCCGCTCGGTGCCGAAGGTACCCGAGTCATGGGAATGTATCCCTCGGCGCTCCTACCATCTTGTGAACCTACGCTTACTTGTGGTACCCGGGAATTCGCAATGTTGTTGCTGTTCCCAACACTGTTGTTCTTAACAACATTTTCCTCCCCATGAATTGGCAAACCGGGATTCTCCATTTCTTCTGGGAAATTAGAGACAAAAACAACCAACGGGAAACAAGGGATAAAGTTTTAAGATTGTTGGATATTTCGTTGGTAAAACCCAAATAATAATCCTACGAAAAGATTATTATTTTACGAAAAAATTGGGAAGGAAAGGGTAAAGAGATATGGCTCGGGTTTGGTATAGGTTGTTAGCACGAGTCGAGCGAATCACTATTTCATTAAAACCTTATTTGCTACCTCCCACAAGTGCTAGGAGTGTTGTAGCCTAGGTTTCTCAGGATAAAACGTGCTACGGTTCAACGTTTGAGCACCCAAACTTTGAACCCGGCGAACAAGAGCAAGGCTTAGAACATAGTAACAAGAAATGAGTAGAAGCAAAGTGTTTTGGAGCTGAAAACGTAGTAGAATATGTGCTTGTATTTCTTGTGTTAAAATTACTGTTGCTCTACTCCTTATATAGGGGTGAAGGAATGAATAGCTTCATTATGGCATTTAAAAGCAACCTTTTAACTCATGTAACAACAACCCATTAACTTGAGTTTTAATTCAAAATTTAAAATTGGAATTAATTCAAAAATTAACTCCGTAACCACTGAATTAAAATCCCAACGCTCACAATAGGACCAGGTTCGTGCATGCTTTCGGCTGGCCTATGAAAACCGAGACCTTCAGTTCGGCCTAAGCATGAACTGGAGATCTCGCACTTAGTTTTGCCATGGCAAGGCCGAACTTTCGGCCGAAGCACACCTCGTGCTACTAGGCCGAAACCTTCCTCACTTTCGGCCTTGGCCGAAACCTTCACTAGACCACCCAGTGGCTGTGTTGGAAAAAATGATACCGAAGTGAGCCGAACCACCCAGTGACTGTGTTGGAAAAAATGATACCGAAGTTTGTTGGAAAAAATGATACCGAAGTTTGGCATAACATAGCTCGCAAGGCGTCGGCGTACAACAGGCTCACTTTGGGATTTGATTTGCACCCCCCTTCCCTGCGTGTGAAAGAGAGCCTCTATGCTATACAATTCAATAAACCTTAAAAGAGCTCTTGTATAAATAGTGGTGCAAATCCACTTCCAAATGATCCTTATTGAATCCTTATTACCATTATAATGATCCACAACTTCATTTAGATGAAGTTGTAGGTATTGGAGTTGATGATTTTTGTGATTTCTATTCTTCAATGATATTGACATGCAATATAAGATATTAAGTGAAGAATTGCCAAAATATCAAAAGAAGTAGGGAATGTTTGCAAGAAATATCACAATTAAAGCATGTGAGGTGAATGATGACAACTTTTATCTCAGTAAGTCATTTCTCTCGCTGAAAAATACGCTGTCACCGGGGATATCTCCGTAAGCCCGCCACCTGCTGCTGCCGTCTCCCGTCGTCGACCAAGTGGGGAGGGGGGAAGGGACTGAGGACGGATGCTGCCTCATCTTGCTGCTCGCCAAGCTCGTCGGAAGGATGCCACCCGTCGCGCACTACTGGTCACTGTCGGATCTGCTATCGCCATCCATCCCTGCTGCTTGTTATCGCCGATGGAAGATGCTAAGGACGAGGAAGAAGATGGTGAGGAGAGCTGTGCTGGTTATCGAGAGAGAATATATATATATATTTATATATTTTGGGTTGATCTAAACATTTGGGCTTAGGTAATTTGGACTCAATAATAACTATTGGGTCATGAATAATAAAACGTATATGGGCTTAAGAATAATAGACATAAGATAATGTTTTTAGGCTCGTCTCAAATAGATATTGGGTAGAAAATTAGAGGTCACAAAAATAGATTATTTAAGGCGCATATCAGAATAATTAATTTTGAGATCATATTTACTATAATATTTAATAATATAAAAATAATTTCATTTTGGAAATATTTATTTATAAAATAATACTATTTAAAAATACTGGTTGTTACAGTAATTCATTGACAATGTTATTATTTATCAATCATATCAATATTTTGATAATACATTATTACAATAATTTTAACTATTTTCAAGTATTTTGGGCATGAAGCATTAGATAAATAAAATTATCATATACAATATATATTGTTATTTAATTTTTCTAAAAGAAGAGCAATTTAAGATTTTAAAATAGAAATCTTTTCATAGGAGGGACAGTAAAAGACATTTGCTTTTATATGAGTTAATTGCCCAATTTAATAATCAACTAAAGTGAGTTTTCTCGATTTAGTCCTAAATATATTTTTGTGCTTATGTCCTAATTGGGTCTCCAATCATTAAAATTGAAGACTAAATCGAAAAAAATCACTATTGTTAATGACTAAATTGGGTAAAATAACTATAATCGATGAGATGTTTTCTTTGTCTCCGGCCTAGAAACGAAGATTGGGAGGGTACTTTTTTTTTTTTTTTTTTTTTAAATTTTATTTTGTTTAAAATTATTAAAATAAATTTAAAAAATAAAATTTTAATAGAATGATTGCCACGTCAGAGATGACTTGATGAACACATCAAATTTATTTGAATTACATAATTTTAGATTAGACAATTCAGAGACTCAATTATATATATATGTATTTTTTTTAAATTGAATGGTCTAATTACATTTTTGAGTATAATTTGGTGTCTAATTTCTAACCTTTTTCCTATATATAGATTAGAAATTAGAAATACTTGGGTTGTAAAGTGTTTCTATAAATAATTTGTTAGGAGGACTTAGCCGCATTAAAAAATCCCCAAAATCTTCTAAAGCATCCCTCCGGCTAATAATCGTCCCATCTTCCGCGTCTCGCTGATAACCCCCCGCCAGGTGAATCGTAGAACTATCCCCGCAGTAAATCTCAATATCTGCAGTCGGGCGCTGAATCTACTTAAATCTTGCATGATTTTTCTCAGATAACTCAGTAAAATGAGCCCCCAGCCCCCCGCCGTGAGCATCGAGCCGTTTAACCGGTAAAATATTCATTTAATTTTTTTAAAAATTTGGGAATTTCAATCGAAGGTTCTTAATTAACCAAAAAATATAGAAATTTAATGGAAATAGGGATTCAGTGTTCGGTTGCTTCTATATTGACGCTAAAGCTTGCGTTTTTCAGCTGGTTCTGATTTATTATAGTCTGTTATTTATTATTATTATTTTTTTGGTTTGATAGATTGGTTAAACTTACGGCGAGAGCATTCTATGACGATTTTGCGACGAAAGGTGATCAGCCCAAGTCTGGGAGAAGCGATAATCGAGGAATTGCTGTTGTGATTCTAGATGCCCTCACAAGGTTTGCATTTTCAGCATACGTGTGTGTGTGATGTTACTGTATGCATTTTTATATATGTAGAAGTTATTGGCTATTGTATTTGTAGATGATAAAGGGATTTCCGAAATACTATGTGTATGGATTTCTAGTTACTTGGTTTCGGTGTAAGGAAGAAGATTAGAGATATGATTCAGTGCATCTGTAAGTTTAATTGTGCAGAAGCAGTTATGCTGTTGAAAATAGCTAGAGTTTGCTGTTTGCTCCCTCACCATTGTTTGTATTTATTCTATCTTGGCATTTATGCTCTTCTAAGTTTGGTGTTGTTTCCTTTCATTAGATTTTCAATGATAATCTATTTGTATGCTCTTCTAAGTTTGGTGTTGTTTCCTTTCATTAGATTTTCAATGATAATCTATTTGTTTGAAGACATTGATGAGCCAGCCAGAGCAGGAGTACCTTTTTACTCCCAAGATTAATACAAATCAGAACTTGTAGTGGGTATTGTCTGCATAAATAATTTAATTAGAATATGATGATCGCTAGAGTAGTAATTTTCCCTGTTTACAATATGATGATTGCTGGAGTTAAAAGCTCAGTTATGGTATTACAGTTTCTAAAATATAACTATAGAAGAATTAATTTTTTCTTGATGGACTCTAGGGATAGAGAAAGTGTGTGCCCATCAGTTGTGTTCTTTTTGTACAAATATCACTATTTGTATGTCTAATCATTTTTAGGCGCGCATGGGTGAGGGAAGAAGAGTTGGCGAAGGAGTTGAAGCTGCATACAAAACAACTTCGAAGAACACTACGATTTTTTGAAGAAGAAAAACTTATCACGCGGGATCATAGGAAAGAGGTTGGTTTTTCCATTCCATCATGTTGGTTGACAAGCCACTGTATAGTGTGATCAATCAGACTGTTTTTTTGCTTTTAATAGTTCAGATGAAAGAAACCTGCTAGTTCCTGAACATTTTCTTTTTAAAATAATTTTCCTGTAGTTATATAGGGGATTATAGAGCAACATTTACTATTCTTTGTTCCATGTTCCACCTTAATGAAGTATACTGTTTAAAAATTGATTCTTATACATGTTTCCTTCTCAGCATGAGATATGAGTTTTCTAGTGTTGGACTAAAAAGAATACAAAATAGAAGCTTTGGCTTGGGTAGTTGCTAAGTGGTTGTGTATCCTTCCTTCACAACATCCTGTTTTGGGATTCTTGAGCTGTTCCAAACCCTTTGAACTAAAGAAACACATACTTGTACTTTTTCATGCACATGCCTATGTTGCTTGTTGCTTGTTGCTTGGTGAGCTTAAATTCTTTTCTTAGAATGCACACAAGAATAATAATGTTTTTTCATTATTAACTATATGGACCTTCTCTTTTTGAAAGATTGGTGAAGTTTTTGGCTTTTGGGAGGTGGGGTGGGTGTTCCTGAAACCGCATCCTGTGGCCAAGTTATTTAACAAACTTGTTCTTTCTATTAGTAGTAAAAGAATATGTAGAGTTCATGTTCTGAAAGCTATATGGCTGTCTGTTGTTCTTTCTTGCTCTTGAAGCTCATTCATGGAGCTACTTCATATTATTAGTAAAAGTAATGTGTTTCAGATAATGTATATGGGTGAATTCTACTCATCCAAAAGGGAAAGAAAGTGGATTGTGTATTCTAGTGGCTTAAGCTTTGTAATGAATCTATGCCTATTGAAAACCAAATGCTGTACTCTATTAAATAATGTGCTTTACTTATTTGTTTATTTGTGCTATTTAACCTATTTTACAGTCATCAAAAGGTGCAAAAGTATATAATGCTGCTGTTTCTGTTGCTATTGATGGCCTGCCTGGCAAAGAAGGAGAGGAAAAAATCAAGATGCACACCCATTCTTACTGCTGTCTAGACTATGCACAGGTTCCTACTGCTAATTGCTCCATAAGGGATTAATTATCTTCATCCAATATTAAATAAACCTTCAAACACATTTTGACCTTAATATTTCCTACTCTCCATGGTAGGACATGCAGTCTGCCTTTTGAATTTGCATTTTGTAGAGTAAATGCAGTCTCTGTGCATTATGTATTTATAATGTTTTAAATATTCCTATTAATCACTTGATGCTGAAGAAGGCAGATTCTTTCCTTTTTGCCTTCATGCTATCTTTAATACATCTTCATATATCCTTGATATGTAGTATTTCTTGTTAGTACGTTTGGAGCATTAATCAAAGTGAATGATTAAATGGAAATGCACTCCTTGCAGATCTTTGATGTTGTGAGGTACAGATTACACCGCATGAAGAAAAAGCTTAGGGATGAACTTGATAGCAAGAATACAGTTCAGGAGTATATATGTCCGAACTGCGGGAAAAGGTTTCACATTATGCCGTGCTGCCCTTTTGTTTTTATCTTCAATCTTATTTAAATTTTGAAACTTTTTTATCCTTTATATCCAGATATACTGCTTTGGATGCTATACGGTTGATTTCTCCAGATGATGATTATTTTCATTGTGAAAGTTGTAATGGGGAGTTGGTAGCAGAGAGTGACAAGATAGCATCTCAAGGGTTGGCAGATGGAGATGATAATGCAAGGAGACATCGTCGTGAAACATTAGAAAAAATGCTCCGCAGGATGGAGGTTTGTTCTATTCCTATACTATGTGTAGCTGCTAAAATTCCAAAGTTGATTAGTGTTCTGCTCTCACATATCAGAAACGCTTCTATTTTTGGGTTGTTGTATGAAGTCTCACAAAATCATTAAGATGTTCTAAGATCCTTTTGCTGGTCATAGCTTCACATATATATATATATATATATATATATATATATATATATATATATATATATATATATATATATATATATATATATATATATATATATATATATATATATATATATATATATATATATATATTGCCAAGTTCTGTAAACATCTATGCACTTTAAAAGAGTATCCCCTCTTCATACTTGAATGCTCAGTTTTTATTTGAACCAATCCCTGATTTGGGTGCTTGGTTTCTCGTGATATCACTTGAATGCAATATATTGGAGGTACACATCATTGTAAAAAATTATCCTGTCAAAGAATTAACAGTTCTTAAAGTACATGTTTTTCTAAATTCAAATGTAACCCTTTCTGAAAGATGTTTACCACTTCGATTTGTGATTGCTTTGCTTTGAAACTTGAAGAGAGAGATGACACAATCATAGGGGTTATTTTGTGAAGAAGATAAAATTGTATTGTAACAATGAGAGTCTAGAGTGTTTATTAGTCCTTTACATAATAACAATTTGCTATTTACTAGAAAATTGTAGCATTAACATTTAACAATTAACAATATAGGGGAAATCTTAACATTAGGAAATATTTCTGTGCCCAAGTAATTGCCATAAGACATTGACTAAACAAAAGTTCAACATGATGGACAAAGTGAGTACACGAATTGACGGAAACCATTCTGTTGCTTGTGTTTTCTCACTGATGATGGTAGTCTGTTGATGTGATTATAAAAAATTAGAATTTGGTATACTGAAACTATGTTAGATAGTAAAGGGTCCAAGCCCCAAGCTAAGAAACATCATAATGAAGTGCATGCAAACTTACATCTGTGGGGGATTGAGGAGTTTGGATTCAAACTTAGACCTATTGTCTGGGAAAGGATGTATTTGATCACCTACACCCTGAAATCCTCCTTAAGTATATTTGTGATCCCAAATTTAGTGTTCAACTTAAAAAAATAGGACAAAATTAGTCAATGATTTGGACACTTTTGGCTCAGCTTGTTGAGTTTGTTGCTTGTCTCTTAGTATTCTGTATGTGTTTAATCTGTGTCCTTTGATATTTTCTAAGTGTGTAAATAGGTGGTATAACCTATGTGGGTGATATACTCTAGGGTAGCCTATGAGTGTATATGTTGTGTAGTCCTATCTAATTTTCAAGAAGTGTTCAATCTATGACTTAATCAAAATCTTTCCCAGTTTATTCAACACAGCTGTTAGATTTTCCATTAGAATGGGAAAGAAAATTTCTATACGACAAACTTTGGAGGGTATTTTTGTCATTTTAATTTCCACCTCTCAAATTTCCATTGCTATTGACTTACACCATTTTAAAAGCTCTATCCCGACTATTAAAATGCCTTGAACTCTTCTAAAAATTATGCTACTGGTTGTGCACCAAATACAAGTCTGTAGATCCATATTTTTGTGAGCATTTTAGACTATTAGATGTAATTATTACTTAGTAGCATGATTTCATTAGAGTTCACAGGGGTTTTGTGTTTTGTTTGCTTGCTTGTTTTTTTTTTTTTTTTTTTTTAATTTTTTTTTTCCGGCAGGGGTGGAATTTTAAGGACAATGGAAAATTTAACAGTTCAGATTTGAGAATAAAATTACAAAATGCCCTTTAGATTTGTTCGATATGAATTTTCTGTTCAAATGTAATGGAAAATTTAATTGTTGTAACAAAAATGGAATTATCATTGTACTTGATGGACCAAATGTTGAATTAACTTTAAAAAGCAATTGACTTTTTGAATTCTAAGTGGAAATAGTTGTAAAACATTTTCCCAACACCCCACCATAAAAAAAAACACATTTGCCATCTTTCTTTGAATTTTCTCTCGGTTCATTATGTTAACAAATTGGGTCTAATCTATGAAGAAAATTACTAACAACACGGCTGTTGGATGGAGTTGCAAGTTATCAATGAGCTTGTTTTCTTTTATGAACCAAAAAATGAGCTCGTTCTCTTTACTGTTGACGCTTGAGTTGTTTGCTTTGTGTTTGCATCTTCAATGTTATTAGTATGTTTAGGGAGTTAGAAAAATTTTACCTATTCCCCTTTTATTCCATTCATTTCTTTACAGTTTTAGCAGAGAACTATGAGTTTTCCTTGATTTTAAAGGTTCTATTGCTTATCCGGTATTTTAATTAAACCATACAATTTTCCCCTTTGTACTGCGGTTTGATATGAGCTTAATAATTATACATGGAACTAATGCCACCTTTGATGAAGTGGAGAAGTGCTATTCCTGGGAAAAAACTTGATGGACAGAGATAGTCCAAAACTTAATTTGATAGTTGTTGCTTAGAAAGGTATACTAGTTGAAGAGCTTACTATGAATACAGCACTTATTAGAACCAAGTAGGATGAACTAATTAAGGTATGGTTTAGTTGTAGTTGACAACTTGGATAGGAGTAAGGCTCACTGCTTACATTGTTTGTGGGCAGTTTTTTTTTCTAGGTGGTGGGCCTATTTATACAGTTAGTTTTAAGTCTTTATCCACATTTTTAAAGTTTCCAATTACTGTTTTCTTGCAACTCCTGATTGTATAGAATGTGATTGATTTATATGTGCAAAAAGAGTTGGAGCTAGGATGCTGTAGGTTCTTGTTCTTACTTGTTTTATGTTTTGGAGTTCTGTATTTGTTTATCCATCTCCATTGCCCCCCAACGCACCACCATCCCACAAGTGTAATCTGCTTATTATTTGTGTTTCTTTTTTCAGGAACAACTAAAACCGCTGATGGATCAACTTGCCAGAGTAAAAGATTTACCTGTTCCAGAATTTGGAAGTCTTCAAGCTTGGGAACTCCAAGCAAGTTCTGTGGCCCGTGGGGAAAATGGCGATTTTAATGGCAATGATCCTTCAAAATCTTCACAGGGAGGAACACCTATGCCTTTCGTTGGAGAGACAAAGGTTGCCTTTAACTCTTATATATTTATATATGTGCATGCATAGTTCTTGTTTGGCCCAGATGGAGATTCTTGAAAAAGAGCTGTTTGCCTCTTATTTGGCTTTAAAAAGTTGGTTTGACTTACATTTGTTGGATAGATAAGCTCCAATTAGGTGTGGGTCAAACAAGAATGTAACAGAGTGATTTCTAAATGTAATTATGTATGTCCTAAGACTGGCATATGTAGTCCAGCATCACGAAGAGCTGTTTCTTTATTCTTAAGTCCTCCAACATCTGATGAAATGGCATTTCTTAGGTAGAGACCTTTAGAAGGTGGCTTCATGTTTTTCTCTGGAAAAACTTTCTTTCCTCTAGCTTGGGGTTTTATGTCTTCAAATGGATGAATTACTCTTTCCTTTTTTGAGCAAATATATTGTTTTATAAAAGTAAAGACATATGCTAAGTATGTCAATGGTGGATTTCCTTCATTTCCTCTGGGAATTGCATTGAGAGGGTGTATAGTAGATTGTCTTATTCTTGATTTTTTTTTCCCCAATTGCTGGCGCTAAAATTATTTCAATCTTTGTATTTTACACGAGTTTTTGGTTGTTTATTGGCAGGTTGAAGTTGCTTTCTCTGGTCAAGAAGAAAAAGGAGACAATACTAAATCTGAGAGTTCATCTTCACCCATGAAAGTTTTGCCTCCATGGATGATAAAGCAAGGAATGAACCTCACAAAGGAGCAGCGCGGGGAGGTTAAGCAAGAGAAGATGGATGGTACTTCAGCTCCTATGGGTTTATCTGATGACAAGAAGTCCGAGGCTGGTAAAGATGATGTGAAGAATATTCAGGTTATTTCAACTTTTCAAGCATGCTAAATTTCTCTGCATAATAACTCCTGCTCAGTTTATTTGTAGAAGAAGCCGTTGCATTATAGTTACATATTATCTGATGCTTTTGCAGGACGAATATGTTAAGGCATATTATGCTGCTTTACTGCAACAGCAATATCATCAGCAAGAATCAGCTGCAAAGACGGTAAAGGAGGAGCAGAGTACAGATGATGCACCCAGCATGTCTACTGAGCGCCAAGTTGGAATGAAGTTCAAACGTGAAGACGATGATGAAGGGGATGATGTTGAATGGGAGGATGCAATCCCTGCGGGTAATTGTTACAAGCATTTCTCTACAATCGTTTCTTCATGATTTCTTTTTGTTAATAATCTAAGATTGGGCCAAGGTCACTCAACCGGGCTGATGCACATCGGCCAAACCACACTAAAAGATTGAATCCAACCAATTAGCTAGTTTAACCCATAGCCTTATAGACCCATATGTTCTCTCTTATGGTTGGATGACAACTGTGTGAACACAAAGTGGACCGAAAGGTCACTCAACTGGGCTATAATGCACATCGGCCAAGCCACACTAAAAGATTGAATCCAATCAATTAGCTAGTCTTAACCCATAGCCTTATAAATCTATATGTTCTCTCTTATTTTATCAATGTGGGACTCTTAACACTTTCCATGGCCAACCACATTGGAATAGGGTTTTTCTATGTTTTCGGTGCCTAAAAATCCTTAAAGAAAAAAAAAAGTAATGGAAATGGATAGGCACTAGCATTGATTATGGCTTGAAATCAGCTAGCAATAATTAGATGTGTATTTTCATTGCTTATTTTTCTCTTCTCTTAAAATAACAAATAGAATTGTGTTCTTTTGGGCATAATAATACCAGGTAGCGGCAGTAATACTACTGGAAACTTCAAGGTCGACTTGAATGTCCAAGCAGAGGCTACAGAAGAAGAGGACGATGACATTGACTGGGAAGAAGGTTAACAGACAATGGAAGCAGTATTCCTATTCCCTTTCTAGCACTAGTTAATTTTACGACACTAACGATTTTATACATTAGAAGAATGATTCTTTTTTTTTTTTTTTTTTTTTTTTTTTAATCTGTTTGGAAATTCTCTTGTGGCGGTTCTTTTTGTTGGGGACCTTCTGTTTATGTAGTTTAGTTTAAGAAGTGTATTTGGTTATCTTTGATTCATCGTATTCATGGTTTTACGTTTGAATGGGGTGAACATGTCCATATTTGAAATTTGAGTGGGTGATTTCGCCAATAGTTCTAACATGCTTTTGGTTTTCTCCTTTAGTTGGAGGCAATTTTTATATTTTGGACTCCAAATCCATTTCGCAAGATGGATTTTAATTTTAATACATGTTCATTTCTAGTATATTTATTGGATATTCATTTTTAATACATTACATATTTACATGTTCATTTTAATTAATCATAATACAAAGTGAATTAATCTATACAATTTGTTAAATAAACTTGTGATTACAATATACTAGAAGTAAATTTATATTATGGTTCATCTTGCAAAATGTATTTTGGTCCATGCTACAATTTTCTGTTTGGAGGTACAAATTCTTGTATATCAATGGACAACGGGTAGGTGTCTGTTTGTGTGTGTGTGTGTGTGTATATATATATATATATATATATTAGTTACCACACGTATTGTGTAAATAGTCAATGCCTAATGTGTATTTTTAAATTAGTTTATCAAAGTATCATTCGGTATAGACGTATATTAATGCAAGATTATCAATTTTTTTATAAAAATAAATATTTAAAAGTATGTATAATTATGACATGTGGCATAATTTTTCATAAAATTAATTGGTGCAAAAGCAGTTTTAGAGAAAAACACTCTCATTGGATAGTACTCAAACATAATTTTCGCAACACAAAATCCTATTAATGAATTATTGATTTAATCTAGTTCTCTAATGTGCTTAACTGTAATTTTAGTGCCTTAGCATAGTCCACCTAACAAAACTTAACCAAATCTTCATTCTCCACATTCTCCAAAAAGACAATGATAATAGGCATAGTTCTTCATCTCTGTTGAATATATAATGTAAATTAGGTGTACCGTCTCATTAATGTCCAATGCGTGATTCTAATTAATTAACCAAAGTTCATGTTAAATTTTATATTGTATTTTTAGAGTAAATACCAGCAAAGGCCCCTCGAGTTTGGTAGTTTCACTACCTATAGTCCCTAACTTCCGTAATTACCATCCATGGTCCTTCGAGTTGCGAAAACTGACTTGCTGTCATCCTCCAGTTAGTTCCTGCCGTCTAAGCCGTCAAAAGTAGGGATAAAAATGTCATTTGGTATTATGTAATTCTTTTTTATTATTTTATTGTCATTTCCAGTCGACCTGCCGTCTAAGCCGGCGAGCTAGGCAGCAACGGCAACCCAACCCGGCGGATCTAGCGATGCTCTCATATCCTCCGGTGACCTTTGTTCTTCTCGGCGAGAGGGCACGACGGTAACCCAGCAGATCGACGCCGACACCCTCTGTTTCCGGCGGCTGATCTCTCTCTCTCTCTCTCTCTCTCTCTATCTTAGTCGATGACAAAGATGGGTCAGCGACGAACGACGACCTTTGTTTCTTTTTGGCGAACAGTTGAAGTGAGGCGAGCAGATCCGGTGGCAGGACTGGCAGCTAGGCAGATTCGGCGGGTTTGACGATGGTCGTGACTGAGCAATGGCTGCCGGCGTGGTTGTGGGTGTTTCCGGTGAACTCTCATCTCCAAATTCAACTTATTGTTTTTGTCGTCGTCTTTTCTTTTCTTGTTGCATTTACTAAGGTAGTTGTTAATGTGGATCCATTTGTGTCTATACACTGTTGCGGTCCTGTCATAGCCAAGACATTTTGTTGCTATTTCCTCCCACAGAACATCATGGGAGCACCCAATTTGGGGGTTCTGAAACCTGGGTTCTAAGAAGATCTTCGGGGTTTAGATTTTTAGTTCTTCTGAAAATCTAAAGACTGCAGATTCTATCTTGATGGAGGATTAGTTAGCTCAAAGTAGAAAGGATAGAAAAGTCTTTTCCTTTCTTTGGTTAGTTATAACTACCTTTCTTCTCTGTTTGTAATAAGCTCAAGGAGCAGCAGTATATATATACACTGCATCATATCTGCTTCTGTAATCATCACTTCATCTTTCTCTTTCATCATCAATGAACATAATCCTTCTCCTCATGCTTAAACACTAGTATGATTCCAACCAATCCATCATGGTATCAGAGCGTCACCGGACGTACGCCGCAGTAGTGGTAATAGACGCAGCCGACGACAGTCATCCGACGATGCAAACAGCAGAGCCTTCGAATCAAGCTTCGATGAGTCAGAATCAACGAAGTGAAGATGTTGATGATCCTTTATATCTTCATGTTTCAGAAAATCCTAACCTAAATCTTGTTTCTCAGCCTTTAACAGAGCTGAATTACAGCTCATGGAGTAGAGCTATGCGAATCGCCCTTGAGGTTAAGAACAAGTACGGTTTTGCCAATGGAACAGTTCAGACTCCAGGAGAAGCTGATCCAAAGATTGCATCATGGAGAAGATGCAATCGGATTGTTTCATCTTAGATCCTGAAGTCTCTCAGTCCCAACATTGCGGACAGCGTGATGTACTATGAGAAAGCCTCAGATATCTGGAGTGCTCTTCAGAAAAGATATTCATAGTCCGATCCTCATAAGATCTCGGAGATCCAGAATGAGATCTTCAAATGTGTTCAAGGAAATTTAACTGTTAATGAGTTTTTTACTAAGAGTAGTGCCTTGTGGCAACAGTTGAACACTCTGAGGCCATTACTCTTGTGTGAATGTGCTCCTAGGTATTCATGTACTCTCCTAAGCAGGATGCAAAAGCAAAGGGAAGAAGATCAAGTAATCCGGTTCCTAGAGGGACTGAATGATGAATATGAAGCTGTTAAGTCTGGTGTGTTAGTCATGGATCCAGTTCCAGACTTAGAAAAAGTGCTCAATATGACCCTGAAAGTAGAGAGAAAAATCAAAGGATCTCTTAATCAAATAAATACTGAATTTACACAATCTAATGCTGTGCAGAGTCAGGCAGAAGAAGAATCTGTTGTGGCAGTATCAGCAGCCAACAACAAGAAGAAATTCACTAACAGTGGGGGAATGAATGTTCCCAAATGCATCTTTTGTGGTATGAGTGGTCATACCATTGACAAATGTTATAAGAAACATGGATATCCACCGGGATGGATTCCAGGTTTTAAGTCTAAGGGCAAGCAGAACTCAGATACTCATCAGTCTTAGTCATTCAATCCCTCTGTGAGCCAAGTGGGAGACACAGGTCTATCTAATGAACAGTTTCAAAAGTTGTTGTCTCTTTTGCAGAGCCAAAACAAAGGAAGCCTGGGATCAAGCAATGCTGCTATGACAGTCAATACTACTGGAACTAGGTCTGCTGTCAAGGAGTCTGTGGAAGCCAACAATGAAGGTAGAACAGTTTTTAACTTTCATATAAGTGCTGCTCTTAATTCTCATACTGTATGGATTCTAGACTCAGGAGCAACAGACCACATAACATGTTCTCTAGATTATTTTGAAACTTTTCACAATGTGCAAGACACCTCAGTAAGACTACCTAATGGTGAAACAGTAGAAGTCACACACATTGGGAGTATCAGACTTAATAACAACATAGTTCTTGCTAATGTGTTGTTTATCCCATCATTTACCTTCAACATAATTTCTGCTAGTCAATTAACCAAGCAATCAGGCTGTAAAATTGTTGTGGGAGCTGATTCTTGTGCCATCCAGGGAACTCTTGGGACAATGGATGGTTTTGCTAGACAGAAGAATGGTTTATACTTAATCAATAGTCCACCAAGCAAGAGAAGAGGGCAGTCTGATACTTCTTTTACTGCAAAACAGTGTAATAGTTTGACAGCTGAGATGTGGCATTATAGACTGGGACATTATCCCATTAATAAGATACCTTTGCTTAATGGAATAAATCCTATTTCCTTTCATAAACAGTCTGATTTTGTCTGTGATGTTTGTCATTTTGCTAGACACAAAAGATCCCCCTTTCCTGTCAGTACCTCTAGAGCTGAAAAATATTTTGATTTACTACATATGGATGTGTGGGGGCCATTTGCCATGGCAACATTGAAAGGGGAACACTACTTCCTCACCATTGTTGATGATTGCAGTAGATTCACTTGGATACACATGTTGAAACACAAATCAGAGGTTAAGTTTGTTTTCCAGGACTTTTATAACTATGCTTTCACTCAGTTTTCTGCCAAAATCAAAGTGGTAAGGACAGATAATGGAACTGAGTTTCTAATGGATGCATTCTTCAAAGAAAAGGGAATGGTTCATCAGAGATCCTGTGTTTACACACCCCAACAGAATGGGGTGGTTGAAAGAAAAGACCAGCACATCTTAAGTGTAGCTAGAGCCCTGAGGTTTCAATCTGGATTACCCATAAGGTTTTGGGGACACTGTGTGGTTCATGCTTCCTATCTCATAAACAGATTGCCAACTGAGGTTATCCATGGTAAGACTCCATATGAAATGCTGACTGGAAACCATACTGATTATGACCAGCTTAGACCTCTGGGATGTTTATGCTTTGGTGCAACCATTTCACAAGGTAGAAACAAAATGCAGCCTAGAGCAAGGAAATGCATTTTCTTGGGATTTCCAGCAGGCACAAAAGGGTACATCTTATATGACATTCTTAATAACAACACATTTGTTTCAAGGGATGTCAAGTTTTATGAGCTCATCTTCCCTTTCAAAGAACAGAAAACAGACTGTGATACTGAAATAAGCAGGCTTGATCCCCCCTTACCTATAGTTCCAACTTCCATTGAGGTAGAATTCATCACTACTGATCATGGATCTATTTCAATTGACCTTATGAGCAGACAGTCAGGAAATGAGGATGATCAATCTCCTGACAGATTTAATGCACCTAGCAATCAAGAAGGCCAAGCAGTTCAATACAATTTTGTTCACACTGAACCCCCCATGGAGGAAATTATTAGTAACAGTTTACCAGAGAATGGGGCAAGCCAGCCTCCACCTAGAAGATCTGCCAGGCAGAGAGTTATTCCCACCAGGTTAAATGACTATTACTGTCAAACTCTACTGGGAAACAAATCAGGTTTGAGAACCTCCCCTCATTCCATACAAAATTTCATTTCTTATGATAATCTGTCTTCCACTCATAGGTCATGTGTGGCTTCTATATCTTCCACACATGAGCCACAATCTTACAAGGAAGCAATACAACATGAACCTTGGAGGAAGGCTATGAAAGATGAAATAGAAGCCCTAGTTCAGAATAATACGTGGTCATTAGTGGATTTGCCTCAAGGGAAATCACCTATTGGATGTAGATGGGTGTACAAAGTGAAACACAAGGCTGATGGCTCAATTGAGAGATACAAGGCTAGGTTGGTGGCCAAGGGGTATACTCAACAATTGGCGGTGGACTATATGGAAACCTTTTCTCCAGTTGCAAGAATGACTACAATGAAAACATTTTTGGCATTAGCAGTGGCTAAAAACTGGGATATTCAACAGCTTGATATTAATAATGCCTTTTTACATGGTGATCTTGATGAAGAAGTTTATATGGTATTACCTCCAGGCATTGAGGGTTCTAATCCAAATCAAGTTTGTAAATTGCTTAGGTCCTTGTATGGCCTTAAGCAAGCTAGTAGACAATGGAATGCCAAGTTGACAAAGACATTGCAAAGTAATGGTTTCCTACAGTCTACTGTTGATCCTTCTCTATTCACCAAAACTGTTGATAGCTCCTTCATTGCCTTGCTCATCTATGTAGATGATATACTTGTGGCAAGAAACAATTCTTTTCAGATTCAGGAGCTCAAACACATGCTGGACACCCTTTTTAAAATTAAAGACCTTGGCCAACTGAACTTTTTCCTAGGAATTGAAGCCTATAGGTCTTCTAAGGGACTCAATTTATGCCAGAGGAAGTATACCCTAGAGATCTTGCAAGAAAATGGCTTCCTGAATGCAAAGCCTGCTGCCACTCCTTGTGTGAAAGGATCTAAACTTACAGCCACTGATGGTTCTTTACTTACCAATCCAGAAGTCTATAGAAGGTTGATTGGTAAGCTTCTATATCTAACAAACACAAGACTTGATATTACATATTCTGTCCAGCAATTGAGCCAGTTTGTGGATAAGCCAAGGGATACTCATCTAGTTGCAGCTCATAGAATTCTAAGATATCTTAAAGCTGCTCCTGGAAAAGGTCTTTTCTATGATGCCAATTCTGAATTAAGTTTGAGGGCATTCTCTGATTCAGATTGGGCATCATGCACTGACACAAGGAGATCAATAACAGGATACTGCATCTATCTTGGTGAATCTTTGATCTCTTGGAAGACCAAGAAGCAGGCCACTGTCTCCAAATCTTCATCAGAAGCTGAGTACAGAGCTTTGGCCAGCACTGTTTGTGAACTCCAATGGCTTCTCTATTTGATGACAGATTTAAAGGCAACTGTTAACACTCCTATACCTCTTTTTTTTGTGACAACAAGTCTGCTATTGCCATTGGGGAGAATTATGTGTTTCATGAACGTACGAAGCACATAGAGATTGATTGCCATATTGTGAGGCAAAAGGTCCATTGTGAAGTTGTCAAACTGATGAGCATTGCATCACACAACCAAGTGGCAGATGGTTTTACCAAAGCCTTGCCTAAGAATCTTTTTGATATCTTCCATAATAAGCTGGGACTTCAAGATCTTCACTCTCCAGCTTACGGGGGGGGGGGGGGGGGTGATGGAGGATTAGTTAGCTCAAAGTAGAAAGGGTAGAAAGGTCTTTTCCTTTCTTTGGTTAGTTATAACTACCTTTCTTCTCTGTTTCTAATAAGCTCAAGGAGCAGCAGTATATATATACACTGCATCATATCTGCTTCTGTAATCATCACTTCATCTTTCTCTTTCATCATCAATGAACATAATCCTTCTCCTCATGCTTAAACACTAGTATGATTCCAACCAATCCATCATATCTCCAAATGAGATAATTCGAATAAAGTCTTTACAGATGTGGCAGCGTCTAGAAATCCTCTTGAAGGTATCGATTCCGTTACAGATATTGGGCTTGTAACTGTTGTTCTGATTTAAAAAATTAGATTGATCTTAACTTGTCTCTAATGAAGAAGAGGAGCCACCGGCACCTTGTCTCCTCGAGCATACGAAAATTTTTGTTGTTGTTGTTGGTTTTTTTTTTTTTAATTTCTGTTATATGTCAAATGACATTAATACCCTTGCTTTTGACGGCTTAGACGACATGAAGTAACGGAAGGATGGTAGCATGTCACATTTCGCAATTCGGAGGACCATGAGTGGTAATTACAGAAATTAGGGACTATAGGTGGTGAAACCACCAAATTCGAGGGACCTTAGTTGGTATTTACTCTGTATTTTTAATACACTCTAAATGTATCCATTGTATATGTTGAACAAATATGTCAATTTTGATTGGGATGAGGTTCAAACCTAAGATCTTCCTTATGAAAATCAATGAGTAAATTAAAAATAATAAATAGTTAATGGAATATTTCGTTATTAAAATTTACACTAACGTAATGCAAAGTTATTTAAGAAAAGTAAATGATATAATAGATGGTAAAATAGGAAAAATAAAAAAATACTAAAATCAAAATAATATAAACCATTCATTTTAACAAACAATTGCACTAATATTTTTTAGTTTCTATTGGGGGTCTAATTTAAATTTATTAGCTCTTATTAGGTTTATTATATATATATATATATATATATATATATATATATATATATATATATATATATATATATATATATATATATATATAGGCGGGTTCAGGTGCGGCAGTGTCTTACGGTGCGGTTATTTCTTACGGTGCGGCAACACTAATAGTTCACCAAATATGCACCATCAACGTTAGGAAATACACTAGACAAAACAGAGTAAACAGAGCCCTGCATCACCAAACACACACCATTAGGTGTGAGTAAAAACACCATACACTGTTCGTAAATACACCATTGGTGGTGGTGAGTTATATGGTGTGTTTTTTTTTGAGTCTGTGGTGTATTTTGTGATGTTTTATTACATTTCATTGGGGTGTGTTTTTATTACACTGTTGGTGCATATTGTTAACACTGTTGGTGTATTCTGGAATTTGACCGCACCGCCGCACCGTAAGACCCCGCCGCATATGAGCGCTCTTATATATATATATATATATATATATATATATATATATATATATATATATATATATATATATACTAATTAAAATCCTCAACTATTGATGAACAGCTTAGAGGTGGCCACGGTTCGGTTGCGGCGGTTCATGGTTCCACTAAATCACAAATCGAAACCGGAACCTTATATTAAGGTTCCGATTCTGGTTCATGAACGAACCGCCGGTTCTAGCCGTTTTTTTTATTATTTTATTTTATTATTTTTATTTTATTATTATTATTTTAAATTTGTATGCTTTGTTGTGCACAATTATACTCCAACAAAATAAACAAAGTGGATGTCCAAGATAAGGTATGAACCTTAAACCATCTACTATAGAAAGCAAGAACCTTACTAAGCTATAGACACAACTGTGTTAATGTTCAATACAATTAGTTTACTCATTTCAAAGAAAAGAGATAAGTCATGAAGATGAGAATTAAACACATGTCCTCAAGTAATGTTGGATGCTATGTAGAAGTAACAAGCCAATCTACTTAACTTACTTAGCTATGATTATCTTGTAAAAATATAATTTATAATCTATTTTCAACTCTATAAATAGTTAAATACTGTACATCATTCAGATTTCAGGCCTCCATGCTATCCTCTTATTATATTATTTATTTATTTATTTATAACAAATTTGTAATTCCTTTTTGAAAGATTAAAACTTCAATTCTTCAATTTATAACAAAAAGAATTAAAGGCAACCCAACAGGGTAGCTCAAGTGGCAAATGAACTCTCTTTGTGGGGGAGAATTTCGGGATAACCCGGGTTCAATTCCCACAAGTGATGATTCCCTTTGGGCTAGCTTCTGTGCCTCCCGAAGCGAACTGGGTGGACTTGGACCGTTAAACGGACAGAGAAAGACTCGGGCCCCGGACCACAATGTGTGGCTATCACCAAAAAAAAAAAAAAGAATTGAAGTTTGAATCTGTTGAGCCGTGGTCACTTGGCTTTTATTATTTTTTATTATTTTTATTTTTGTTTGTTTATTATTATTATTATTTTTTTTTACTGTTTGGAACCGGAACCGAAACCGTATGGACGGTTCCGATTCGATTTCGGTTACTACAATAACGATTACAATTCAAACTTTCGATTCGACTCGAACCGTGATCATCCCTTGACGGCTAATATCTTTGGCTACTACAATATTAGACAATTGTAGGCATTGGCAAGTAGTAACTAACCTACGTCACCAAATTGCCATTTTAATTATTAATTGAATTTTTTTGTGGCAATTATTTATTTCTTTAATGCCATCACCTGAATAGGACTCCATAAAAGAGCAATCAAGTTAAGTCATGGTGCGAGGTGCTAAATCAGAAACATATTTTTGTATATGAACACAAAATTAGAGAAATGAATTGCAAAAGGACAAACACTACTTGTTATTTATTTATTTTTTTTTTTTAATAACATGTTTTGTATTGTATGATATGGATTAGTTTGAATTGGTTAATTTATAACTGGCTAATGAATATATAAAATTAGCGAAATGTTATACTTGAAAATGTTGTATTTTAAAAATAGTGAGTCTCTAGTGAGACAGACTTATGAATCCTTATTTATGAAATGAGTCGGGTCAAGATGAAAATGTAATACTTATATTGAAAAATGTAATACTAATCAGGAATAAATTGTCCATTATTTATAAGAAAAAGTGTATTACTTTTGAAAAAAATGGAATACTTTTAAATCAAATTGTAATGTTTAGGGGTTGAACAATTACTTATGAGAAAAAATGTTTGTTACTTATGGGAGAAAAGGTAGTACTTACAAGAAAAAATATGATATTTTGATAAAAAAAATGTAATACTTTTAAATCAAAATATAATATTAGAGGTTAAAAAATTATTTATGAGAAAAATTATAATACTTATGAGAAAAAATATATACTTATGGAAAATTCGATTCATCTCATGGATTAAGATTTCAAAGGAGAATTTGCCTTTTAAAATAAAAAGAAATACATGTTTAACCACTGGTTAGGTCTTTATTCAATAGTTATTCCATGGACATCATTTTGCTTAATTTTATATTTTCGCGCGCCCAACTGCAAAATACATTTTTATAACTCATACTATACATTATTTTAAAACATAATGTACATTATGTTATCCCAGATATTTCATTATTCTAAACACGAAATTGTACATTATTTTAACACATAATATACATTATTCTAACATATAATGTACATTATTCTAATATTGCATATGTTACGGCCCAGTTGAATTTGCTACGAGATTGCAGGGATGATGCTTCGTTAACTCAGGTTCGGTCTTTGAATGAAAAGTTAAATTCTTTACTTGACCAGCAAAGTGATATATGGCACCAACGAGCTAAACAACACTGGCTTAGGAGTGGTGACAGAAATGCTAAATTTTTTTCACTCTTATGCGTCAGCACGAAGAAGAAAAAACACAATTTTTAAGGCTAAAGGATGAGTCTGATAATTGGGTAGAAGGTAATGCACTTGTGGACTTGACTATGCGGTATTATACTTCTATCTTTACTTCTGGAGGGGTTAATGTCAATTCTATTCTTGATACTTTGCAACCAAGAATTTCTGCAGCGGATAATCAGACTTTACTTCAGCCTTTCACTATTGACGAAGTTAAAGATGTTGTTTTTTCAATGTCCCCTGATAAATCCCCGGGTCTAGATGATTTTAGTCTGGCTTTCTTTCAACATTTTTGGCCGGAGATTGGACAGGATGTGGTGAATTTTGTGCTGAATTGTGTAGACGGGCAGGATTGGCCGGAGGGTTTCAATGATGCTTATATTACATTAGTCCCAAAGAAATCAAGCCCAAATAGAATGATTGATTTGCGCCCTATTACTTTATGCAACGTTACATATAAAATACTGTCCAAAATGCTTGCAAATAGATATAAAGAAAGTTCTGGATGGTGTGATTTCAGCTCTCCAGAGTGCTTTCATCCCGGGGCCTTTAATTATGGATAATGTCCTTGTTGCTTCTGAAGTGATTCATTATCTGAACAGAAAACGGGATGGATGGGTTGACGGGTTGGTGTGCCTTAAAGCTTGATATGACAAAGGCATATGATAAAATGGAATGAGATTTCTTGAAATTGATGATGGGCCGGTTAGGTTTTGCTCCACAATGGATTGATTTGATAATGCGATGTGTAACGACAGTTCGGTATAAAGTGAGTTTGAGTGGTTTCTTAACCGATTATATTATAACCTTCTCGTGGCCTTAGACAGGGTGATCCACTGTCCCCTTATTTGTTCATTCTATGTGCTGAGGGTTTAGCCCACTTGATTAATACGGCAGTACAAGGTCATCGCATATCACCTTGTGTTGTGCCCCGTGTAGCACCGGGAATTTCTCATTTATTTTTCGCCGATGATAGCTTGCTTTTCTTTAAAGCTACTTCTGAAGAGGCTGCAACGGTGAAGGAGTGTCTCACTGTTTATGAATCCATGTCCGGCCAATCTGTGAATTTTAATAAATTATGTATTATCTTTAGCGGGAATACAGGAGATGTTGCTCGAAATGGCATTATTGGTGTTCCAAATGTTAATGCCACCGCAAATATTGGTACTTACTTGGGTTTGCCAATGGGAATTGGTCGTAATAAACGGGAAATTTTCTCCTATCTGGAAATAAAATTAAGGCACCATCTAGGAGGTTGGTACAAGAAGATTCTTTACCGAGCAGGTAAAGAAGTGTTATTGAAAAGTATTGCGCAGGCATTACCAACTTATACTATGAGCATTTATTATCTTCCTTCATCATTTTATGATCACATTGAAAGGATAATGAATCAATATTGGTGGTGCAACCGTGGTATTGCCGCTGGGGCTTTCCAATGCTGGTAGTGCTACGCCAGTATTGCCGCATACAGTTCCAGAACCAGTAGTCCCTCCTAATATGTTTGTTGTTTACGTAGATGCAGCTGTTTTTGCAGATACAGGAGAAGCTTTTTACGGCGTTGTGGTGAAGGATTGTAATGGAGCTTTTGTTGGCGCCAAGAATGGGGCTGTAAGATGTATGAACGACGTCCATATGGCGGAAGCTTTAGCTGTGAAGGAAGCCTTATCTTGGCTGATGGGAAGGGGACATCACAAAATCATCATCTTCTTAGATTCTCAAATGGTGGTTAAGCTTCTGAATGGCATTTCACAGGACTATTCTTATGCGGGTTGTGTTTTGCGTGAATGTCATATATCTTAAAACGATACTTTGAAATGGTGTCTTTTCAATATGTATCTAGATCAGTGAACAAACTAGCTCATGCTTTGGCTAGAGCTACGCGTTCTCAAACTGGTCCTGGTTGTTGGCTTTTTTCAATTCCACCTTGTATTGAGTTTATGATTTAATAATATTCATCGTTTTGGGTTTTCAAAAAAAAAAAAAAATGAAATCGTCTTGTGAATTTTTATTTGTGAGATGTGTTAGGTTAGGATGGAAATGTAATACTTATGCTGAAAATATAATACTAATTAGGAATAAATTGAAAATATAATACTTTTAAAGAAAAATATAATATTTTTAAATCAAAGTGTAATATTTAGCGTTGAATAGTTACTTTACTTACTTTACTTGCTTAATTTTTTCCACAGAAATTGTTCAATTGTTACTTATGAGTTATGAGAGAAATGTAATACTTAACCTTATAATGAAAAATGTGATACTTTTTGATAAAAAAAAGATTAATATTTTTAAATCAAAATGTAATATTAAGAGTTACGTTGGAAAGTTATTTATAATATAATGAAAATTCTAATACTTATGTAGGAAAATGTAATACTTATAAAACCTCAACCCGTTCTAGGATGAATCCGTGAGACCGTTGAATTTGCAAAGCTTTATTTTAGCCATATAGGTGTCATTTTTTTATTTTTTATTTTTTATTTTTTTGTTTAAACCAGGAAATGTTCCAGGTATTTTTCCATCTGTTTTACAGCCTGGTCCACTCGACTAATTCTCATTTACTCGGAAGGCATAAAAGCTAGCACAAGTAGAATTGTCACTTCCCCACAATTGCCGCAGGTCCTTGGCCGCGCCACCTGAGTTACCCTTTGGTTAAATCTTATAAAAAAAATAAAGAATTCTGTTAATTAATTCTAATTGTAATGTTTGAAGCTGATTTAACCCTAATATTAGTTGCTGTTTGATGTTTGATTCTCTCTCCCTGCAATTCTTCACCCCAAAACAGATGACAACATGAACGGATCCCAAGCCCCACCACTAGCACCAGTAACCGCCGCCGCCGCCGCCGCAGAAGAACTATTCCAATACTCATTCTCACACTGCACAATCTGTGTCTCCGCCGGCAAAGCGCCTCCACCGGCGCCCGACGCTCCGCCTATTTGGGACATCATCATCGGCGTAGTATTCAGTATGTCGAGTGAATTCTCCGGATACGACGACGACAAACCGGCCGAGATCGGCAGCCATGAACACGACTCCATTTCGTGGCCTCCCCGGCCGCCTGTTTGTAGGGTGTCGATCCACCCCACGGTTTGATCATTAGGCCATTGCATCATGCCCGACGTTGCGGCGATTGTGTGGCTAGGATTAAGCCACGGTGTGTTCATCGGATGATCGCTGGCCGTGAGGAGACTAATGTGATCGATGTTGTAGTTGTGGTGGATATTGGTATTTTGTTCGGTTTGTGGAGTGTAGTGGTCGAGGTTGAACTTAGGTTTCTCAGCTCCAACAACGTTGGGTAGGTACGAGGTAGAGGTAGCATCGATTAAACCGTTGGTTGAAGAGAATTGCGCCGCCGCCGCCGCCATCGATGATATTTTGTCGCCGCCGTCGTTGTTTTTAAGGATGTTTAAATTTTCGTCTTGGGGTTTGGCGTTTGTTGATGGCGTAGCGTTATAAGCGCTGGATTGGATGAAAAGGCGGGAGCTTTCACTGCTAAAGAGTTTAGCCTTGAGAGCGCCGACGAGCCCTCCTTCCGGCTCCTCACTCCGGCAAGCGTCTTCAAAGGAGAACGGCTCTAAGTTTTCCGGCAAGAGGTTGCGCCCTCCTTCACCGGAATCCGACTCCGGCAGGTCAAAGTTGGTCCTCGCGTTGGCCCCGCGGAGGGTTCGGGCAGCTCGGTCATAAGCCCGGGCAGCTTCCTCGGCCGTGTCAAAAGTTCCTAGCCAAAGCCTAACTTTCTGTAAGGAGTCTTTTATCTCCGCCACCCATCTTCCCGAGGGTCTTTGCCGCACGCCCACAAACCGTGGATGCCCCCTAGACGATGGTTTCCGGCGTGTCCTTATCACGTCACTTGGCGGTGGAGGCAGCTTCTCCTGTGGTGGTGGTGGAGGTGGTGATGTTTGCTTCATGATCTATAGGTGCTGATTTTGGTGCAATGGAATTAGTGTACATAGTATATATAGTTTGTGTCCTTAAGGTTGTTGTCTTGAACTTTTGAACAAAATTCCTCTTGGTTTAGTTTTATATAGTATTCCTCAAAAAGAAAGGATCTACCACTTGCAACAAGCAGACAACTCATAAAATGCTAATTGAAACATTAATTATATTTAAGGGTATAGAATTACAATTTAAGATGTCACAATTGCAGGCCGTGCAGTGTTGATTGTATCGAGTTTTAGTGCTATATTATTCCGTTATGTCGGGTTAAATCATAATAGTTGCCTGCTCAATTCTTATACGTGAACCAGAGTACATGTTGTATTGTAGACCCTGATAAAAATATTACTCTGTATGTATTTGCAGTCAATTGATGTGTCTAGAGTTACCATTTTACGTGGATGTTAACATATTCTGTATATGCAATTAACATTTTGTTTGTTAAGTATTCAGTGCAGGTACAAAATATATCAAGTGCACATAATTTAAAGGTCATTTTGAACCAGGGTCCATAATGCAAGATAGACCCTGATTCATGGTATAATTTGAGTTGCCAGCTGCTATGGCCATGAATTACCAAAAATAATCCTAAGATTTTTATTTTTATTTATTTTTATTTTTTCTTTTTGTGCAACAGAGGGACAAGGTCCCAGGAAATTAATAGATGCGCCTAGTGGCCACACCTCCTACGTCTCGCTCCATAAAATCAATAACACCATCAGGAAGATTTTTCAAAAAACTGAGTATCCCACTCACCGTTTTACTCCAAATTGACGAGAAAAATTGCACACTGATTACCTTCTTAGAGGATGTGATGGAATTCTCCATAAGATTTTGTAGTATGGCTAGTATATAATTCAGCATATCTATCTACTATCTACTATATCTACTATCTACTATCTACTATACTAATAAGAGCCCAAGAGAGTTAGGCCTATAATGGGTAGAAAAAATGGCGGTCACAGATTTTAATCAAATAAATGACTTAGATTGATCAAAAGATTGATAAGATTTAAATTTTACACTAAAATTTCCTAAAATACCCACACACCGTTACTAATTCCGTTAAAATTTTAAGAATTGCCGTTAGTTCACCGTTAACTTACTCATTGATTTCAATTAAAAAAAAAAAAGGTCTTTAAGTTCAAACCTCATCCCAATCAAAGTTGGTATAATTAGTACTCTATTTTACTCTTATTAAATTATATAAATAATAATTTAGTAGCTACAACAAAAAATTATAGATATGCATTTCTTTAATTTAGAATTATGTGTCCACAATGCCTTTATTCAAAAAAAAATTATTCATAATCAATAAATTAAATAAGAGAAATAATTGTATTAGTTATATTGTCTTTATTTTTCTACAATATAAAAATTCTTTATATTCAAATTTATTAATTGATTATATTCGCTACATTGTCCTTACAATGTCTTAATTCAGTGAAAAAAAATTATTCATTATCAATAAATTAATTAAGAGAAATATTTTCATTAGTTATATTGTCTTTATTTTTCTCAAATGTAAAAATTTTTACATTCAAATTCATCAATTGATTATATTCACTACATTGTCTATTATCTTTTTTGTGCACTATTTTTCTAATTAAATATCAAAGTTATAATACAAAATAATGCTATATATTTATTTACCAAGTATTTTATTAATACCATGAAAAAATTAAAAAAAAATATAATTAATAAAGCCAACCATATTAACTACTTGAGAGATTTTGTGACAAAGAGAGTATTCAAATCACACAACAAATTGAAGTGAGAATCAGCAGTTAGCGGATTATATTAGCGAATTTGACCAACGAATTTATTTAATTATTAACATAGGGTAGAAAAAATGACCGCCAAATTATTAAATCAAATGAATGGTTCAAATTTTTCAGGTTTTAATTTTTTTTAAAGTTTTTCTAATTTATCCTTAATTATATGATTATCCATTTAACTTTTCCGTTAAATACCGTTAATTCACCGTTAGTCTAATTCTAATATTAACGTCTAATATAGAATTATAATTACACCATTAATCTAATTCTAATATTAAAGTCTTAATAGAACTTAACCACAAATCCTAATGTAGAAATCTCCTCAAACAATATTAGTATATATTTAATATTTTATGCCCTAATTTTTATTTGTTCTCCCTTATGTCCCGTATTTGGTTTCAACCATACCTATACAATTATTTTATTTACAATTATAATCAATCTTGACTATATTATCTTGCATTTGTAAACTTAGAATTACCTATTTAACCCGCACGGGCTTAGCTCAATGGTTTAGTGGGCAGTATTTGGGAGAAGAGACCAAGGTTTGAACCTCAGCGGCGGCAGTGCGGGAATTATGTCCAAAGTGGGCAGATTCCTTGTTCACACCGGCATTTGGTCCTGTCTGCTGAACCATTGAGTCACCGTGATTTACAACTTCCCACAATGCTCTGTCGGGTCAGAGTGTGGGGGGCCCTTGGGGTTGGGGACTCAACATTTGGGAGAAGAATTACCTATTTAAATACGCAAATTCAACCTTCAATTATCTATGCATGAATTCAATATAATTTTGTCTTAATATACTTTAAAGTACTTATTTAAAAAAAAAAAAACATTGGACATTATCCCAATCGCGCAATGCGCGTAAAAAACTAGTATAATTAGATAAATGTCATATGCTATGCAATGCAATGGATGTGGCTGTCTACAAGGGCCATGAATATATTACCAAAAATAATAATCTTATCCAACTTATACTAAATTAATCCTAAGCATGCACTACAACCCCTAATAAAGTAATTAAACTTTTGAATCTTTACATTGCTGTTGAAACAAGATTTTAAAGTCGGTGGAACTAACTTAGCTAGCCTCACGAAGTCGCGGGACATAATGAAAAACTTATTATAGTGTATAGTGTAGTACATATAGTTCATGAGAATTGGCAGAAACAACCAAAGAGAACTTTGAAGTTTTAAACATAAAATCTTCTCTCTGCATAGGACTCGGAACATCACAATATAATGGTATTTTTGAATAGGTCAACATAAGTTAAAGGAGTTGCAATTTTTATTTATTTTTTCTTGGATGAGCTCGATAACATGGAAGCTCTTTCTCATTTCTGGGAAGCTGCTTGCTAGCCTGCAGAATATATTTGTGTAATTATATTGAAAAATTCTACAACGTTATGCATAACAGAGACATGAATGTATTTTGTGCATGAATAACTGTTATATATTCTTTTTTTTTTTTTTTTTAAATATATTATACTAATTAACATGATACATTTAGGGGTGGTGGAAGTAGAAAAATCATGTTGGGGGCCACGATATAGTACAAAATTATAACTTCAATTGACACCAAATAGCATACAGGTCACTGGCACTTTTGTGGCTCTCTCACTCGGGAGATCTCAGAACTGAACACCAGTGGGGCATAAGTTAATAAAGAAAGAATTTTGGATTTGATTACTTGATTTATGTACTTTTATTTAGTGAATTTGAAATTTAGCATATATTTTGTGCTCATTTAATAAAGAGTTAATAGCACAAATGGTCCTATGACTATTGGGGTAGTATTCCTTTTAGTCTTCGACTTTCAATTCGACCAAAACACATACCTTAACTTTTATTTTTTACCACAAATAGTCCTCCGTTATAATTTCTGTTAAATGGGTGTTAAATCTAAGGTTAATATTGTAAATCTAAAATACATTTTTTGTACTCATTATCCGATATCAACCCGATTTTATGGTGGGCCAGTCCATTAAAAACCATCAATATTCATTGTCCTTCTTTCTCAGTTAATGACGCAGCACGTAAGTTGTCTTTGTGGTCCGCTAGTTAGCAATAGTAATCCATCCCCAGTGGTTGGGCTTGGTACTTGGGCCCCTTGGGCCAAAATCATTCCCTTTGCTTCTTTAATATGGTGATTTTTCCGGCGAGAAATTTTTGTGACATGGGATTCGTGACAAGAAAATGTGTGTGATGTGTTACAGGCAAATTATGCTCTGGACCCGTGTCCACATTGAATTGTGGACACGGGCCCAAAACGACGTCGTTTTTTAAAAAAAACGCGTCATTTGGTTAAAAAAAAAAATTTCGCGCGTGTTTTGCCGTTAACGGCGTTAACGGCGTTATTTTTTTTTTTTTTGATTATGAATGTACAGTTATGCAATTATGAAATTATGAACACAGAGCTCTAACATTATGAACTTACAATTATGAACATATATAGTGATAAAATTATGACCATGGAGCTTTAAAATTGTGAATATAGAGCTTCGAAGATTATGAATGTACAGTTATAGAGTTATGAATCTACAGTTATGAGATTATGAATCTACAGTTATGAGATTATGAATCTACAGTTATGGAATTATGAATGTACAGTTATTGATCGAATTATGAACAAAGAGCTCTAACATTATGAACTTACAATTATGAACATATAGTGATAAAATTATGAACATAGAGCTCTAAAATTGTGAACATAGAGCTTCGAAAATTATGAATGTACAATTATGGAGTTATGAATGTACAGTTATGACGTTATGAATGTACAGTTATAGAGTTATGAACGTACAGTTATGGAGTTATGAATGTATAGTTATTAACATATAGTAATAAAATTATGAACATATACTTCTATAACAAAGTGATCTGAAATTAAAAAAAAAAAAAAAAGAAAAAAAAAGGAGATAACAGTGCCTAACGGCATTGTTACCCGTGTCCAGCAAGCATGCTGGACACGGGTCCAAGGCATAACGATTGTGTGTTACATATCAGGGAAAGTGTCTTTCCCATAGGAGAGATTGGCTTCTGGGTATATCGCCTAAGGGAAAGGTGAGATACCTTTTCCATTTCATAAATACGGTAAATCACCGTATTTACTCCTCCACCTACCGTATTTAAATTTTTATTTTTTTGGCATCATTCGTATTAAATTTGGCATAATAAAAAATAAGATAAAAATCGCAACTACAAAACATTCTTGGTCAGCGCAGCTAATGAATAGAAAGTCAATGTAGATAGTTTCATGCTCTTGCGTACTGCTAAGGTCACAAGTATAAAAAGAATCTCTAACTACACATTTTTAGTACTATTTTTCTTTTTAAGCCTGCCAAATTCAAGCAAAGTTTGATGCAAACTCCTTAAGTAATTAAGCTAATTTCAATAATGAAGTCTTAATCAAATATATTGCAATAGATAAAAAATTTATCAATATGAGACTAAAAAAACGCAGAATGATAATGCAATAATCAAGCAGAATAATAATTACAACCATCTTTGCGTCGGTTCCATATATGATATAAAATCATCGGCGTCGTCGCTTCGCCGCGTATCCTGCCTTGGCTGTCCCAAGTTCATACCACCTTGAGCAGATGATTCTCCAACGTCACCAAACTGACTTGGGTGGTAGTCAGATGTACTATACCCGTATGCTGGGTGATATGGGGCTCCAAATGGAGCTAGCAAATTAGTTGTAGAGGCTTGGTGGTAACTAGGAGACGGTTGTGACGGGTCATAAATTTGACTATACGGTGCTTGCGTCTGAGGGTATTGAGTTGTTTGATTATATGAAGTGTATGCTCCCTCAAATGCGGTGCTACCATCGTTTTGTCCCGGAAGAACATCACAATGGTATCACTCCTTGCTTACTATTGTCACATTTTGTTCATGTTATCATTTTTGTTTAACTCGTTGTGCCCAAGTTTCGGGGACGAAGCTTATTGTTAGGGGGAGAGGATGTGACACCCCGTAAATCTAACCCTTAATTGAGATTAATTGAGGAATTAATCCTAATTTTCTTTGATAATTTCCTTCTAAAAATCCTAAAATTTAATAGACGAGGGACTAGAATTTGACTAGTTTCCTTAGTCAACCATGTGTACTTTTTGCCTTATGCTTTGTATCTCAACCCTTTTGTCTTCCTAACTTTAGTAAGGGTAAAGTAGACCTTTCACACATGTTTTGATGCTCAAGTTTTCCCTAGCAAGACACTTCATTCATTTCCCTTGCTAGCCAAGTCATAAACACTCCACCTTCTGTCTAAAGAAATCTTAGCTTTCTCTCTAAGCTAGAAGAAGAATTCCCTAGCCTTGCAAGGATTCATCTAATGATTCCACCTTTCTACATCCCTAGCATAGGAAATGGTAAGATCTTAAGTTGTTTAGTGTTTCTAGTTAGCTTTAAGGTATCTTTATCTTATTTTGGTGTTTTCTTTGTGGTTTGGTTGTGTAAGAAGTCTTGGGTGAGAAAGAGCTTCAAGGAGAGGCTTAGGATTGTAAGAAGAAAGTGGTTTTTGGTCTCCAAAGGTAACCCATGCTCTACAAAATCTATTTTCTATTGCTATGAATGATTATTGGCTTCTATTTGATGATTCTTGGTGTATTTGTGAGATTTGATGCATGATCTTATGATAATGCATGTTTAGAGCTTGTATTTAGGGTTCTTGAATGCATTTCTTTGAGCTATTCTTGGGTTCAAGTCATATCTTTGTTGTGTGTGAGGTTTTGGGTGTTTTGGACTTGAACTTGACCTTGGAGAGGAATTTCCCCGAAGGGAAAATGTGGTGTACAGGAAGTGTACCCCGCGGGTGGAACGGAGGGCAGTGGCCTACCCGCCGCCCTACCCGCGGGGAACGTGGCTTGTGGGATAGTACCCCGCGGGCAGGTCCAAGGGCAGGGCTCTACCCGTGGCCTCACCTGCGGGGAACGTGATGATGATGGCGGGGAATTGTTTCCCCATGGTTCTTTCCTTTTGGTATTTGATGTTTTGACCTCCCGTTGTTGGATTATTGAGCTTTTGTGAGTCTTCTTGATGTTTCGTATGTCTAGAACGATGTGTTAGGATTCCATGTTAGGATTTGGTGTCTTGAATCGTGCTAAGGGTCCAACCTTGTGATTCGTTGGACTAATATGAGTCTTGAAGGTTCGTTGGAACCATTTTAGTTTACCCGTTTGATGAGCATGCTAGTTTGATGTTGTTATGCTAGTATGTATGGTTTGTTCCTTCTTAATGAGGATTGGCAACTCGTGTTGCCAATCATATTGGTATTGGATTGTAGTCCATTGTTGTTGAGTATTGCTTCATGTCTTTATTGAAACCTCTTGGTTGATTCTCATGGTGTGATCTTGTACAAATCGTTGTACCCTTTGTTGATACATGATGGAGCTATTGATGGGCCTTAATCTTCTTGATAATGATGACTATGTGTGAATATGAATGAGATTGGTGGTTTTGTTACTTGAGCTTTGCTCACGAGTTCGACGGTATGTTACTATGAATTTAATGGTACCCTCGCGTACTGAGAGTTCGGCGGTATTGTTTGGCGGCAGTTTGGTGGGGGGCGACGGTCCTAGGAGGGATAAGGTTGGACTCAAAAGTACAGGGTGGCATTCGGAGGTACAGGTTGGAACTGTGATAAGGCCGGGGGTAGCCATAAGGGTGGTACTAAGGTATAAGGTTGGAACGTGAAACATGTCATTATGTGATTGTTGTATTTCTTGCTTATGAGCATGTCTATGATGAACTCTACCTTGTGAATGGTAGGTTGCATCTAGAGTTGTGGTTGTCTCTTGTTGTTTAGGGTCTCTATTGCTTTGTTGATGTTGTTGGTCTTGATCTTTATTGAGAGTGTGATATGTCTATTGTTGTCTCATCTCTTGGTTTTCAAATGCTATATACTGTATTCCTCAGTTCCAAATGGTTTTGACTATATCTATGTATATGTTGATACTTAACGCGTATTGGTGGGTTACTAGCATTATTCGCTGATCGGGTGTTATCCCTTGTCTTTACAGGTTTTGTTTAGATCGAAGAGCGCGCTAGATGTGGACCCTAGATAATGTAGCTCTTCCCGCTTTCCTTTGCTTAGACTTATTCTGTTTTGTTGGCCTATGAGCCTTAGATTGTTGAACATGGATTTAGTTGTAGCCTGTGCACCTATCATTTGGTATAGGTGGGCATATCACTTCCCGAATTATGTTAGCTTCCGCTTTGTTTATGCTTAATGATTAGACTGTTTCCTTTATATTAAGCTTTAAAATGTTGGTAAAATTCAGGGGTGTTACAGTTGGTATCGGAGCGTAGGTTTGAGCCTAAGATGTTAGGAGTTGGATTTTAAGGAGTTAAGTATGATTTAAGACTCTAGGTTGACCTCTAAGTACCTAAGTGTTAGGACTTAAGACGATTAGTACGCGCGGTGAGATGTGAGTTTCCTTTATCATTTGTTGTGCTTGTTTTGTTATCCTTGCTTAGTCTTAGCTCTCTCGTTTTAAGCGTCGGGTAAGGGTGCTCATCTTCCTTGTGTTTTGCCGTAACCGTGTTATTTCTGTAGAATCTTGCAATGGCACCGCCTCGCCACCGTGCTCTGACACCGGAGACGCCTACAAATGCGCTGCTGGCACAAAATCTTCAGCACTTGACTCAGACAATGCATGCGCTAAGCAACGCTCTCTTGCACAACAACAACAACCCTCCGCCACCACCTGTTGGGAACCGTGATGTGGGTCGTCTAGTTTCGGGTCATCGACCGCCTGTCTTCGTTGGGGAAGAAGACCCTGGCCTTCTTGAGGAATAGATTCGATCTTTGGACAAGATTTTCGCGGTAGTTGGTTTCCCGAAAGACCGTCGTGTTGAGTTGGCAACGTTCTACTTCAGCCATGAGGCAGATCTTTGGTGGGTGCATGAAGGCCCGACGTGCCTCGAAGACCCAGGGTTTGATTGGTTGGCGTTGAAGGATAAGCTGCGGGAAAGGTTTTACCCGTCTCACGTGAGGGCAGCCATGTATGAAGAGTTCCTCTACCTAAAGCAAGGGACATCGACGGTGGTGGAATACCACAAGCGTTTCCTTGAGTTGGCCCACTTCGCGCGAATGTTGGTTCCCACCGAGTTGGCTAAAGTGGAAAAGTTTGTTGCGGGACTCAACTATGAAGTGGGAAAGGTTCTACCTGTCTCACGTGAGGGCAACCATGTATGAAGAGTTCCTCCACCTAAAGCAAGGGACATCGATGGTGGTGGAATACCACAAGCTTTTCCTTGAGTTGGCCCGCTCCGTGCGGAAAGGGACATCGACGGTGGTGGAATACCACAAGCGTTTCCTTGAGTTGGCCCGCTTCCCGCGAATGTTGGTCTCCACCGAGTTGGCTAAAGTGGAAAAGTTTTTTGCGGGACTCAACTATGAAGCAAGCGTTTCCTTGAGTTGGCCCGCTTCCCGCGAATGTTGGTCTCCACCGAGTTGGCTAAAGTGGAAAAGTTTTTTGCGGGACTCAACTATGAAGCAAGGAAATTCGCCGAGTGCAGCAGCCATAAAGCCTAATACTGGAGGAGGAGGTCGCTCCTCCCTAAACCTTCCTTTGTTGCTAGTGAGATTCAAACCCGGGCCTCAAAGTTTCCAAGCCATCTCTCAAATCATCTAAACTAATTGTGTTCCTTGAACCTTCTTCCACTTAAATCCCTCTTAACCTTTTTCCTCTAAACCCTAACCAAAAATCCCCAAATTAAAATCTCCTTTTTCCCCAATTTCTCCCAAAACCCTTCTTCTTCTTCTTCTTCTTCTTTTCTTCCCACCCGTGTCAAGCAGCGAAAGAGGTTCCCCCGTCGACCTTCTCCGCCCGTCACCAAAGCAGCAGCCGCCCGTCGTCGCACCACCGCCGAAGCCCATCGCCACCGCAGCAGCACCGCTCCTCGCCGTCGCCGATCTGTCGGAGTCGCGGGTAAGGCCAAGAAAGGAAGAAAGAAAAGGAGAGAAAAAGAGAGGAAAGAAGAAAAGGAAGAGTTTGGGACTTTTCTATCATGCTTAAAAGATCAAAAACTACGAGGAGAGTGGAATGGGTGGATGCCCATTATTCGGTTCTTGAAGGTAAAGCCTTTGAACCCAAATTTTTTTCAAGTTCTTTGTTGGATTTGTTGAATTATCAAGGGTTGTTAGATGGGTATCTTGCGGTCAGAAATGAGACCTACCCGAGCCTAGTAAAGGAGTTTTATCGTCACATGAGTGTGACTAAAGAAGGAGGGAAATTGGAAATCACCTCAAAAGTGGGAGGTGTAAAGAGTTCTTTGACTGAGAAATGGTTAGCAAATCTCCTGAGTTTGACGACCACCGGGGTCTCACAGTACAGTGGAGATTCTTGGATTGAGACAGATAATCTGGGTTATCAAGATTATTTGAGTTTCTTGCTAGGTAGAACAAGTGGTTTTACCCAGGCCACGAGGCCAGAACGGAAATGGCTCTCTCCAGAGCAGGAGATATTGGTGATGCTTGTCTCAGATTGTTTGTTGCCTAACAACAACAAGAGTAGCCTGTTGGGAAAGTTGGAGTGCACTTTTGCCTTCTGTCTAAAGCACAAAGTAAAGTTCAATTTTCCCTCCCTAATGTTGCAGCACATGGATTATTATAGAGACCATAACTGTAAAAGCATGCCTTACGGTATGGTTCTGAGTTGGATTCTCATGAAGAAAGGGGTGAAAGTGGATGACTCTGAACCCAAGCCTGTTGGCAAGATGATTTTGGATGCTACGAATCTACGGAATTGTAATATGTTCCAGTTGGAGAATAATGATTATATCACCTTGGAGGAAGTGGCAAAGAAATCCCCTGCAGAGAGGAGCTTTTTGACTGAATAGCTTGAGATTCCCGTTAAGAAGTTGAATTAGGTAGTTCAAAGCTTGGGAGGGGATGAAGAAGAGGAAGAGGAAGATGCGGAAGAAAGCGATTCCGAGAGTGAAGAGAGCTTGCGGAGGAAAGAGGTGAGGACGAAGAGAGCGCACGACGCCATGACCCACGAGGAGCGTGTGGTGGCCCTTCTGCGGCAGCAAAACCAGATGATCGAAGAAGGTTTTTTTTTTCATGAAAGCTCTAGCTAGTCACCGTGAATCAAAGGTTGGATGTGCTGGAAGCCAGTTCTAGTCGAGGTGGAGCCGGGGAAGCTTCAGATGACGATGCAGAGGACTCGGAGGATGATTCCTCCTAGGCTAGAGTTTGAGGTAATTCCGTGCGTTCCTTGTTTGTTTTGGTAGTTGGCTTGTTGGAAGTTGTTTGCGTAGTTGTTTTGTTTAGATGGTGCTAAGTCTGAGTATGGTGTAGGCCTAACGTTTTGAGAGTTGTTGAGTTGCTTGGGAGTAATTTTTGTTGCTTTGAAGCCTTGCCCTTTACTCTTGTGGTTGGAATTTTTGTCTATCACTCCTTGCTTACTATCGTCACATTTTGTTCATGTTATCCTTTTTGTTTAACTCGTTGTGCCCAAGCTTCAGGGACGAAGCTTATTGTTAGGGGAGAGGACGTGACACCCCGTAAATCTAACCCTTAATTGAGATTAATTGAGGAATTAATCCTAATTTTCTTTGATAATTTCCTTCTAAAAATCCTGAAATTTAATAGTCGAGGGACTAGAATTTGACTAGTTTCCTTAGTCAACCATGTGTACCTTTTGCCTTATGCTTTGTATCTCAACCCTTTTGTCTTCCTAACTTTAGTAAGGGTAAAGTTTACTTTTCACACGTGTTTTGATGCTCAAGTTTTCCCTAGCAAGACACTTCATTCAGTTCCCTTGCTAGCCAAGTTATAAATACTCCACCTTCTCTCTAAAGAATCTTAGCTTTCTCTCCAAGCTAGAAGAAGAATTCCCTAGCCTTGCAAGGATTCATCTAAAGATTCCAAGGCCTTTTGTCCCTTTGAGATATATAAAGATATGCCTTACTCCACTCTAATATCTTCTGGTTGGAGAGTCACTAAATTTAGCAAGTAAATTTACTAAGAAAGCAATATCAGATCTAGTGCAATTAGCCAGATAAAGCAAGGCTCTAATAGCACTTAGGTAAGGAACTTCATGTCTTAGTATGTCCTCATTATCCTCCTTAGGTCTAAATGAGTCTTTGTCCGCTTCAAGGGACCGGACTACCATTGGAGTGCTAAGGAAATGAGATTTATCCATATCATTTTCACATATCCTTTCTTCATGAGGAATTCATTCAAATGGTTATAACACTTTCTACCCGATTGCTTCAAACCATAAAATGACCTTTGAAGTTTGATGCTATACATGTTTCGATCTTTCTCCCTCGTATTGGGATTTTGAATACCCTCGGGTATTTTTCATGTATATATCAGCATCTAGTGACCCATAAAGGCAAGCTCTCACTACATCCATCAACTGCGTATCTAATTTCATGTTTACTACCAATGATATTTATTAGCGGAATGAAATGTCATTAATAACAGGAGAATATGTCTGTTCAAAATCAATTCCAGGTCTCTGCGTGAATCCCTGAGCTACCAATCTCACTTTATATCTAACCACCTCATTATTTTCATTCTTCTTCCGTACGAATACCCACTTAGATCCTAATGGGATCACATCTTTTGGAGTAAATACGGTGGGACCAAACACTTTTCTTTTATTAAGCGAGTTGAGCTCTGCCTCAATTGCCTCTTTCCACTTCAACCAGTCAGAGTGCTTCCGGCACTCTATTATTGATTTTGGTTCTGGATCCAGATTATTATGTGGAATATTACAGGCAACTGCATAAGCAAATGTGTCGTCGACGACTATTAAATCTCTGTTACATGTTTCTCTTGTATCAACAAAATTTATGGCAATTTCTATATTGATGTCAACCAGATCATTGTCATTTCCCAAAATATTCTGATCTGGTTGTTCCGCATCCTCAGTGTTCATATTATTTTCTCTCTACTCATTCTCCATTTCCTCCCTTTTTTGTGAGTCCTATACTCCTCTACGTCATCTATTATTTTATTCAATTTCTTATAATTATATTTTCAAATTCCATTTTAAATAAAAATAAATTTAAATAATATAATAAAATAATTTTTTAATTACAAAGTATAATTTCATAAATGAATTCAAACAATTAACAACACATTCAAATTCACATTTTAAATTGTCTACGGAACAAATTAACATTTGGAGGTGAAAATAAAATATTAAATACTAACAATTAATACTGATGACTTTTAATGGACTAGACCCACCATAAAACTGGGTTGATATTGGGTAATGGGTACGAAAAATGATTTTGGCCCAAGGGGCCCAACTACCAAGCCCAACCACTGGGGATGGATTACCATTGCTAACTAGCGGACTACAAAGACAACTTACGTGCTGCGTCATTGACTGAGGGAGAAGTCAAGAGAGAAGGACAATTAGTATTGATGGTTTTTAATGGATTGGGCCCACCATAAAACCGGGTTGATATCGGTAATGAGTACAAAAAGTGTATTGGATTAATAGGTGCAGGGCTCTGACGGGCATATTTTACACTCTTATTTTATATACGTCTTTATAATATTTTTGCATTAATTAAGTACTTTTATATAATTATTATTTATTCTTAGAGTTTAATTAATTAATTAGTGTTTTATAATAACAATTATCCTTCTCTCCCTAATAATAATAATAATAATAATAATAATAATAATAATAATAATAATAATAATAATAATAATAATAATAATCCTAATCCTAACTCTAACGCTAACGTGGTGGCCCAACCTGCTAACTAAACAAAACAAATGAAATATTATACTTGTTTGATTCCTACGTACAGCGCAACAAGGGAAATAGGACCTCATCAAAACTTCAGCGCAAATTTCGACGACTCAAGTGGCATTCATGGATGATTTCATCGCTTGGCGCAAAATGAGGGAATGTGCGGTGGAGGTGCATCCAAGTCTATTTTTAGAAATAGTATAAATAGGGTAGGTTTCCTATTGTAAAATATTCATTCTTCCCCTCTCGAATATTCTTTAAGGTTGTTATCAATGCCCATTCGCGGCTAATTTCTTGTTTGGATTAGTGAATTGAAGCCCCGGAGTTCATTACGCTGTAAGGTTATTTATTTATTTTTATTATATATTTTTTATGCATTTGAGTATTAAATATTCTTCTAAGTTATTTGAAATAATTGTGTCATTTAATTGCTAGGGAGACCTACTAGTTATTTATTTGATATAATTATTTGCTATATTAGATAATGTTGTGCTACAAATTACTCTAATATTCAGTAGCAACTGGGTTAATTATTGACGGCTTAGTGATAATTGGACTCGGGTAGAATATTTTCCTAAATTAAATGCAACCGCTTGTGCTTGTGTTATTTAGTTTGTCGGTTTTCCTAGTTCCTATTGCTGCTATTAAATTAAATCTATAGCGCTTGTCTTAGGTTATTTAGTAGTTAGGGGTAATTAAACCGCTTGTGCTTTATTTACCTACAACTAAGGGAAAACAGAAATGAAATAATTTCACGACAAATATTCAATTGCATATTAATTACTTTATTAATCAATGATCAGTGTTGAATTTCGGTGGTGGATCTTTACTAATCAAGGTTTCTTATTATAAGTGTTTTCGATATATTATTTTCATTGCTTTATTCGTTCAGTTAAATTACTTGTTTGTTTAAATTCTCTTTTAATTTATCTTTATTCTCGATATATTCCAAACCCCCCATTATTTCCTTGAGCACAAAAGTTAAACTAGTTACTCCTCGTGGGATCGATCCTTACTCTCGCTACTATGTTTGTAAGGTTTTAATTTGGGAGCCTACGACAGCTCATCAAATTTTGGCTCCGTTGCCGGGGAGATTTTCTAGCTTATTTTGTGTTTATTTAATTATTTAATTATTTATTTATTTATTTATTTTTCATTTGTCCCAAAAAAAAAAAAGAATTAAAAAAAAAAAAACCTTCTCTTTCGTTACTTTTGCATAAATGCTGCAATATATTTTCTTTTCTTTTTTTATGCCTATAACTCGATCTGCTAATAAATAAATCTTGCCGTACTATCCGGAAATTGAAAGAACTATACGCAGGTGGAGGAAACAAGCTTTGAGCAAATTGGAGTTTAGTGATCTGGCTACCAATTCTGCCAATTCTGATTTAGAAGAGGGACCCATGGCTCAAAATCAGACCTTAAAAGAGCTTGGAGCTCCAAATTTGGATCAGCAACCTTTATGCATTACTTTTCCCGCTCTGGATGCTAATATACAATTTGAACTAAAATCTGGGTTAATTCATCTTTTGCCTTCTTTTCATGGACTTGCAGGTGAAGATCCGCACAAACACTTAAAGGAATTCCATGTGGTGTGTTCAAGTATGAAACCCACAGGGGTTACTGAAGAACAAATCAAGTTGAGAGCCTTCCCATTTTCTTTGAAAGATTCAGCGAAGGATTGGCTATATTATTTACCTTCCGGAAGCATCACCACATGGAATAACTTAAAGACACTATTCCTTGAAAAATATTTCCCAGCTTCAAGGGCGGCCAACATTAGAAAGAAAATTTGTGGTATAAGGCAAAACAATGGAGAGTCATTATATGAATATTGGGAGCGTTTCAAAATGCTTTGTGCAAGCTGCCCACACCATCAAATCAGTGAGCAATTACTCATTCAGTACTTTTATGAAGGACTTTTTCCAATGGATAGAAGCATGATTGATGTTGCAAGCGGTGGTGCTTTAGTTGACAAGACACCAGACGCTGCAAGAAATTTAATTGCAAACATGGCTGCAAATTCTCAACAGTTCGGCAATAGAATAGTCCAACCGTCTAAGCATGTGAATGAGGTAAATATTTCTTCTCTTGAACAACAAATTTCTGGTTTAAGTACTCTTGTCCGTCAATTAGCAGTAGGCAATATGCAAACTGTAAAAGCATGTGGAATTTGCTCGGTAGTTGGGCATCAAACTGATGCCTGCCCAACTCTTCAAGAAGAACCTATTGAACAAGTCAACATGGCTGGAGGTTTTCCTGGACAACCTCAAGGTAAGTATGATCCATTTTCTAATAAATATAATCCTGGATGGAGGGATCACCCGAACCTTAGCTATGGGAACTCACAAGGGAACCAGTTTGTTCAGAATCGTTCCAACTTTCAACAGTATAGACAACAATTTCCTTCCAGCCAACAACCAGCCCAAAGCTCTAGCTCTGGTATGAATCTAGAAGATATTGTTAAATCTCTTGCTACTAACACTTTGCAGTTTCAACAAGAAACACAACTATTCCAACAAGAGACAAGAGCTAGTATTCAAGAAACAAAGGTTAGTATTCAAAACTTAGAAAGGCAAGTGGGCCAACTAGCAACTACGGTAAGTCGGTTGGAAGCACAGAGTTCTGGCAAATTACCCTCTCAAACGATCGTTAATCGTAAAGAGAATGTAAGTGCAATTACTGTGAGTAGTATGTCGCTGGAAAAGAACGTCGATCTAAACAAGGGAATAAGTGCAGGGATCATTGTTAATAATAAAGAGACGTCCCAAGGTAACCTTTCTTCTTTTTCTAATTATGAACCAGTACCCCCTTTTCCTCAAGCTCTTTTGGAACCAATAAGAGGAAACTCAAATAATGATTTATATGAGACATTTCGTGAATGTGAGGCTAATAAACCATTTTTAGATTCTATGAAAAAGGTACCTCGCTATGCAAATTTTCTAAAAGAGGTATGCACATTGAAAAAGAAACAAAATAAAGGAGTTGAAGAAATGAAAGTGCATGAGAATGTCTCTATGGCTAGTCAAGACAATCTTCCTGAAAAGTGTAAAGATCCAGGTATGTTTACTATCCCGTGCATGATAAGTGGTGTGAAACTTGAAAATGCTATGTTAGATTTAGGAGCTTCTATTAATGTGATGCCATATTCTGTTTATAATTCGTTAAATCTTGGACCCCTGAGTAAATCTAGTATAGTAATTCAATTGGCTGATAGATCTACTACATATCCTAGGGGTGTGATTGAGGATTTGCTTGTTGAAGTTAATAACTTGGTTTTTCCTGCTGATTTTTATGTACTGAATATGGAAAATGATAATAAAATTTCTCATATTTTGTTAGGAAGACCATTCTTAAAAACTGCAAAAACTAAAATCGATATTCATAATGGTATGCTTACAATGGAGTCTAATGGTAAACTTGTGACTTTTAATATATATGATACCATGAAATCTCCTAGTGATGATAATTTTGCAATTTTTGTTGATTCTTTGAAGTTTGTTACATTTGATGAAATTGCTTCTAATGAAAATAAAGAAGAAAAAAATAATAAATCATCTTTGAGTACTAATCTACATGAAGGAACTGTTTCTTTGAATACTCATAATCATCGAAGGTACTCAAAAAGACGATGGAAATTTAAAGATATATCATAAGTCGAGCCAACGACGATAAACAAAGGTGCTGCTTGGGAGGCAACCTAAGGTGTGTTTGTTCCATTTTTATTTTATTTTATTTTATTTTATTCCCCATTCTCATTCAATAACCCTTTTTCTGCATGTTTTTATTCAACATTGGGGACAACGTTGATAATAAGTGTGGGGGAGGGAATTTAGTTTTATTATTTGTTTGCATATGTCAAAATTTTCAAAAATTTTCACAAATATTTTCTTAGTATTTTATGCTAAATAAGTATTATTTTGAAAAATAATTTTTTTATTTTTCCTTTCTTGGAATTCATAACATGATTGAATAAATAGTTTGGCAAGCTGTGATTAATTTGTTAGCATTTCCTGTTCGATGTGTAGTGGCTATATTAAGTAAGCAATAAACCTGTGAGTGTTTTGAGCCACTGACTGACACTTCGGTCTTATTTTCTTTCTTTTGTGTGATTTCTTCCATAATTTTGTTTCTCTAGAACTTGCCTTGATTCTCTTTTAAAGCTAATTAGACCATGCATGATTCAAATGTGATTAAGGCCATTATTTGATTTTGAGCCTCACTAGCCAAATAACCGGTTTGTCCTATGATTTATTTCCCTTTGTTAACCACTTTGAGCTTTATGGCCATTCCTTTCTTTATTTTGGACCAAATTACAAGCCTTTTATATCTAAAATAATGCCTTCACCCAGCTGAATAACTAGTGGAGCAAATTTTGGATTATTTTTGTAATCTACGTGAGGTTGGGAAGAATAAGTGTGGGGGAGACCGCTTGTTTTGTTGACATGATTGAGAGTGAGGTGGGTTGTATCTTCGTTGCCAATGTGGTTTTGGCCTTTTATGGAAAAGAAAAAATGAAGGCAGTTCATCATTTCAAAAAAAAAAAAAAAGTATGGAACATTGAAAAAATGAAATGAAAAAATGAAGAATATATGTTTGAAAAAGAAAAATGTTGCTGAAAATTTATGAGAAAAATGAGAAAGAATCAGCAATTTTGAGTTGAAGTTACGTCCAAATAAGTTAAACAAGGGAATACTGAGGAAGAATGCTATATTTTTAAGAATGATAGTCATGTTGAAACCTCAATAGATTGTGTTTTTGAATGGAAATTGAGGGTGTTGGATTATTTATATTTATTTGCTCCTCTAGTTTGAAGCTTATGCTTAAACTACTTACCTAAATATTCCCTACCTTAACCCTAGCCCCATTACAACCCGTGAAAAGTCCTTATGATTTGTGTCATGCTTGGCTCTTGTAGTGGTGATTGAGAAGATATGCAAGCCTATGGTAGAGCAATTTTATAGGAATGAACTTGAGCGAAATCTATACCCATCAAACACTTGAGTGATGAGTGATATTCCTGTGAGGGCTTACTTATTTAGTTTTTTTCATTTTCAAATAGGGGTACTAACTTATTAATTGCAGGGTGCTTCAGATTGTCGTTCATGATATGTTATGAGTTTTGGGAATTTCTTTTCAATTTACTTCGCAAATAATATTTTTGCTTGGGGACAAGCAAATGTTTTAGTGTGGGGGAATTTGACGGGCATATTTTACACTCTTATTTTATATACGTCTTTATAATATTTTTGCATTAATTAAGTACTTTTATATAATTATTATTTATTCTTAGAGTTTAATTAATTAATTAGTGTTTTATAATAACAATTATCCTTCTCTCCCTAATAATAATAATAATAATAATAATAATAATAATCCTAATCCTAACTCTAACGCTAACGTGGTGGCCCAACCTGCTAACTAAACAAAACAAATGAAATATTATACTTGTTTGATTCCTACGTACAGCGCAACAAGGGAAATAGGACCTCATCAAAACTTCAGCGCAAATTTCGACGACTCAAGTGGCATTCATGGATGATTTCATCGCTTGGCGCAAAATGAGGGAATGTGCGGTGGAGGTGCATCCAAGTCTATTTTTAGAAATAGTATAAATAGGGTAGGTTTCCTATTGTAAAATATTCATTCTTCCCCTCTCGAATATTCTTTAAGGTTGTTATCAATGCCCATTCGCGGCTAATTTCTTGTTTGGATTAGTGAATTGAAGCCCCGGAGTTCATTACGCTGTAAGGTTATTTATTTATTTTTATTATATATTTTTTATGCATTTGAGTATTAAATATTCTTCTAAGTTATTTGAAATAATTGTGTCATTTAATTGCTAGGGAGACCTACTAGTTATTTATTTGATATAATTATTTGCTATATTAGATAATGTTGTGCTACAAATTACTCTAATATTCAGTAGCAACTGGGTTAATTATTGACGGCTTAGTGATAATTGGACTCGGGTAGAATATTTTCCTAAATTAAATGCAACCGCTTGTGCTTGTGTTATTTAGTTTGTCGGTTTTCCTAGTTCCTATTGCTGCTATTAAATTAAATCTATAGCGCTTGTCTTAGGTTATTTAGTAGTTAGGGGTAATTAAACCGCTTGTGCTTTATTTACCTACAACTAAGGGAAAACAGAAATGAAATAATTTCACGACAAATATTCAATTGCATATTAATTACTTTATTAATCAATGATCAGTGTTGAATTCCGGTGGTGGATCTTTACTAATCAAGGTTTCTTATTATAAGTGTTTTCGATATATTATTTTCATTGCTTTATTCGTTCAGTTAAATTACTTGTTTGTTTAAATTCTCTTTTAATTTATCTTTATTCTCGATATATTCCAAACCCCCCATTATTTCCTTGAGCACAAAAGTTAAACTAGTTACTCCTCGTGGGATCGATCCTTACTCCCGCTACTACGTTTGTAAGGTTTTAATTTGGGAGCCTACGACAGCTCATCAGGCTCTCGAAATAATACAAACGGGCTGCAAATGTATTAAATACGCAAAGGGAATGATTTTGGCCCATGGGGCCCAACTACCAAGCCCAACCACTAGGGATGGACTACCATTGCTAACTAGCAGACCGCAAAGACAACTTTCGTGTTGCGTCTTTGACTAAGGGAGAAGTCAAGAGAGAAGGACAGTTGACTGCTCTCACTCTTGATTAAATTTCTGGATCAACACCACCCTCAAAAAAATTCCTCAGAGACACTAATACATTTCTATAATGAAATTTTGGGGTTTATAATTTTTCAATCTAAAATACACTTTGGCTCATCAAAATCTAAATACAATTATTCCTAACACTCTGCTATTTCTTATTCTTTAATTGTTGCTCTAGTTCTGTGCTCCTTAGTTAAATCTATTCTCCAACTCGTGTTCCTTAAAACATGTGCTTCAAATTTGTGCTCCTTATAACTTGTGTTCCAAATTTGTGCTCTAAATTTGTTCTCCTTTCTAGAATTGACGCTAGATTTAATTTCTTCAAAAACTTTGTTGTACTTAAATTCCTCTCAAAACATTGTTGTATTTCAAATTTGTTTCCCAAACCTTTGCTGCATCAAACTTCTTGTCTTTTAGACACTTAGAAAAATTTAAATAAAATTTTACAGAGAAATGGGGGTTCAATTTTTCAACTTAAATTACACTTTGGTACATCAAAATCTATTTACATATATTCCTAAATTTTTTTTTCCCTTTTTGATGATGTCAAAACTTATACTTAGTCATTGACTTGGTCTTTGAAAATTTTAAACAATTTCTTTTATTGTGACTTTGCCTTTGATGAGTTTAACAAAGATTTTGACCTAGAAGAAATTATTTTTAGACAATTTTTCCTAAACGCATTTTTAGATTATTTAAAAAAAAAAACAAAATTCAATCATTTTAAGAACATAAATTATTCTCAATTATGTGTTTACATATACTATGTCTAAAAATATTCATAATAGCATAAAACTTTAAATACCAAAACAATGCCAAACAGCTTGTGTTCAGTTGACACTTCTATGCTCTCTTTGAGAGAAGGTCACAAGATTGAACCCTGGTGTACTCAAAAAATATTTTTTCAAAAACTTCCATAAACATAAAAAGAACTTCCAAAATTTAAATACATTATCAAAATTTACTTTCTTAGTCTTCTCTTTTCTTTTTCTTCAAAATCCATCATTTGTTGATACTCTCTCTTAACTTCACAAAATTGTCTCCAAATTTATCCGTGGCAAATCTTTTAGACACTTTCCCAAATATATAAAATCCATAGGCTTCTGTTATGGTATTTACTGGTAGTACTCCGGCTTCAAACAATCTAATACATTCAGAAAAATTTCTTCCATCATCCATATTTTTACCTGCATGTCTAGTGTAGATATGCTATTAATTCATCATGTGAACATGACAATATTCCTATGCTTTCTCTTCTTTTCTCCCCTCTGTTCTGAAATCCAGTGTACTTTATCTGACATGGGCATCTTTTTCAAGCCTTGTGGGATATTTTCCAAGCTTTTAATAATTCAATCTAGTGTGTATCAGACACCTTCTCATCTTATGAGTGGATTCATCAAGTTGTCTCTGCAAGTGTTTGTGGTGATCAACCAATTGCTACAAATTATTGTAGATTGTATTGTCATCTACAAGATCTCTACGAACTTCAAAGGCATTCCCAACTGTGGTACATATATCCTCTTGTACCTCATCCATTTTAGCAATCACCTCAACAATGGGATCATCACTTTTATAATAATCTTTGGCTTGTGTTTGTTTCAGTATCCTTAAAAGAGTTACGTTGTCAATTCCCTTCTCTTACATGGCGTTTGGTTGGGATGAGGAAATTAGGGAGGAAATGAATTGTAAATCAGTGGGAAAATAATATAATTATTGGGAATGAGAAGGGAATAAGTGATATAAAGATTAAAATGCCCATGTGTAATAATAATAATAATAATACTACAATGGTCTCTTCTCTCTTCTTCATTCACTTTTCCCCTACCTCAGGTAGTGGATGTGATACCATGGTAACATAGAGGCTAGACCTAATTTGCTCACTCACTGCGCACAAGGAACCCCACACTGCCGTTGGTGAGACTCGATCCCTAGTCATTCTTCCAAACCTTCACCTCTATGACCAGTTGAGCTGCCCATGCGGGTAGTGGATGTGATATCATGGGATTACAAGTGGTTGAGAATTAATCTCACTAATTCCTACATGAAAGGTGGGTTATGAATATGGGATTAAGTTCCCTAACTTTGTGGTGTTACATGGGATTAAGTTCCCTAATTTTGTGGTCTCCACAAACACTATAAAAAGAGAATTTTGTAATGAAGAAGAATTGAAGTTTCCAGGAGATTAAAAATAGAAATATTATTTAGAAGGTGTTGTGAAGAAACTTCAAAACATGAAAATACTGGTGATAAGTGTCAAAATGTGTTACTTTTATGGAGGTGTTTAAGTGCTCTTAATTGCATTAATTGAGTCCTTTTGGTACGAATTGTGTGCTTAATTGATATATTTTCATATAAATTATATTTTAGGGACTAATATTGAATATTACAGGAAATTTGAGTGGTTTGAAGGCAATTTGAAGCAAAACAATAGCAAGAGAGAGAGAGAGAGAGAGAGAGAGAGAGAGAGAGAGAGAGAGAGAGGTGATATAGAGTGAGGAGAATTGACAACTCTCTTGATTGTGGAAGAACTTGTAACACCCCGAAATTTTGAAACTTTTAAAGCTTATATAATAAAGGTGAATTCTCATTAAATCCCAAAGTTAACATAAGAGTGCGGGGTGTTATGCCACATCTGAGCTGGAAAACTCAGATGCACAGACTAAACTAACTAAACAACCTCAAGCAATGTCACTACATAATCATGGCACGCAGGCGCAAAGGGGAAACTAACTAGTCTACGCTCCGGATCTCTAGCGCGCTCCGGTGTCTACTCATCTGTGCCTGAAAGCCAAATATATCTGTTCAGTGAATGATGCTGGTAACCCACTCTAACGCGTTGAAATACAATATAGGTAGATATATATATATATATATATATATATATATATATATATATATATATATATATATATATATATATATATATATATATATATATATATATATATATATATATATATATATACGAAAACCATTTTGAAGCAGGAAGAGATATACTTAGGGGACTCTAGCTTTAAAACCAGGGATAGACTCAGCAAGTAGGGGTAATCACATTTGAACATGATAAACAGTTATGTATATACAACATCATAATGAACATATATTTAAGGTCACAGTTTACTTTCAAATCATCCATATCATTATTCAACCATCATTCATTCGTCATTCAAATCATATAAGCACACTTTGGTGGCGCCACGGGACCAATCACATGTCACGAACATGCGGGTAGTGCGTATAGCACTAACATGGCCCCGCAGCACCCTACCTCATACCACAGCATGAGGGGGTTGATCGCAACCAACCGTACAGACCGCCGAAAGCTCGACGGCGGATCACAGCCCTACACACCGCTTATGCGCTCAGTCGGTGGACTGCGATCCTCTTATGGGGACTACGAACCTACACATCGTTGATGAGCACAGTCGGTGGATCGTAGCGAATCAAGCCCTACACACTGCTGAGGGACTCAGTCGGTGGGCGAAGATTCTCGGAGACTACGACCCTACACACCGCTAGCTCTTCAATAGGTGGCTCGTAGCCAACCATAGCCCTATACACCGCCTGATCACTCATTCGGTGGGCTATGGTCTTCCTCAGGCTGGTGGCCCTACACACCGCTGGCGCGTCGGTGGATGATCCGCACACGAGGCACGTGGGCTGTAGCCCAAGAAGTGAATCACAAACCGCAGCCAGGAAAATGAACCGCAGCTCATGTGTAACCAAACAGTGGACCGCAGCCCTATATAATATTTATATACCTGACCGATCGCAACCGGCCTGGTTAACAATTGGTATGGTTCTCAACCCATCCAACTGCCCGTATAGCCAATTTGATCGCAACCAAATTGGGGAATCATGCATCACATAACACATTGTAGCACATAATAGCATATTGGGAAGGGGGAGACATATAAATAAGCTTACGTGTGATCATTCACATACTAAGAATAGCCTTAAGGGGTTCATACAACTTCCACCTAGGTCGACGGGTTACCGATTCAACTAGCATGCAACTCCTAAGACTCTTCTATCCTACGAATGGCACCCGAAATATCAAACTAGACTCAAGCACGACAAACGGGGTCCGTTGGGACACCACGAGGAATGGGGAACATCAAACGGGGAAGCCAAGGACCCGGGATGGGTGACGGACCAGCGGGTAGCCGGTGGGTGGGGGTCACCCGCCGGCGATGAACTTCCGGGCAGCGGGTGGCCGGCGGGCAAACGCTTGCCCGCCGGCTGGCGGTAAATCTCGGGCAGTGGGTAGGTGGCGGGTACCCCTACCCCCACCTTCCCCCCACTGACTCTTTAACTCAATAAATGTCCTGGGATCCTTTGTGGAACTCGAAACCGTGCTTAGACACTTTTAAACGCAATTAACGACACCACATAGGCAATTAATGGATCGAAAGTAAGAATCATATTGAACATATCCTAACATGATTTCTAGACACGAACAACACTGGAGCATGCCAATTCCCACCCAAATATAAATCAAGAACATCACAATACAAATTCCCAAACCAACCTAGGGCTCTAATCCCATCTAATTCATCACATCATATTTTATTTCTATCATCAAGAAACATCAAGATTTCATCAAGAATCATCACATAAATATCAAGAACATCTTTTTAACATCAAGATCATCAAGATCGCACATAAAATCATCACATCAATTAACAGGATTATATCACGAATAACATAAAGGAATTCATCAAGCACAAGCATATAGAGGGAGCCAAAGAAGGAGATCATAGCAAGGAAAATAGGTTTTGTTGAGACATGGGTTACCTCTTAGCCTTAATTAATTTCCTTGGCTATGAAGGGTCTTTCTTTAAGATTTCTTCTTTCTTGATTTCTCCTATGGGAATTCTTGGGAATTCTTTTGTGGTGAGAGTTTATCGTGGTGTGGGTTCTATGTGCCTCTTATGTCCCTATTTATATACATAAGAGTCCTAATTAGGGTCTAAATGGTATGAGTTTGCTAATTCTATTTCCTATAGGACTAATGGATTTGTTTTAGGAATAAGGGTCCTTGGGCTTATGGTGGACCCTTCCTAATTAATTAATGAAATTTAATTCTTTCTTGTTGGGTAAATGATTAAATAATTAATTGGTTTAGGGGCCGTAACACGGGGTGTTACACTCTCCCCCCTTACAAGAGGCTTCGTCCCCGAAGCCGGTGCGTGAATCCATTCTTTCACCCTTGGACGTCCCGTATTTTGGCTTCCTGGTTAGGAACGTGGCCCCACGTGTTGTCCTTGCTGGGGTAGATTGGATTTCTGGTGACGTGGTGATTGTAAAGTTCTGGTCTACTTTGGTTTCCTGCTCCTGAACTGGATGACCCGCGAGTGCCCAATATGGTCTAGATTGCCGCCACCCTCTGATCTAAAGCGCGTGTTGCGTGGATTAGGGACGAGAACCCTTCGTCCATGATTTGGTTCTGCCGGGTGAGCTGTGCGAGGATGCGCTCGTTGATGGATTCTTCATTTTGGTTCCTTGGGTTTCCCCTTGCTTGTGCGGGCGCCGGTGGGTTAGATTCGCTATCCTCCTCTTGTTCCTCATTTCCCTCCAGTCCCCCACATTCTTGCATTGCTCGTTTAAACTTTTTGTTGGAGATATCTAGTTGATCAACCAATTCCCTTCGTTCTTCTTCGGGTTTAAGGCAAATCTCCTCGAGGGTGATGTATCGTCCCCCTTCGGTGTAGTAGATTTCATTGCGGCGGAGGTTCTGTGCATTGAAAACCATGCCGCTTACGGGTTTGATCTCTGTGTGGCTCAGGTCCACTCCCTTTTTCTCCATGATCCAACTTCGGATCATCCCGTAAGGTAGACTAAGCCGGTTGCTAGTCTTGCAAAACTCCATGTGTTTCATCATAAGGGCCGGTAGATTGAACTTGATTTTGTGTTTCAGGATGTAGGCAAAGGTACACTCCAGGCTTCCCACATCCTTGCTTTTGTTGTTCGTAGGCAACAAGCTATCAGTTACAATCATGACTAGTATCTTCTGTTCAGCGGTTAGCCATTTTCTGTTAGGCCGGGTGGCCGAGGTGAAGCCTTCCTCATTTCCTAGTAGGTACCAGAGGTAGTCCATATACCCCGTGCCTTGGGTACTGATCCATCCCTTCCGGTCATAATCTGACACACCTGTGGTGGTCAGTTTTAGGAGTTTAGCCAAGCGGCCATCGGAGAGTACTATCTCCTTGCCTCGGACTTTAGCGGTGATTTCCACTTTATCACCCCGCTTGACGGCTATTAAATGGTGATAGAACTCTTTCACCAATTCGGGGTACGTATACCCTTTGATGGTGAGATACGTATCCAAGAGTCCTTGAAATTTAAGCATATCGACTAACTCCGGAGAGAATTGGTCGGGTTCGAGGGCTTTACCTCCGATCACCGTGTAATCGGCGTTGCTCCACTCTGGGGTTCGGATTCCGAGGGGCTTTTTCGGCATGATTGGGATTCTTCGGGGGGAAATTTTCTGATGAGTTTTCCGGCAGGTTTTCCTGTGGAGTTTCCCGGCGGCGGGGTCTGCTGTCTTTGGCGTTGGTGGCGTGGTGCGGTGTCTCGGCGGAGCAGCTGTCGGCGGGGGGAGATGGCGACGCACGGCAGTGGTAGCGATGGAGGCCTTGCGACAGCGGGGAGCAGCCGGGCGGGTTTCGGGCGTTGCGTGGCAGTGGGTGGTCGACGGGCGTCCTCCGGGCGGTGGCGGCGAGTTGTGCGAGTGGTCGCCGGTGGTGTTGCTGGGCGGTGGCTGTTGGCGAGGCGGTTGGGGTGTGTTTGGGTGGTGCCGGTGGTGTGGTGTGGAGGTGAGGAGAGAGAGGGACTTTGTGTGTTTGGGGGAAGAAGAAGGGTTTTTGATTTGGGGGTTTTGTGGGTTTTAGGGATTTGAGCGTGTTTTAAGAAGGGAGTGTTCCTTTAAGGTTTCAAGAAACACTTATGGTTTAGTGGTTAAGGATTTGGTTTTATTAGTGGAAGGTTTAGGGTTCAACTCCCATTGGTAACATTAGTCACTTTCTCCCATTGGTAACATTAGTCTCTTTTGTTGTGTGTTCTTTGGCTTTTTCCTTCCTTTGTCTTCTAGTGGTAGAAGATTTGGTTAGCCCTTCTTGTTTGTTGATGCGAGTTTTCGGGGTATTCTAGCATCTCTGTTTTTTTTTTTAATGCTAAATTATTTTGATTTTGTTTATTTATTTACAATAATTCCGAAGTAGCTGATCTAAACAAGTAATTCTACTACGAGGGTGGTTACAAGGGATTTGTCAGTTATCCTAGACAAAATTCATCTTCTTGTTTTTCTTCCGTTTGGTTAGTGGGATTTTCGTCTTCCGGGATTGTGTTTTCTTTGTCGAGGATGCCCTCGTTTTCGAATTCCGCTTGGGTGCGGCTCATGACGAATACTTTTTCGGGGGCACCGTAATTTCCTTGATTGTTCGTGCCTCCGCGTTGGCCCATGGCTGCAGGGCGTGAGTTTGAGGGTTGGGTGCAGTGGAAGGACTTGTGTCCTTCTTTTCCACAGTTGAAGCATCGCAAGGGATTTCCCATGCAGTCCCTGCCTCGGTGGTCCTTGTTGCACCTTGGGCATGGGAAGCCCCTCGTACTAGTTTCGTTGTTTCCTTGGGGCGGCCTTTGGGTGGACGGATTGCTTGACCTGGTGTTAGCGTCATTCCGTAGTCTTTTCATAGGAGGTGCCCCACCTCCCGTGTTCCTTTTTCGTATCTGCTCCTGAATCCCTCGTTGTAGTAGTTGGATTCGGTAGAGGTTGACGGCACTGGAGTAAGCCTCGTTGAGGGTCTGGGGTTCGCTTACCACTAGTGCTTTTCGGGCTTCGAAGTTGAGGCCCGATATAAATCGTTCTATCTTGGTTGCATCTGTGGGGACCAACTCTGGTGCGAAGCGTGCTAGCTCGAGGAACCGTTGACGGTAGTTGTTCCTTGCTTTAGGTGGAGGAACTCTTAGTGCATGGATGCCCTTATGTGTGCTGGGTAGAATCTTTCTCGTAGTCGTGTTTTTAGGCTTTCCCAGTTGAATCCTGGTTCCTGTCTGTAAGTGGATCCCTCGTGGATCCACCAGAGATTCGCCTCGTGTCCGAAGTAGAACGAGGCTATCTCTACATGACGCTCTTCTGGGCATTCTACCAACCCCAGAATTTTGTCGAAGGTTCGTATCCATTCCTCAATGGTGGAGGGATCTTCTTCTCCCGAGAAGGTGGGTGGTCGATGATTTGAAACTTGTCGAGCGACCTCTGAGTTTGTGTTTGGTGGAGGTGGTTGTGGCCTGTTGTTGCGGAGAGCTATGTCGCTTAGTGTTTGGGCGACTTGGGTTAGTTGTTGCAGGGTCTGAGCCAGGGGGTCGTGTGTGGCAGGTTTCGGAGTCCTTGATGGTCTTCTGTTTGGTGCCATAATGTTGATCTATAGAGCTAAATGTTCATAGTAAATGTCGAGTCAGAGTTTTGTACCCTTACCTTGATGTGATAAGCGAAGGGGGAGTTCTTTTAAATTAGGTGTGGATTCGGGTGAGGGAAAGTTTTAAGGTCTCACAATCTCACCGCGTGTCCTATGATCCCTAAATCCTATCTTTACTCCTAGAGTTTTAAGCCTATTGTCCTAAAATCTGGTCTTAAGAATCTTATCCTAGGGTCAAACTTAAGCTCTGATACCAACTGTAACACCCCGAAATTTTGAAACTTTTAAAGCTTATATAATAAAGGTGAATTCTCATTCAATCCCAAAGTTAACATAAGAGTGCGGGGTGTTATGCTACATCTGAGCTGGAAAACTCAGATGCACAGGCTAAATTAACTAAGCAACCTCAAGCAATGTCACTACATAATCATGGCACGCAGGCCGAAAGGAAAAACTAATTAGTCTACGCTCCGGATCTCTAGCGCGCTCCGCTGTCTACTCATCTGTGCCTAAAAGCCAAATATATCTGTTCAGCGAATGATGCTGGTAATCCACTCAAAAGCGTTGAAATACAATATAGGTATATATATATATATATATATATATATATATATATATATATATATATATATATATATATATATATATATATATATATATATATATATATATATATATATATATATATATATATATATATATATATATATATATACGAAAACCATTTTGAAGCAGGAAGAGATATACTTAGGGGACTCTAGCTTTAAAATCAGGGATAGACTCAGCAAGTAGGGGTAAGCACATTTGAACATGATAAACAGTTATGTATAGACAACATCATAATAAACATATATTTAAGGTCACAGTTTACTTTCAAATCATCCATATCATTATTCAACCATCATTCATTCGTCATTCAAGTCATCATTCAAATCATATAAGCACACTTTGATGGCGCCACGGGACCAATCACATGCCCCGAGCATGCGGGTTAGTGCGTATAGCACTAACATGGCCCCGCAGTACCGCAGCATGAGGGGGTCGATCGCAACCAACCGTACAGACCGCCGAAAGCTCGACGGCGGATCACAGCCCTACACACCGCTGACGCGCTCAGTCGGTGGACTGCGATCCTCTTATGAGGACTACGACCTACACACCGTTGATGAGCACAGTCGGTGGATCGTAGCGAATCAAGCCCTATACACCGCTGAGGGACTCAGTCGGTGGGCGAAGATTCTCGGAGACTACGACCCTACACACCGCTAGCCCTTCACTTGGTGGATCGTAGCACCCCATAACCCTACACTCCGCCTGATCACTCATTCAGTGGGCTATGATCTTTCTCAGGCTGGTGGCCCTACACACCACTGGCGCATCCAATCGGTGGACCATCTGCACACGAGGCCCGTGGGCTGTAGCCCAAGAAGTGAATCACAGACCGCAGCCAGGAAAATGAACCACAACTCATGTGTAACCAAACAGTGGACCGCAGCCCTATATAATATTTATATACATGACCGATCGCAACCGGTCTGGTTAACAATTGGTATGGTTTTCAACCCATCCAACTGCCCATATAGCCAATTTGATCGCAACCAAATTGGGGAATCATGCATCACATAACACATTGTAGCACATAATAGCATATTGGCAAGGGGGAGACATATAAATAAGCTTACGTGTGATCATTCACATACTAAGAATAGCCTTAAGGGGTTCATACAACTTCTACCTAGGTCGACGGGTTACCGATTCAACTAGCATGCAACTCCTAAGACTCTTCTATCCTACGAATGGCACCCGAAATATCAAACTAGACTCAGGCACGACAAACGGGGTCCGTTGGGACACCACCGGGAATGAGGAACATCAAACGGGAAAGCCGAGGACCCGGGATGGGTGACGGACCAGCGGGTAGCCGGTGGGTGGGGGTCACCCGCCGGCGATGAACTTCAGGGCAGCGGGTGGCCGGCGGACAAACGCCTGCCCGCTGCCTGGCGGTAAATCTCGGGCAGTGGGTAGGTGGCGGGTACCCCTACCCCCACCTACCCCCCACTGACTCTTTAACTCAAAAAACGTCCCGGGATCCTTTGTGGAACCCAAAACCATGCTTAGACACTTTTAAACGCAATTAACGACACCACATAGGCAATTAATGGATCAAAAGTAAGAATCATATTGAACATATCCTAACATGATTTCTAAACAAGAACAACACCCGAGCATGCCAATTCCCACCGAAATATAAATCAAGAACATCACAATACAAATTCCCAAACCAACCTAGGGCTCTAATCCCATCCAATACATCACATCATATTTTATTTCTATCATCAAGAAACATCAAGATTTCATCAAGAATCATCACATAAATATCAAGAACCTCTTTTTAACATCAAGATCGCACATATAATCATCACATCAATTAACAGGATTATATCACGAATAACATAAAGGAATTCATCAAGACGCAAGCATATAGAGGGAGCCAAATAAGGAGATCATAGCAAGGAAAATAGGTTTTGTTGAGACATGAGTTACCTCTTAGCCTTAATTAATTTCCTTGGCTATGAAGGGTCTTTCTTTAAGATTTCTTCTTTCTTGATTTCTCCTATGGGAATTCTTGGGAATTCTTCTGTGGTGAGAGTTTATTGTGGTGTGGGTTCTAGGTGCCTCTTATGTCCCTATTTATATACCTAAGAGTCCTAATTAGGGTCTAAATGGTATGGGTTTACTAATTCTATTTCCTATAAGACTAAGGGATTGGTTTTAGGAATAAGGGTCATTGGGCTTATGGTGGACCCTTCCTAATTAATTAATGAAATTTAATTCTTTCTTGTTGGGTAAATGATTAAATAATTAATTGGTTTAGGGGCCGTAACACGGGTGTTACATAACTTCTCTCCAATTTGTAGATTGATCTCACATTATTGATTCAAGCTTGGTAATTTTTCATCTTTTGTCTTTTAATTTCCTATTTCTATCTTCTAAATTGATAAGTTTGATTTCAATTGCATTGTGCTTTCATTCTAAGATAATGTGTGGCTAGATCTTCTAGGAATTGGATTGGATTGCCTTGAATCTATACATTCTAGTTTGTAATTGATGAATTGATGAGATGTTGTGTGATGTTTCACCTAGAACCTTTTGTTGTGAATGAGTTTTGTATTGGTCCTTCCTTCATTGATGATCACAATGAGTTAGGATTATGAGAGAGGGGAATTGGCAAGATATTGCAATTCCATGTAGTCTTACTCCTTTGCAATCCCCATCCTTCGATCCGAAAGGGCAAGGCCCGGGAGGAGGCGTAGTCTTGGTGTTCTAGGAAATGCCTTAGTCACACTATGGTGTGGTCTAAGAGTCTAAGTAAGGGATGGCTTAGTGTATGCATAATGGCTCCCAAGAATTAGTCTTGCTTTGCACTACTTCGAATCTACCTTAGCCTAATGGATGCATAAGATCAAGTGTTATCCATCCAATTCCCGGTTTTACTTGTTTAATTGTTGTTTTTACTTCCGCGCTTGCTACCTTTCTTCCAACACTTTCGTATATCTTTTCACCTAGTTAACTCTTGTTAGTACATTGCCTATGATTATCTTGCACTCCACTTGCTCCAAGTTGTCATCCTTTGAGAACAACATCCCCGGGAATCTTCATTCCCAACCTTCTTTCCATCCACCGCTAAAATACAACATGTTAACTGGTGTACTATCTAGAGAATCTGGCTCCACTTTATATATGTACAAGATGTGTTGAAATCCAGGTTGGTTACAATTTGTTTAATTGGTAGGATTAGTTCAAACTATACTTGTAAACTTTTTCATAGAGTTCTTTTATGAGGTTAATGTTTAAATAGGTGGTAGACCTAGTTTTGTAATTCATTGAACCTTGTAATTGTAAAAATCGTGGGTTGATCTTAAGTGAAAAAGTTTATGGGCGTGGCCCCGCAGATTATGATGTGTTCTCCAACTGCGTTATCAAATCCAGCTGTGTACTTATTTTGGTGCTTCATTTATTGCTTTATATTGTGTTCCATATCTGTATTACATAATTTCAATTGGTAACAGAGTAATGTCGATCAATTTGTTAGCGAGATCCTAGGGATACTCAAGTGTTATTTTGCAGAATGGAAGAGGGTGCCTCAATTTCAAGACCACCATTGTTGAAAGGAGTAAGCAACTATGCTTATTGGAAGGCTATGATGCTTTATCAAATCCCTAGATGAAGAATGTTGGGATGTCGTGGAAAATGCTTGAACTTCACCCATGATGATGGTCCAGAATGAAGAGAAGAAAAAACCCATTGACCAATGGACACCTGGCGAAAAGAAGAAATCATCAGCAAATAATGGGGCCATGAATGTTATACATAGTGTTCTTGGACCAGATCAATTCGATTTGATTTCAGCCACAGGTATTGCAAAAGTTGTTTGGGATGCACTTATAACTCATTACGAAGGTACATGGTCGTCAAAGTCTCAAAATTGCAATTGCTCATGACCAAGTATGGAAGTCTAAGAATGGAAGAAACTGAGTCAGTCTCTAAGTTCAGTGTAAGGATAAAAAACTTGGCAAACAGTGCACGAAACTTGGGTGAACCATCTGAGGAAGAAAAACTGGCTCGCAAAGTTCTGAGATCCTTGCCCCTGAGGTTCAAAAAGCAAGTTGTTGCTATCAAGCAGTTGGTAGATCTAAAAACTCTAACTTTAAATGCTTTAATGGGAAATTTGCAGACTTTTGAGTTGGAAATGGAAGAGGAAGACAAGTACCTGAACAAGAACGACAAAGGAGTTTCATTCAGCGCTACGGTACCTGCAAGAGCTGACTCAGATACAGAAGTGAACGAGGTCATGACTATGTTGTCAAAGAAATTTGACAAAATGCTGAAGAAAGCCAAGTGACAAGGAAAGATGCAAAGGAAGTGGAATTGGAAGTGTTCAGAAGCAAAAAGGTCCAAATCAAGACTTTAAGCTCAAGGGTGTTCAATGCTATGAATGTGGAGGCTATGGACACATGCAAGCAGACTGTGGGAACAACAAAGATAAGAAATCCTACACACTCACCTGAAGTGATTTTGAAGATTCTGATAACGATGAATATGTAGAACAACAGACGAGTAATTTTGTTGCATTCCATGACATCATGCGTCACCCTGATGATCTGGAAGAACATGCAAACTACGAGAAGTTCTTCAAAATTGCAGAAGAAGATGTGGAAGATAGTGAGATAAGGAGGGACTCAAATCAGATGCAACCTATCACATCATTAACACATGAGGCAGATGAAGAGATACAAACTGGCGATGAGGATGTTGACCTAGCTGAAGCATATGGAGATATGTACAAGAACTGGTGTAAGGTAAGTAATATGAACCTTGTGTTAATTAAGAATGTTGAGTCCTTAGAGTTGGAAAATTCAGTCCTAAAAACCACCGTAGAAAAACTTAAGACTGAATGGGATGCAAAACTCTCAAATGAGCAATACTAACAAAATGAATTGGAAAACTTCAAAAAACGTGTGAGAATGTTGAACACATGCACCAGTAATCTTAATGAAATTCTTCAGCCGAGAGGGAATAACCATAACAAAGCAGGTCTAGGCTTCACAAGCGGGCAAGGAAATCAGACAAAAGCATGGGTGCTATAAAAAATGTCAAGGAGAAACACAGAAGTGAAAAGGCATTTGAACAGTTTTTTTAACAAGATATGTTTAAGGTGTAACATGAAAGGACATGGTTGGAGGAGTTGCAGGCAAAACAAACCACGAAAAGTGTGGCGACCCAAGCAAATTTACATGACAACGAAGATAACAATGTCAGCGAATGGGTCGTCATCATGGTATATCGACAGCGGTTGCTCCCAACATATGACAAGCATGGTTGCAGTAGGCGCTAGACGCTAGCCGGGCACCCGCGCAGCGCCCAGCGCCTAGGCGGACGCCAAAAAATAGTGGGAGACTTGCAGTTTGACAATTTTAATGAGATTGTTTTCAACATTAGATCAAATAACACATCCAAATAAATGAAATAATGATAATTCATAAGTCATAACATCAAAATAATATTAAAAAATAAAAATACTCAAATATGAAATAGTCAAATACTTCAATCATCCAAAGATTCAAAGTATCAAACTAGTCTACGGACGGCTGGACCAGACGACATCGGACGAAATCAGTCAAAATCGAAAGAAATTGACTAACTCGACCGAGTTGGCCGACTAGGCCGATTTTGACCGATTTCTCCGCCTAGGCGCCTAACCGATTTTTAGGCGCCTAATAGTGAAAGCGGAACGGCCTAGGGGCGCCTAGCGCCTAGGCGCCGCCTAGGCCGATTTTTACAACCGTGATGACAGGTAACAAAGGACTCTTGAAGGACATTGTTGAATCACGTGTTGGACATGTATGTAATGTTCGGTGATGGTGAAAGAGGCGAGATAATTGGACAAGAAACGTTGAATGCTGAGGTATGCCTAAGCTTGACAATGTCTATTTAGTGAAAGGTGTGAAAGCAAATATGATCAGTATCAGTCAACTGCGCGATCAAAATTTGCCAGTCAACTTTACTAAAAAAAAGTGTAAAGTTTATAGTTCAAAAGCATATGTTATGGAAGGAATTAGAACTTCTGATAATTGCTACATGATAAAACCTGTGATTGCATGCAATAGCTCTATGTAAAATGGCAGTGTTGTTTGACACTACAAGGCACTAGATGGGAACAAATTGAGGAGTTGCGACACAAACTTAGTTTGTGTGCAGAATCAGTAGTACTCAAAAAGTATCAAAGTTACAAAATCTTAACATTACAGAATATTAAAATTAGTTTAATAATTTAAAATAAATTTAGCGGATTAAATAAATAGAATATAAAAATGAGTATAAAATCAAATTAAAATTAGAATATAAAATAAATAGAGTATTAAAATTATTAGAAACATTTAAGTTAAATTTAAACATAATATAGATTCTAAACAAAATACAACAAAACAAGAAAAATAGTACTTTTTCTTCTCCTAAAAACATCTCATAATTAAGATTCAATAATATTCATATTTTAAGACGTTTCATGTCCCTATGACTTATGACTCGAATACGAATGTACGAACTTTCTTTAATTTGAGAAAATATATTTGATACGAGGCAAATGTAATATTAGGTTGGGAAGAAAAATTATGCTTAGAAGGCAAATATAATAGCGCCAGCAAAAACAAAAGAAAAACAAAAAGCAATAGAAGAAAGTAAATAATTTCATTTCATAAGTATCACAAAGTAATTTTTTTAGTGAATGACCTAATAACAGTATCGCAAGTAATTTAATATAACCTATTCACCTTTATTCTGTAAATTTTTTTTTTTAAAAAAAATTGCATCCAGCAGTCAAAAAACACAGTTGTACAAATAATATCTTAGGCTGGAGACAAAATTGGTACATCAACTTAGAAAGCCCATGGATGCTAATCCCTTTCAGAATAATGGATCCGTACAAGGAAGAGCGGACTTAACTTGTACTGAACTTTAATTACTAAGCCAAGTTTATATCAACAAATTAAAAATCGTAAGTAAATTACAAGACGACTTCTGTTTTGTTGCATTTCTTAATATAAAAATAATAATAATAGAGGGCAATTAGATAAGTTAATCTGATCATAAATTTCTAGGTTGTTTGAGCCGACAATCGTTTTGGGACAATTAATAAATAATACAAGTAATTATGTACTATTAGAGAGTGCATAAGCATTTAGGCATTCTTGTTCAATTCCTCGAGCTTGTACGATGCGAAAGTTACACACAGTTGTTATACTGTGCACCATGGCCACAAGGCCCACAATATTAGGTAGACCATGGTTGTCAAATGAAACTGTAGTAAAATTAAAATGATACTTCAGGGTTGCTATAATGAAATTAGTGTGTGTGAAAAATGAAACTAAAGAGCAGAGCTCATTCAACAATGTATATTGTCAAACGAAACTGTAGTATAATTAAAATGATACATTAGTGTTGTTATAATGAAACTACTGTATATGGAAAATGAAACTAAAATTCAGAGTCATACAATAACATATATTATCAAATGAACCTAGAGTATAATTAAAATAATACTTTAATATTACTATAATTAAACTAGTGTGTGTGGAAAATGAAATTACAAAATAGAGCTCGTGCAATAATGTATATTGTCAAATGAAACTGTAGTAGAATTAAAATGATACTTTGGTATTGCTATAATGAAACTAGTGTGTGTGTGTGTGAAAAATGAAACTGAAAAACAGATCAGAACAATTTCGTCAAATCAAACTGAAGTGTAATTAAAATGATACTTACTTTATGGACCACATTGCTACATGTACCATGGTCCACAGTAAAATTTGCCAAAGTTACATGCGTCATCCAAGCTATGTGGTATATGGCGTGCGAAACCAAATAGATCGACCGAGAAGTGTTGATCAAGTAAAAAGAATTTTTATCACTAACGTTTTTGGAAGAGTTGTTCTTTGAGTGAGACCCGACTAAAATTTGACTAGATTAGTCTCACTCTCTGAAATGTGAATACTACTACAATATGCAATAAATAAATAAATAAATAAATAAATAAATAAATATATATATATATATATATATATATATATATATATATATATATATATATATATATATGGGGAAGGGTTCAGGTGCGGGTATAGCTTCCCGTGCGGTTGTGCGGGTGATTAATGTGCGTGAGGTTTGTACTTAGTGTGCGTGAGTATTGTGTTTAAGGTGCGTGGGGTTTGTGCTTAATGTGCGTGAGTGTGTAGTGCTTAATGCGCGTGAGTTTTGTACTTAAGGTGTATGAGTCTGGTGCCTAAAGTGCGTGAGTTGTGTGCTTAATGTGCTTGAGTGTGTTCTTCATCTATAGGGATATTAATAGGCATCTCAATCTGGCTTAAGTTTTTAACAACTCACATTAAGTACACATTCACGCACCTTAAGCACAAGACTCACGCACCTTAAGCACAAAACTCACGCACATTAAGCACAAAACTCATGCACTTTAAAGTTTCAACAACTCATACAACAACTCACATTAAGTACACACGCACATTAAACACAAAACTCACGCACCTTAGGCACAACAATCACACACCTTACGTACAAGACTCACGCACATTAACATTACACACTCACGCACATTAAGTACAAATCTCAGGCACATTAAGCACAAGACTCACGCACATTGAGTACAAAACTCACGCACATTAATCAACCGCACGGGAAGCATTCAACCGCAATGGAACCTTTCACTATATATATATATATATATATATATATATATATATATATATATATATATATATATATATATATATATATATATATATATATATCAAATGTGAAGGAGATGTCCAGGTAAAACATGCGGTTTAATGATAGCCATTGATCTTGCCAAAATAAACGTAACCGCCCAGAATTAACACTGATTTTTTAAAAAAAAAACGCGGTGTCATAATGGTAATTTTGTGTATTGTTGAAAGCATAAGGTGCGTCATTTTAACACTTAATGTCCGTCATTTTAACATTTAAGGTGCGTCAGTTCTACACTTAAGAACTTAAAGTGCGTAATTCTAAAGCTTAAAGTGGGTATTTCACATCTTAAGGTACGTCATTTTAAAAGTTAGTGTCCGTTTGGAAAGCAGGAAAATGACTTCTGAAAAATGTTTTCTGGAAATGAGTCGTTTTCTAGAAAACATTTTCCTTTCCGGTGTTTGGTTACACAATGGAAAACTGTCTTTGTGTATTTGGTTCATTTTCCAGAAGATGAACAGAATTGTATACTTCAACATTTTAATTATTATATACCCAAAAATATATTTTTATTGTTTTGTGTAGAATATAACAACTTTTATTTCAAACTCTATGCAACATAAATTTGGGTTGTATTAAATCATAATGCCTTTTCTCTCAATCTATCTTTTACAGTACTAAAACCATTGTCACAATATGAAAACTTGAAACCACAATTACATGTTAGAAACAATAGAAAGAAATCAACAAAATCAAGTCTTGAAAATTAAAGTCCACAACAAATAAATTTATTTATTTAATTTTGTAAATTCAATTTCTTATTTTTTAAAAATTCTAAATTCAACAATTATTTTATTTTATTTTTTCCAGTTCTGACTCGTAACCAGACCTACTATTTTGATTCAGTTGCTACAGTGTCCGGTTAGGTTCGAATCGAACCGTGGTCTTCTATACATACAAGCAATAATTTGTTGGAGAAGAAAATTAAAGGCTAAAGTGTCATTCCGCACCATGAACTATAACGGATTCTTCATGATGCACCCTGACCTTTCATAACTGCTGCTTCGGTCCATAAATCATTAAATTATTTTCGCCTAGACTTTTTTACAAGTTTCTCTGTTTCCTGATGACATGGTGACAATATAATCTGATGTGGTATTATTAATTTTAATTAAAAAATGAGAGATGGAGTCCTGTAAGCATTTTTAATTTAAAAAAAAAAAATTGACACCAACACCGTAACCTTCGCCTCTCTCATCCCTTTTACTCTCTTTCTCTCTCGCTGTCTAGAAGAAGAAGGAACAACAGACGGGAGTGAGCTCCAGCGTTCCCTTCTAGCAAAGCAAGCAGGCAGCGACGATAGCCAGCTCCCCTCCCTTCTTATGTTTCTCTCTTCATCTTCGCCCCTTCTTCCTCGTTAATGGCAGCACGGCGCTAGCAGCAAGCATATCCGGCGACTCCTTGGCGTCCTCTAATCCAGCGTAAACAGATTCGACAATTGCAGTGGACGGCGGTGGTTAGCAACGTCTAGAAGCAGCGACGGGACGAGCTCCGTCCTTTTCCCCTCTCCTCTCATCTGAACCCGTTGACTCCAGAAATCCTATGTGTGTCTTCGGAAAAAGAAACCAAACACCATAGGTTGGTCTCAGTGTTGTTGTGCTTGTTCTCATGGTTATGATGGCTCGCTATTTCACGGGAAATACACAAGATGACAGTGATGTCATGAATTCTGTTCTGCTCATCATTGGTCCAGTTGCTGATTTAGCCATGGATTTTAATGGACTAAAGCAAGGCCATGAAATCCTCCAAGTCGAATCTTTTAACTCACAAAAGGATCAGGTGCACATGTCACTTCCCGTGCGAAATGCGTTATGTGCACTTGAAGGCTCAAAACCGTGCACTTGAAGGTAAAATATATGCACTTGAAGGAAAAAGATTGCATTCGAAGGTAAATAGATGTGCAATTGATGCAATTTATGGTACCAAAAAGAAAGTTTATTCAACTTAAGTGTTATTAAACCAATTACCCATACAAATCGTTTGTAAATCTCACAAATTTCGAGTTAATACCATTTAAGGTCCTCCGAGTATAGTTGTTTTGCCACGTTTTGTCCTAAACTTTCAAATTGACCATTTGTAGTCCTTCGACTTTCAAATTTAACCATTCATAGTCCAAGTTAACCACCCATGGTCCTTCAAGTTTCGAAATTTAACCAGTCGTGGTCCTCTCGAAAGGACTATGGTTGGTTAAAATTTAATAGTTGAAGGACCATGGGTGGCAAACTTGGACCACGGATGGTTAAATTTGAAATTCGAAGGACCACAGATGGTCAATTTGAATGTTTAGGACTAAACTTGGCAAAACCACTATACTCGGAGGACCTCAGGTGGTATTAACTCAACAAATTTCATTAGAAAATTAGTTATATGTTATTGAAAAGAATGTACAAGATATAACAAATACTGCCCAGAAGTAGTGCACTTGAAGGCAGAGAAACATGCACTTGAAGGCAAAAAATTTACACCGAAGGAAAAAAAGGGTTCACTTGAATGCTAAGTTTTTTAATTTTTTTTTTTTTACACAATAGTAAAACACGCATACAGTTGTAGCCATTAAATTGAGCACTTGAATGCATAAAGAGGATCACTAGAAGGCAAGGGAGAGAGAGAAAAAAAAAGGACACTAAAAGTGAAAATTCGAAGAAAATTAATTATGGAGTAAATACCCAAAATGGTCCCTCGACTATAGCTAAATTCACAAATTGGTCCTCGACTTTTAATTTTAACCAATTAAGTCCTTAACTTTGCAATTTTAACACGATTTGGTCCTCCGTCTATTTGATTGTTTGCTGATTGTGATTTTTGTGGATATATATGTAATTTCATGGTCCACCGTCAGTTTTTTAAGGTTCCGGTTGCATTTCCAGACCGCACTGTTACATTTGAATCCACTGCCGAAAGCAATCTGCCAAATCCTGTTGCTTTTCTTCATCCTCCATTTTGATTCAATGTAGTTGAGTTCGTACCAGAGCAAAGAAGACGGCGTGTTTCCGAATCGGTGCAGCGTCATCTTGGAGGCCTCCACATGCTCCGACGAGAGCTGCAGGTTCTTCTGGAAATCGTCGATGACGACGCGACCGCCGGCGTTGATGAAGAAGTGTCCGAAGGCCTGTTTGAAGTCGGGAATGTAGGGTTTCCATTTGGGATTGAAGGATTTCCAGTCGATTAGGGTGAAGAGGAAGAGGAGCTGCTCTGACGGCAAGAGAACGAGCGGAGCGATTGTGGTCATGTTGGATTTGAGGGCTTCGTCGGCGATCACCATTAGGTCTTTTGAGAGGTTGATTCCGATTTTTCCTTGCGGATATTCCTACTCGTAAACGCAGCGGTAGGCTTTATCGTCGGCACCTGGTGAGCTGTCGTAGGCTCCAAAATTAAAACCTTACAAACGTAGTAGCGGGAGTAAGGATCGATCCCACGAGGAGTAACTAGTTTAATGTATGTGTTCAAATTAAAGTAAAGGGGGTTTTGGTATGAAGGTGATAATCAAAGAAAATAAACGAATAAAGCAATGAAAACAATATATTGAAAACACTCAGAATAGAAAACCTTGGTTAGTAAAGATCCACCACCGGAATATAACACTGATCATTGATTCATAAAGCAATTAATATGCAATTGAATATTTTTCGTGAAATTATTTCATTTCCGTTTTCCCTTAGTTGTAGGTAACTAAAGCACACGCGGTTTAATTACCCCTAACTACTAAATAACGTAAGACAAGCGCTATAGATTTAATTTAATAGCAGCAATAGGAACTAGGAAAACCGACAAACTAAATAACACAAGCACAAGCGGTTGCATTTAATTTAGGAAAATATTCTACCCGAGTCCAATTATCACTAAGCCGTCAATAATTAACCCAGTTGCTACTGAATATTAGAATAATTTGTAGCACAACATTATCTAATATAGCAAATAATTATATCAAGTAAATAACTAGTAGGTCTCCCTAGCAATTAAATGATACAACTATTCAAATAACTTAGAAGAATATTTAATACCCAAATGCATAAAAATTATATAATAAAAATAAATAAATAATCTTACAGCATAATCAATTCCGGGGCTTCAATTCACTAAACCAAGCTAAAGAAATTAGCAATGAATGGACATTGATAACAACTTTACAGAATAATCAGGAGGGGAAGAATGAACGTAGAATAAGAGAAATTTTATACTATTTATACACCTCCTAAATTAATCTCAACCGTCCAATTCTTATTATTGTGCCACGATGAGGTCTCTTCGCTGCTATTATTGACCGATGATTCTTCCGAAAACTAGCTCGCGCTTGCCGCATGTGGAATCGGTCGATGAAGACTATTTTGCTGCTTTCGACTTTCGTCCGTACGTCCTATAGGAAGAAAATTAAATGCTTAATTTGCTTTGTAGGCTTGATAAGAGTTGGGTCCACACTCCACACTACATCACTAATACTTTAACATTATATAAAATAAAATTAAAGAGTGGGCAAAAAAACTTATTGGACTAACAAAACATTATTAACTAAATAAAACACTTATTTAGCCTATTAATTATTAAACTTTAAAAAGAAATGATTATTATATAATACTAAATAATTAATGTAAAAATATTATAAAGATGTACCAAAAATATGAGTGTAAAATATGCATATCAAATTCCCCCACACTAAAACGTTTGCTTGTCCTCAAGCAAAAAAATTATTTGCGAAGTAAATTGAAATGAAATTCCCAAAACTCATAACATATCATGAACAACAATCTAAAGCACCCTGCAATTAATAAGATAACACCCCTGTCTAGAAATGGAGAGAACTAAATAAGTAAGCCCTCACAGGAATATTATCACTCATCACTCAAGTGTTTGATGGGTATTAATTTCACTCAAGTTCATTCCTATAAAATTGTTCTACCATAGGCTTGCATATCTTCTCAATCACCACTACAAGTGTCATGCATGACACAAATCATAAGGACTTTTCACAGGTTGTAATGGGGCTAGGGTTAAGGTAGGGATTTTTTTAGGAAAGTAGCTTAAACAAAAGCTTCAAACTAGAGGAGCAAATAAATACAAGTAGTCCAACACCCTCAATTTCCAATCAAAACATTTCTGATTGAGGCTCCAACATGCCTATCATTCTCAAAAGTATAGAATGCTTCCTCAGTATTACCAGAATTCCCCCTTACTTCATTTATTTAGAAGTAACTTCAACTCAAAATCAATTGCTGATTCTTTGTCATTTTCTCATAAATTTTCAGCAATATTTTTTCTTTTTCAAACATATATTCTCCATTTCTCCCATTTCTTTTTTTCAATTTTCCATACTTTTTTTTTTTTTGAAACGTGAACTGCTTCCTCTTTTCTTTTTTCATAGAAGACCAACGACATATTGGCAACGAAGATACAACTCACATCACTCTCAATCATATTAATAAGAGTAAGTGATCTCCCCCACACTTATCCTTCCCAACCTCACGTAGATTATAAAAATAATCCAAAATTTGCTCCACTAGTTATTCAGCTGGGTGAAGGCATTATTTTAGATATAAAAAGGCTTGTAATGTGGTTCAAGATAAAGAAAAGAATGGCCATAAAGCTCAAAGTGGTTAACAAAGGGAAATAAATCATATGACAAACTGGTTATTTGGCTAGTGAGGCTCAAAATCAAATAATGGCCTTAATCACATTTGAATCATGCATGGTCTAATTAGCTTTAAAAGAGAATCAAGGCAAGTTCTAGAGAAATAAAATTATGGAAGAAAGCGCACAATAGAAAGAAATTAAGACCGAAGTGTCGGTCAATGGCTCAAAATCTCACAGGCTTATTGCTTACTTAATATAGCCACAATATATCAAATAGGAAATGCTAACAAACTAATCACAATTTGCCAAACTATTTATTCAATCATGTTATGAATTCCAAGAAGGGAAAAAATATAATAATATTTTTTAAAAATTATGAAATAAGGAAACAAATAATAATAATAAAAAAAATTTGACAAGCAAACAAATAATAAAACTAAAGCAAACAAATAATATAACTAAATCTCCTCCCCCACACTTATTGTCAACATTGTCCCCAATGTGGAATAAAAACATGCAGAGAAAGGGTTATTAAATGAGAATATGGAATAAAACATGGAACAAACACACCTTAGGTTGCCTCCCAAGCAGCGCCTTTGTTTATCGTCGTTGGCTCGACTTATGATATTTCTTTAAATTTCCATCGTCTTTTTGAGTACCTTTGATGATTACGATTATTCAAAGAAATAGTCCCATCTTGCAAATTAGTACTCAAAGATGATTTATTATTTTTTTTCTTCTTTATTTTCATTCGAAGCAATTTCATCAAGTGTAACAAACTTCAAAGAATCAACAAAAATTGCAAAATTATCATCACTAGGAGATTTCGTGGTATCATAAATATTAAAAGTCACAAGTTTCCCATTAGACTCCATAGTAAGCATACCACTATGAATATCAATTTTTGTTTTTGCAGTTTTTAAGAATGGCCTTCCTAACAAAATATGATTATTATTTTCCATATCAAGCACATAAAAATCAGCAGGAAAAACCAAGTTATCAACTTCAACAATCAAATCCTCAATCACACCCCTAGGATATGTAGTAGATCCATCAGCCAGTTGAATTATTATACTAGATTTATTCAGGGGTCCAAGATTTAACGATTTATAAACAGAATATGGCATCACATTAATAGAAGCTCCTAAATCTAACATAGCATTTTCAAGTTTCACACCACTTATCATGCACGGAATAGTAAACATACCTGGATCTTTGCACTTTTCAGGAAGATTGCCTTTACTAGCCATAGAGACATTCTCGTGCACTTTCACTTCCTCAATTCTTTCATTATTTCTTTTCTTTTTCATGGTGCGTACCTCTTTTAGAAAATTTGCATAGCGAGGTACTTTTTCCATAGAATCTAAAAATGGTTTATTAGCCTCACATTCACGAAAGGTCTCATACAGATCATTATTTGAGTTTTCTCTTATTGGTTCTAAAAGAGCTTGAGGAAATGGGGGTACTGGTTCATAATCAGAAAAAGAAGAAAGCTTACCTTGGGACTTCTCTTTATTGTTGGCTATGATTCCTGCACTTATTTCCTTATTTAAATCAACATTCTTTTCCAGCGACATACTTTCAACATTAATTGCACTTACATTCTCTTTAGGATTAACAACCGTTTGATAGGGTAATTTGCCAGAACTCTGTGCTTCTAACCGACTTACCGTAGGTGCTAGTTGGCTCATTTGTCTTTCCAAGTTTTGAATACTGGCCTTTGTTTCTTGAATACTAGCTCTTGTCTCTTGTTGGAATAGTTGTGTTTCTTGTTGAAACTGCAAAGTGTTAGTAGCAAGAGATTTAACAATATCTTCTAGATTCATACTTGAGCTAGAGCTTTGGGTTGGTTGTTGTCTTGAAGGAAATGGTTGTCTGTACTGCTGAAAATTGGAACGATTCTGAACAAACTGACTCCTTTGTGAGTTCCCATAGCTAAGGTTTGGGTGATCCCTCCATCCAGGATTATATGTATTGAAAACAGATCATACTTACCTTGAGGTTGTCCAGGAAAACCTCCAGCCATGTTGACTTGTTCAATAGGTTTTTCTTGAAGAGTTGGACAGGCATCAGTTTGGTGCCCAACTACCGAGCAAATTCCACTTGCTTTAACAGTTTGCATATTGCATACTGCTAATTGACGAACAAGAGTAGCTAAACCAGAAATTTGTTATTCAAGAGCTGAAATATTTACCTCATTCACTTGCTTAGACGGTTGGACTATTCTATTGTCAAACTGTTGAGAATTTGCAGCCATGTTTGCAATTAAAGTTCTTGCAGCGTCTGGTGTCTTGTCAACTAAAGCACCACCGCTTGCAGCATCAATCATGCTTCTATCCATTGAAAAAAGTCCTTCATAAAAGTACTGAATGAGTAATTGATCACTAATTTGATGGTGTGGGCAACTTGCACAAAGGTTTTTGAAACGCTCCCAATATTCATACAATGACTCTCCATAGTTTTGCCTTATACCACAGATTTCCTTTCTAATGTTGGCCGCCCTTGAAGCTGGAAAATATTTTTCAAGAAACGCTGTCTTCAGGTTATTCCATGTCGTGATGCTCCCAGAAGGTAGATAGTATAGCCAATCCTTCGCTGAATCTTTCAACGAAAAGGGGAAGACTCTCAACTTGATTTGTTCTCAGTAACCCTAGTGGGTTTCATGCTTGAACACACCACATGGAATTCCTTTAAGTGTCTGTGAGGATCTTCACCTGCAAGTCCATGAAAAGAAGGTAAAAGATGAATTAATCCAGATTTTAATTCAAATTGTATGTTAGCATCTAGAGCGGGAAAATTGATGCATAAAGGTTGCTGATCTAAATTTGGAGCTCCAAGCTCTTTTAAAGTCTGGTTTTGAGCCATGGGTTCCTCTTCTAAATCAGAATTGGTACAACTGGTAGCCAGATCACTAAACTCCAATTTTCTCAAAGCTTGTTTCTTCCACCTGTGTATAGTTCTTTCAATTTCTGGATAGTATGACAAGATTTTTTTATTAGCAGATCGAGTTATAGGCATAAGAAAAAAAAAAGAAATATATTGCAGCATTTATGTAAAAGTAACGAAAGAAAAGATTTTTTTAAATGTTTTTTTTGGGACAAATGAAAAACAAATAAAGAAATAAATAAATAAATAAACACAAAATAAGCTAGAAAATCTCCTCGGCAACGGCGCCAAAATTTGGTGAGCTGTCGTAGGCTCCCAAATTAAAACCTTATAAACGTAGTAGCGGGAGTAAGGATCAATCCCACGAGGAGTAACTAGTTTAATGTATGTGTTCAAATTAAAGTAAAGGGGGTTTTGGTATGAAGGTGATAATCAAAGAAAATAAACGAATAAAGCAATGAAAACAATATATTGAAAACACTCAGAATAGAAAACCTTGGTTAGTAAAGATCCACCACCGGAATATAACACTGATCATTGATTCATAAAGCAATTAATATGCAATTGAATATTTGTCGTGAAATTATTTCATTTCCGTTTTCCCTTAGTTGTAGGTAACTAAAGCACACGCGGTTTAATTACCCCTAACTACTAAATAACGTAAGACAAGCGCTATAGATTTAATTTAATAGCAGCAATAAGAACTAGGAAAACCGACAAACTAAATAACACAAGCACAAGCGGTTGCATTTAATTTAGGAAAATATTCTACTCGAGTCCAATTATCACTAAGCCGTCAATAATTAACCCAGTTGCTACTGAATATTAGAATAATTTGTAGCACAACATTATCTAATATAGCAAATAATTATATCAAGTAAATAACTAGTAGGCCTCCCTAGCAATTAAATGATACAACTATTCAAATAACTTAGAAGAATATTTAATACCCAAATGCATAAAAATTATATAATAAAAATAAATAAATAATCTTACAGCATAATCAATTCCGGGGCTTCAATTCACTAAACCAAGCTAAAGAAATTAGCAATGAATGGACATTGATAACAACTTTACAGAATAATCTAGAGGGGAAGAATGCACGTAGAATAAGAGAAATTTTATACTATTTATACACCTCCTAAATTAATCTCAACCGTCCAATTCCTATTATTGTGCCACGATGAGGTCTCTTCGCTGCTATTATTGACCGATGATTCTTCCGGAAAACTAGCTCGCGCTTGCCGCATGTGGAATCGGTCGATGAAGACTATTTTGCTGCTTTCGACTTTCGTCCGTACGTCCTGTAGGAAGAAAATTAAATGCTTTTTTTTTGAAAGCCAACCAAATTAGATTATATTAGCCATACTAGGCAACAGAAAGGGAGGAGGATCATCCCTCCAAACAGAACGCGCCAAAGTTGCGCTTACATGCTTAGCTAGAGCATGAGCTGCCCGATTTGCATCCCTGCTAACATGTTTCACCACAGGGTTCGTCATGAAAGTAAGTAAACGATTACAAGATAGCAATACAAAACCAAGATAAGAACGAAAAGAACTAGCTTGTCTTAAATTGGAAACTAAAACCAAACTATCTGAGCATAAAGTGACTGCAGTATAACCATTGTTTTTCACCCATGATAAAGCTTCACACATTGCCAATGCCTCTGCCAAGACAGGATCATACGCACAAGATAACGGGCCATTCGCCGCTGTCAGAAAAGATCCATCCGCATCATATATAATGAATCCATATGAGGGTGCATGCTGTGGACCATGAAAACCTGCATCTACAAAACATATTACACCAGATGATGAATAGGGATCCGGTTCCGGTTGTACTGGCTGTACTGGCGGGTTCCGGACATGATGGTGACAATTTACCTTCCACGCCTCCCACCTAACTGCACTACCACATAAAAGTATTCTCGGGTATGGCAAAAAACCCTCCCATACTGCTGCATTCCTGGTAGTCCATATGTCATATAGTAAACCACAAATCCTCCCTTTGGTGTCTGGAGTGTTTGCCGGTTCAGCAAGCCATCCTTCCACCCATTGATTAAAACTCCTGCCGTTAAAAGATGGAACAGGCAATTGAGACAATGACCAAACATGTGATGCAAAAAAACAGGAACATAAAGCATGCATAACATTTTCCCCTTCCAATCCACACGATGGGCATACATTAATAAGATCCACCCTGCGCACAATCAAATTATCCAACGTAGGCAGAATATTCAATAAGGCTCTCCACAGGAAGATTTTCCACTTAGGCGGTACCTGTAACCTCCATAGAAAGCCCCAAACCTCCGTGGTTGGGGTATCTTGTTCAACCAGCCTTCTATACCCATCTTTCACTGAATAGCAACCCCTTAAATCCCGTTCCCAAAACCACATGTCCTCAAAGTCCGCATTAATTGGCAGCCGTTTAATCAATTCCACATCACGAGAAGCAAAAAGCTGATTTATTAAACCCTCATTCCACTTGTTAGCGTCATTATCAATCAAATCCGCAACCAGCAAGTCATGATTGACACTTTGGTGGGTCAAACCCACATAGGGGTCATGCGCATCAGGTAGCCAAGGATGTGACCAGGCTTTAGTAGTCCTTCCATCCCCAATCCTCCGCCTGCACCCAGACCTTACCAACTCCTGACTAGCCATTATACTTCTCCAAACATAGCTCGGATTACCACCCAAAACAGCTTCATAAAGAGAAGTAGTAGGATAATACATGGCCTTAAAAACCTGCGCTAACAAAGAATTAGGATTCGTTAACAGTCGCCACCCTTGCTTAGCCAACAAAGCCACATTAAATTCATGCAAGCGTTTAAAGCCTAATCCACCATACTTCTTCGGGGCACACATTCTGTCCCAGGCTAACCAATGGATACTCCTTTCAGCTCCTTTCGTACCCCACCAGTACCTGTTCATCAACCTCTCAAGAGCAGCAAAAAGAGTTTTAGGAAGTAAAAATATGCTCATTGTATATGTGGGCATAGCCTGCGCAACACTTTTCAGCAGTACCTCCTTACCAGCTTTAGATAAAAGCCTTTTGTTCCAAGAACCAAATCTCTGCTTCAACTTCTGCTCAACATAAGCAAAAACAGCCTTTCTATTTCTGCCTACCACTGAAGGTAGACCAAGATACTTACCAAAATCATCCACCTGGGCAACCCCCAAAGTTCCAGCAACAAGATCCCTATCACCAACAGATGTATTACGACTAAACGTAATGCTAGACTTGTGAAAATTGACTGCCTGCCCCGAAAAGGTCTCATACACACTTAAGCACTTCTTAACCTCCAATGTCTCCTGCAAATTAGCTTTAAAGAAAAGCAAACTGTCATCTGCAAAAAACAGGTGAGAGATAGGAGGTGCTCCCCGAGCTACCCTGCAACCATGAATAAGCCCTTTAGACTAAGAATCCTGCAACAACAACGACAGACCCTCAGCACATAAGATGAATAAATAGGGCGATAAGGGATCACCCTGTCTTAACCCCCGAGTTGGGACTATCTCTTCTGTAGAGACGCCATTCCCATGACCCTATATCGCACAGTCTCAACACACAACATCACAAGTCTAACCCATCTTTCATCAAACCCCAACCCCAACATCATCTGCTGTATAAACGGACACTCCATCCTGTCATAAGCCTTAGCCATATCAAGCTTCAAGGCCGCCCAACCAACCTGCCCTAATTGCTTCCTTCTCAAATAGTGGCCAACCTCAGACGCAATAAGAATATTATCTGAGATTAAACGGCCAGACAAAAAGGCACTCTGCGATACTGAGACAACACCCTCAAGCAGGGGTTTCATTCGATTCGCCAGCATTTTAGCCATTATCTTATACAGCACATTACATAATGCAATCGGCCTCAGATCAGAAACAAACTCAAGGGTACATTTCTTGGGGATCAAAACTATATTCGCATCATTCAAATTAGGAGGAAAAGTAGACTGCGTAAGGCAATTAATAACAAAATCAGTAACATCGTTACCAGTTACATCCCAGAACGCCTGGTAGAAGCCCGGATTCATGCCATCCGGACCGGGTGATTTGTCCTTGCCCATAGAAAATAGTGCACATCGTACCTCCTCCGGCTCAAACGGACGCAGGAGATCCTCGTTTTGCGCCCTAGTCACTCGTGGTTGCATAGAATCCACTTTGAAATCCCCAGGATTTCCACCAGTGGCAAAGATCTACTTGTAATAATCAACAACCACCGTGCTCAGCGCACTACCCTCCCTCCAGACACCATTATCATCTTTCAACTTCACAATTACGTTCTTCTTCTTACGGTATGACGCATAAGTATGGAAAAACTTAGTATTTCGGTCCGCTCCCCGCAACCAGTGCTGCTTAGCACGCTGTCTCCAGAAAACCTCCTCCTGTGATAAAAGTTGGTTTAACTGGCCATCAAGCAGCCTAAACCGGGCTAGAGACGTGGGATCAAAACAGCCCCGTAACCCATTTAACTCCTTCCGAATACTGTCAATCCGCTTCCCATACTTGTGATGCCGATCACCACCCCACCTTCTGAGGCCCCGCCCACAAGATTCTAGCCTTGCTTGCAAAGCCACACCAGGTGTTCCAGACCACTCCTTCTCCACCACCTCCCTACACCCATCATCTAACAGCCACGCATTCTCAAACCGGAAACCCCGCTGCCTTGGTCCTTGTGCCACACCATAAATGTCAAGAAAGAGTGCAGTATGATCAGACGCATCAGTACGGATATTAAACAATCTAGCCCTGTCATACACATCCAACCAATCCATATTTGCCACCACTCTATCCAGTCGCTCCTCCACCCATCTATCTGTCCCTTTCCCCCTCTCCCACGTATAAGGATAACCAGCCATAGGGAGCGTCACCAAACCACAATCATCCAACGCTTCCCCAAAACCCTCAATCAAACTAGCTGGATGCGGTAGCCTCCCCCTCTTCTCAGACTGCATCAACAAGTCGTTGAAATCCCCTAAAACCACCCAAGGCAAAGTAGATACCCCCCTGAGAGACCTTAAGAAATCCCATGCAGCCCGCCTCCTACTCCTCTGTGGATACCCATAATAGCAGGTTAATCTCCACTGATCCCTATCTGGCAACGAAATCAGCAAGTCAATATGGATGTCCGAATACTTTATCAAACTAGCACAATTATTCTTCTGCCAAAGAAAACACATGCCGCCCCTCTGCCCGTCACTATCCATACTAAAGCACCCCTCAAACCCCAACCTTACCCGTAACTTCTCTGCATGACTTCTATCTACCATCGTCTCCATTAAAAAAACAAACTCGGGCCTCTTCCTGGACACTAAGTCCACCACCTCTTGAACTGTCCGTGGATTGCCCAGCCCACGGCAGTTCCAAAACAATGTACTCATTGAGAGCGGCGGGCCTGGTCCCCAGGTCCCACCAAATTCAAAGATGCCGTATCCATCTGCATGTCAATCCCCCCTCCAACTCAACCCCCTCACCCCTCCTCCTCCTCTTTGGTTCTACCCGAAACCCTTCCCCCACCCCCTCACCATCCTCCGGCCGCACCACCCCTCTTCCCGAACCCTCCCCCAATATTTCCGGCCCCATACCCGAAACCACCCCTCCCACCATTCTTCCCGTACCCTCCCTCCCCGAAAAATAACCAGCAAAACCGCCTCCCATTCCAACACCACCATACCCTATCCCCCGACGACTCTCACGGCCAAGCTGGAACCATTTATCCCCCAACACCCTCACCGGATTCATCCCTCCTGCCCTCAGTCCCGGACCATAAAGATACTGCGCCGGCTCCAGAGTAGAACGCCGAGCATCCAAACAAAACTTGTCTGTATGACCCATCCGGCCGCAGAAGAAACAAAACATGTGCAGTCTTTCGTATTTAAAGTTGATCCAAACCCAAGAACCATCACGCATAATCATCTTCATCCTCCGTTTCAACGGCTTGGAGACATCATGAGTGACTCTCACACGATAGAATGCAGTGTAAGGCCTCTCAAAACACCTCTCATCCATACGTATAAAAACGCCAATAAAATCACCCACCTTCTCAAGCACTTTCTCCGTACGATATCCAATTGGCACATCAAACACCTGGACCCAGAAATCCACCGTATTCAAAGCAACCATCTCCGGATTATCATTCCCCTCCAGTGGTTGGCAAAGGAACGTTGAGTTCTCAAAACCCCATGGGCCTTCGTCTAGCACACGCTTCCGATCAGCATCATCAAAAAAAGTGATAAGAAACAAACCTGGACGGATGTCCGCAATTTCTATCCCCATTAATGGCTTCCATGCTGACGCCATTACTCGCTTCATCACCTCTGTTTTCAGGTTCCTGTCGGTTAAGAAACGTCCGACAATAGACCAAGTCCGTCGTTCAACAGCATGCTCCTCGCCCCCAGCCGGAACATCGTCAAAGTGTACGCCCAAGTCTTCATCTTCAAGAGTGATTTCGGCAGTGCTGTCTATAATTGCCTGTACATCCATGTTGCCGGATCGCTACTGGAATTCGACGCAAGAAAAACCTTAACAAAACGCATGCAAAATTAAATGCTTAATTTGCTTTGTAGGCTTGATAAGAGTTGGGTCCACACTCCACACTACATCACTAATACTTTAACATTATATAAAATAAAATTAAAGAGTGGGCAAAAAAACTTATTGGACTAACAAAACATTATTAACTAAATAAAACACTTATTTAGCCTATTAATTATTAAACTTTAAAAAGAAATGATTATTATATAATACTAAATAATTAATACAAAAATATTATAAAGATGTACCTAAAATATGAGTGTAAAATATGCATATCAGCACCCTTGTGCGTGCGGACCACGTGCATGAGCTGATACATGGCCCGACCTGAATCGCGCTTCTTGTTGGACACGAGAATCGCGGCGCCGGCCAGTAGACTCAGACACGGTTGTTTGTGGCGTTGGGCCTGATGAAGATTGCAAATTGGGTTGTAGCGCCGGCAATGATGAATTATGCGAAGGTGTTTGGGCGGTGGATTGTGTCGTGGCAGTAGGTGAAGGCTAGGCGGTGGAGTGTGTCATGGCAGTAGATGAGGGCGGCTGGGCAGTGGCTTGTGGTTGGGCGATAGACTGTGTCACGGCAGCGGATGAGGGTGTGCGGCGGTGAAATTACATATATATCCTCCGAGATCACGGTCAAATAGACGGAGGACCAAATCGTGTTAAAATTGCAAAGTTAAGGACTTAATTGGTTGAAATTGAAAGTTGAGGACCAAATTGTGAATTTAGCTATAGTTGAGGGATTATTTTAGGTATTTACTCTTAATTATGCACTCTTAGAAAGGAAAACATGCACTTGAAGACTACAAAACGTGCACTTGAAGGCCAAAACATTTGCACTCAAAGGCACAAAGATGTGCACTCAAAAGAAAAAACTAAGTACTGAAATAAAAGTGATGCACTCGAAGAAGGACAAATGTCCACTCGAATACAAAAGATAAGCTGACTTATTTACTCAAAATTACAAATATGCCACAACGCGTTTTTTAATTAAAATTCAATTTGGGCTATTGATTTGGATTGCATCTAAGCCTGGAAATTGTCCGCATTTTTTTAGCTGTTGAGCCTTTTTTATTTGATCCGCATCCCCCCCCCCCCCCCCCCTCTCTCTCTCTCTAAATATATATATATATATATATATATATATATATATATATATATATATATATATATATATATATATATAAGTCTATGATTCAATATATCAAAAAAAGAAAAGTCTAAAGTGCCTGAGAACTAGGGCAAATTATGTTGTGCATCCGTATGCACCATGCATGGTGCATACGGATGCAAAAACGACGTCGTTTTATTAAATACGCGCGTCTCCCTTAAAAAAAAAAATTCAGGTTCGATTCCCAGCAACAACATATGAATTAAAATTCCAGATTCAATGAACTATAATTCCAAAATCTATGAACTAAAATTTCAGAATCTAATCTATGAACTAAAAATTTCAGAATGAATGAATTTAAATTCTAGAATCTATGAACTAAAATTTCAGAATCGATGAACTACAATTCCAGAATCAATGAACTAAAATTCATAATCTATGAACTAAAATTCCAGAATGAATGAACAACATAATGCTGTTGCTGGGAATTAAACCTAATTTTTTTTTTAAGGGGAAACGCACATTTTTAATAAAACGACGTCGTTTTTCATCCGTATGCACCATACATGATGCATACGGATGCACAGCATAACTACTCGAGAACTAGGTCAATACAGCCCTCCCCACCCTCCCTCCCCCAAAAAAAAAAAAAAAAAAAAAAAAAAAAAAAAGGGGGTCAATACAGCCCATTTTTGAAACTTGGGTTGAAGACCCACTTCTCTGGGGTATTCACGGTATATGTTAAGAAGTGCATGAGAACTATGCCAGCCCAGCCCAATTTTGATACTTGGGTCAAAGGCCCACTTGTTTGGGCTGTTGACGGCTAATTATGCCATTGACTAGGGTCTACCTTGTATGTGGTTCTTCTCCAAAATAACTTTTAAATTTTGTGTTTGCAGTGAATATATTTTGTACCACTTTATGTGTTTAGAAATAAATTGAAGGCACATAACAGTTAACTACAAACGCATAATATGTTAACTGCAAACACCTAATATGTTAAGTGCAAACACATTATATTTTAACAACATATTATGTGTTTGTAATTAACATATTACGTCTGTTCAATTTATTTACAGACACATACACTGTTAATTGTAGATATAGAATATGTCAACTGCAAACATATAATTTTTGAATTAGGGTCCACAATGCAAGATGAACCCTGATCAATAGTATAACAATTGATACTATCAACCATGGTCCACATTCCACAGATAAAAGTTCATTTTTAATATACTAAATTTCAAGTTTTTGTGTATTGAAGGTTCATTATTTGGTATCTTCAGTAAAAAAAAAAAAAAAAAAAAAAAAAAAACCTTAAAATTATAAATATTCAATGTATTAAAAATGAATTTTTTAGTATATTAAAAATGAACCTTATGTCAGTAGTCTATCTTACAAGTTGCAAGATAGAGCGATGGACCATGGTCCATCGTATAATGATCGGCTATTGACCGCTACTCCTCCTTGGTCATCTCTAGCAAGTTGCATGGGGAGTGGCATAGTGACATAGTGCAAACGTTTTTAGATTATCTTAAATGAGTCAACTTTGAAATCCTTAAAAGAGAATGTAAAAAAGGACAATGTAATGGCAAAACTATTACCTAGTCAACCTCCCATCTTCACCAGCAGATTGGATGGACTCAAAAATTGCCATTTTCACAAATGAAATATACAAAGAGCAATGTTATATTTTCTTTTTAATTGAAAATTATCTTTTAATATTTTATTATTGAATTATTATTATTGTTATTAATGAGTAGTCAAATATATATATATATATATTTTTTGGTGCTTGGCCAAAAGTCAGAATTTTTTTCTTATGTTTGGTGCATTCTTCAAAAAATAAACATAAATCTTTTACAATGTTATTTTTAATAAATTATTACATTTTTAAAATAATGATAATAATAATTTTAGATAAAACTATAATAATTTATGTTAACTGCAGTGATTCTTTGAAAATAATAATAATAATAATAATAATAATAATAATAATAATAATAATAATAATAATAATAATAATAATAATAATAATAATAATAATAATAATAATAATAATAATAATAATAATAATAATAATAATATAAAAAAAAAAAAAGAAGGAAAAAGATCAAATAAACTCCTTTGCCTAAAAAGTCAACTAGCTCCTTAAACTTTTAAAAAGTGTAATTACACATTTTAACATGATATATTGAGACAATTAAGTCCGAAAACTGGTAAATGACCTGCTATTACAGGTCATTAAGATTCTGACATTAATTTATCTATCTCCGGCAGCTGGCGACGGCCGAACCATCGTCGGACGCGTTTACCAGTGAAGGTGACTAGTGTCACCTTCTCCGGCGGAAAGCGACGAGTTGGCCGCCTTTTCTGCTAGACGGTTCGGCCGTTGTCAGTCGCCGAATTATTGTAGGAGACGAATAAAATTGATGTCGCAACACTAATATTACTCGGACGAGATTGAAATTTAAACATAAAATCTCTACTTCAATAATATTTTGTTTATTAATCAGTGATGTATGCAAAGTAACCCATCCTCAAAGTGCCTTACATATCATCATCAGTTCATCACCACATCAGTAAGCACCGATTAATTATTCTCCGTTAAACAAAGCATTGCTTATATATTTACGGGGAAAATGAAACTTCTAACTTTTTTTTAGGATGACAATTATGAATTTTTTTCAAAAAATAAACATAAAATACATAACGGGTCAATGCACTTTGTATTAAAAAGATCAAAATGTTCATCTATTTAACAAAATTTTAACGATTTTATTGATAGAAGACCAAAATTAGTCATGTCACAATAATACTAGGACCAAAAGGGAGTGTTTTGATTAAAAAAAAAGGACTAAAAGTGGACTGTCACCTATAAATATATGATAAAAAACAGAATTAGCCCGCATGGCCTGCTCAACTGGTCATAAAGGTGAAGTTTGGAAATAATGACCAGGGATCGAGTGTAAGCAAAGTCTAGCTGTTTCTTTCTAATTAGAATAGTAAGTATTTTTTTGTACTACTTTCTCAACCTACTGAAACACAAAGAATCAATACTGGGAGAGTCATTTCGTGCCACTAGACCACAAGGCTATTGGCAGAATAAGTATTGTGCCAATTGTTTCAATAAAAATGATGGTAATAAATTAAGTTACATCATATAATTTTGCTTAAGAAAACAAAAGTATTCTCAAGTATAGATTAATTGATTGTTTTTTTTTTTTTTAAATACTCGAGATTCTTTATAAGGTAATATGGGGTTCGAACCTCGATTGTTATATAGTGGACAATTGTTCATAGTGCTATGTGGACCATGATTGTCAAATGAAACTGTAATAGAACTAAAATGATACTTTAGTGTTGCTAACATGAAACTAGTGTGTGTAAAAAATGAAACTAATAAACAAAACTCATTCAACAACGTATTGTCAAATGAAACTGTAATATAATTAGAATAACACTTTAATGTTATTAAAATGAAACTAGTGTATGTGGAAAATGAAACTAAAATTCAGAACCATACAGTAACATATATTGTCAAATGAACGTGGAGTGTAATTAAAACAATACTTTAGCATTATTATAATTAACCTAGTGTGTGAGAAAAATAAAACAACAAAAATAGAGTTCATACAATAATGTATATTGTCAAATGAAACTGTATTAGAATTAAAATGATACTTTGGTATTGCTATAATGAAACTAGTGAGTGTGGAAAATGAAACTGAAAAACGGAACAATATTGTCAAATGAAACAAAAATGTAATTATAATGATACTTACTTTATGGACCACATTACTACATGTATCATGATCCACAGTAAAGTTTGCCTTCAAATATATGACCACCCATTTAAAATAACAACGAAGATACCATCACACTATAAGGTAGCTGGCAGTGATTGGCTAATTTAAAATAGGGTTATTGAGGTCTTTTCTTCATTGACCAAAACAAATGAAAGTCCACATAATTAAGTTCAAGTCTTTTTACCAGGACTATGTGGTCTAATGGTATCCGGGTTGGACTTTCATTTGGAAGGTTGTGAGTTCAAGTCTCAGTGAAGGCGTTATTGGCTCTTTGTGTTTCAATAGGTTGAGAAAGTATATGAACAGATACTACAATGTAATAGAACTAGTAGCATTCAAAAAAAAAAAAAGTTCAAGTCTTTTTGTAAAAACGAATTTTTCTTTTTTTTAAAAAAAAAAATCTATCATCCAACACCAAAAGTATTTAAAGAATAAATAATAAAAGTGCCTAAAAGCATTAGCAATTAGCCAAATAGCCAAGCGCCATCCGTAAAGTAAATGGACAATATAAAATGCATTCAAGGTCAAGAGGCATTTGGGGTTATGGTCAGTCGTCCGTGTAATTTAGTCCCCATATTAAATACTTTCAATACAGCCATTATATTGCCCTCTTGTGCGTTGACTAAATTGATGTACCACTTTCATACATTTTCCATCCATCCTATTTGTTGGAATTCTTTAACTTGTAAACGGGTAAAACTGAAGTTCAGCTACCTTATGTTGAATTACCCCCCCCCCCCCCCCCCCCCCCCCTTTTTTTTTTTTTTTTCCTTAAAAGCTATTAGAAGTGACACTTATCAAGTTTTAGACTTTAGAGCCACCCCTCAACATATACTTCACACATGACACCATGGGATGATATATCTCATGATTGGTAACATAGTTAGCTTATCAGTTAATTTTGACTTGTTTGACCTTTATTAGCAATTTGATTTGGTTAAATAATCAATATGAGTAGGGCTATGCAAACCCGACCCAATCCTTGTAACCCGCCCGATCCGAAATTATCAGGTGCTGAAATTAACAAAGCCCCTATAGTCATATGACCAAAATTGAAATTGTCTAGTCGAGTCTCGTTAATCGAGCCAGACGCATAAAATAAGATCATGGAGTACTAGTTAGTGAGCATATTGGTACTATACAAACACCAATTTTAAAAAAATTAGTTAATCAAATATTATTCCAAAATGATAAGTTAAGGGTTTAATTGCATATTTTAAAAATTTAAAAGTCTAATTGTTCTATCGTATAAAGTTCAAGGACTTATTTACTAATTTTTATTTTAAGGTTTTTTTTTTTTTTTTTAAGTACTCTAACCTATTAATATTATCTGTTTAACAATTATGGCGATCATGAACTTGGATGGGACTCGAACCTGTGACCTTCATTTATGTAGTTTTTGAATATAAAAATTTTATATACTAAGAGTCTAATACTGAACTTAACATTATGAAAAATTAAATTAAAAATAACTTCAATCAAGCCTCGTTAATCAAATCAGACAAATAAAAAAGATGCTAGAATATTAGTTTTCCGTCGAACATAATGACTAACCCCCTCTGCCTCTTTTGGGTGTGACAGCTAGCCTAGAGATTTAAGAATGCTCCATACCCAAAGCCAAAGATCAGACCCTTGACCTTTGGTTAAGGATGGATGAGTCCCTTCCAGTCAACCACAACCCCCCGGATATAAAGTACTACTTCTGTCCCATTTTATGTGTCTGATCTGGTTCAGTTAACGAGGCTTGACTGAAGTTATTTTTAATTCAATTTTTCATAATATTAAGTTTAGTATATTAATATACAAAATTTATATATTTAGAAACTACACTAAAAATACTATTAAACACAAAAAATCAAATTCAACAATAAGTTAAAAAATACTAATAAAGAAAATAAACAAAGAACAAAGAGTTAGTTTGACTAATAAATAGTAAGTAGGACAGATAAAATGGAACATATGGAGTATTACTTAGTGAGCATTTACATTGGATACTATACACAAACAATTTTTTTAAAAAATAATTAATCAAATATTATTCCAATTTCTTAACATATTTGGATAAATAATATTTTCTAAAAATTTCCTTTAAAAATGTGCAATTTAATTATCATACGTTGGGAACTTCTTTCGTTCATTCTATTCCAATCCTTAAAAAGTAAGATATTTAAAGCCTAAATTGCTGAATATATATGTATAGTAACTGTGTTAACCACTTACCATAAACGGAAAAATGTTGGTATACATTTATTCAGATTTTCATGAATATTGCTGACAAATTAAGAAAAATATAAACCAGCATTTATATAGAATTCCAAAACAGCGAACAAATATGCAACGTTAATAAATGCTGATTAATCAATTAATAGATATATCATACCTGGAAAGAATAGATATATCATACCTTTCAAAAAAAAAAAAAAATAGATATATCATAGAATGTTATATAATTAAATTTTGGTTGGAGACGGGGTGCTGGAGTGTTATGCTGTGCAACCGTGTGCATTATGCAAGATGCACAAGGAATGAGATTCATAATTTCTATACTATACATTGATAATTTCTATATTATAGATTCATAATTTATATACTGTAGATTCACAATTTCTAAAATGTAGATTCATAATTTCTATACTACAGATTCATAATATCTGTACTGTAGATTCATAATTTCTAAACTGTATAGTTATCAAATTATGAACATATAGTTCTGTGATTTGTGGATATAGAGTTCAACAATTGGGAATATGAACATTGAAAATTATCAACATAGAGTTTTGTAATTGTGAATATAGAGTTCAATAATTATAAATATATAGTAAATAGAAATTATGAATCCAATTCCGTGTGCACCACACTTGGTGCACACGATTGCACAACATAATTTGTCGGGGGTGCTAAAGTGGATCAAAATTTGTGGGCTTACCCGCCCCATCCTGCAGTGGCGCGGGTTAGGGTCACCAAAAGGGACCACAAAAATGCGTGCATGCGGGGCCATATTATGTTTAAATAAAAATAATAATTTTACTTTTAACTTATAGAACACCGCCAAACAGCTACCCCAAACAGCTATATCACGGCTCCCCATGTCACTTTGTCGCTGATCGATGCCTCGGGCCTAGCCAGTTGCTACCTTGCCAACTCGTCATCAACTGCAACACGGATGCCATGGTGGCAGTGACAAACTAACAATGAGGTATTATTATTTTTAGGAAGTGTATTCAATCATGAATTTTGTAAACGTTTAAAAACTTTTAAAATGATAAAAGCTTTAACAAAAGAATTTTAAACTCGAGTATTGATCGCTTGATTTAATAAAAACTTTGTATTTCCTTAAAAAAAATCTTTTAAAATGATAAATTGTAATAAATTTTTATTGACTTTCATAGAGTCGTTCAAAACTTTTGTAAACTTTGTAACACCCTATAAAAGTTTATATAAAAAACATTTATAAACTTGTATTAACTTTTTTATTTTAATAAGTCCACAAAAGTAATTGAAATTCTAAATTGAATACATCTTTACAAACTTTCAATGATTTTGATTCTTATCATTTATAATTTTCTTATGAAACATGTTATAATATATCATGAAATTCTTATTATCATATAGTTTCACCCACATCAACATTTTCAACGTTATTATTTTATTAATAGTAGCAGAATTGTTCAAATAAAACATTTAAAGAGAAAAACGAACTCTGTGGATGGAAACGTGCATGAGCCAACGGTCGGCGGAGGAAGTCCGCTTGAGAGAAGCACAAAGAAACCAAAACGTTCCAGTGATGGAGTGCCGATTCAACCAAGGGCTGCGATTGAGAGATCTTACCCACCCCGAACGCCGAGTACGTCAATGAGACGCCGGTGGAAGAGATGGTAGAGGCTGGCGCAACGGTCCCCATGCAGGCGTCGAGGGACTCGATTGAGGAACCAACGCAGACGATGCCTGTTTCATCGCAGGTCTCTTCGCCTGCCCAGCGGACGTACGCACAGAGCGTAACATGTCAGTTTGGCTCACCACCGCTGCAAGCCACGGGTGATGCAGAGAGAGATCCGGCTGATGCTTCTGATGACGAGGATGCCGACCATCTTTGCCCAACAATCCGACTGACGACAACGGAGGTGGCTGCGATCCGAGCTCCTTAGCGGAAGGCACTCATCAACAAGGTGATGCGAAGGTCCGTGGGTTACGCATATCTGCTGCGAAGGCTCACCTCAATGTGGAAGCCGAAGGGAAGCCTGGACCTTACAGCCATCGACAACGACTAATTTCTAGTGCGATTTGGAGCGGTAGAGGATCTAGAATTTGCGATGTTTGAGGGCCCTTGGATGGTTTTAGACCATTATCTGATCATGAAGCCTTGGGTGCCCGATTTTGATCCGTTTTTGGACACCACGGAGAAGGTGCTGGTTTGGGTAAGAATTCCGTGCATTCCTGTTGAATACTATAATCTCATTTTTCTTAGGAAATTAGGGAACAAGGTGGGCAGAACGCTCAAGGTGGATCAGGCTACAAGTTTGGTATCGAGGGTGAAATTTGCCAGAATCTGCGTCGAAGTGGATATTACAAAACCACAGATATCGAAGTTCAAATATAACAATCGGGTGCGACCAGCGACTTACGAGGGAATCCATATGATTTGTTTCTCATGCGACATCTACAGCCACTCTTCGGACGCTTGCCCTTCCAAGAACAAAAAGCCGACTGCCCACGAGGAAGCAGATCAAGGGGAAGTAGTGAGGCAGACGGGAGCTGCGTTACAAAGGGTACCAGCAAACCGCTCAGACCTAGCAGGTGAAGCCCCGTTTGGCACTTGGATGATCGCGCCAAGTAGAAGGCCGAGGAATGGAGGGAAGCAGCCAGAATGAGCCCAACGATCAACGGATGGAAGACGAGCGGCGATGAACGCCCCACGAGAAGGAGGTGTCCAGGTATCTCGTTTTGCTCCTTTGTCTGTGCAGGGTGATGACGAGGAACTCCCGATGGATGAGATGGTGGCACCTGAGGTTGAGCCGGTGGCTGCTGAGAGGTGCACAGGAACAGGAATGCACATGCCGCGTCGGGCAGCTCTGTAGACGACTTAGACCTCGGGAGGTAGATCGTGTAGGCCAAATGTTATAGCAGTCGAGAGGCAAATTTTGAATGAGCCAACGAAGGGACAACCTCACAGGCAAAAGCGGCTGAAACCACCACAACTGTCCGGCGAGGGAGCGGGGCGGGGCCCAGGCGCGCGACGGAGGAGAACGAACACGTGGTAACAAGGGGTGAACAAGGGGGATTAGTGATTCACTCGTTGAGGGTGTTTATAGATGAGCTGGCGGGTGATCTACCTTCGCCGGTCTGGCAGCCAACGAATGAACATCATGCTGACCCGCCTGGAAGGGTTGATGAGGAAGGAGACGTGGTGATAGATCTCGAAGGGATCCCGGTGTAGTCCGAGGCCCTAGAGGCCATGAGGACCTTATGAGGTTTTGCTTTTCCGTGTGGTTTTCTTTCGTCATTTGTTTCCTCTTGTGGTTTCTTTTCTCTTTTCACGCTTTGTTTGTTTTATGGATCTGCTGTTATGGAACTGTCAAGGGGCAAGGAGAAAACCGGTTCACCGCGCCCTTATTAACCTTCTTAAGGTTTATAAGCCTAGCGTCCTAGGGCTTTTCGAACCTAAAGTTTCTGGGGCCCATGCCAACGCCATCTGTTGCAAACTTGGGTTCTCTGATTGGGTCCGCGTGGAAGCAATCAGCTTCAGTGGCGGCATCTGGGTCTTTTGGAAAGACCTGGTACAAATTAATGTGATTTATACCCACCCACAATTTATTCTTTTGCAGGTCGTGAAAGTGGGGTTCGCCCCGTGGTTCTTCGCCCCAGTTTATGCAAGCCCAGCTCACCAGTTGCGCCACCGCCTTTGGAGAGACTTAAGACAGTCCAACAGACCTATCTCGGGGCCGTGGTTGGTCGCGAGTGATTTTAACTCGGTAGTACACCGGGAAGAAAATATGAACTATACCTCTTACTCTACTCAACAGAGTGCTGACTTTGTTAACTAGATCCAGGACGAGGGACTTATTGATTTGGGCTTTTCGGGCCCAAAACTTACGTTCAAAGACGGGTCCAAGGATTACATTTAAGGGGCCCGGCTTGACTGGGCTTTGTGCAGCACTGATTGGAGGACCAGATTCACTGACGTGTGTGTTCATCACCTCCCCCAAATGGCCTTCGATCACGCCCCACTACTAATTAAAGTTGAGGGGAAAAACCACAGTATAACGTCCTCTCGTTTCTTTTTTCAGGCTGCTTGGTTGACTCACCCGGACGTGTACAAAGTGGTAGAACAGTCTTGGAATAATGGCTAGGGCATTCAATCAAACGTTCAGAACCTTGCAGGCACCTTAGCTAATTGGAACAAGTCTGAGTTTGGCAACATCTTTAAGCGAAAAAGGACCCTACTGGCCAGGCTAGGGGGAATCCAAGGGAAACTTACTACGATTTCTTATCACGCCTCGCGAGGCTCGAAAGGAAACTCTGGGAAAAGCTAGAGGAGACCTTGTATCAAGAAGAGTTGTTGTGCTTTCAGCGCTCTCATGAAGAGTGGATAGCCTCTGGAGATAGAAATATGGCATTCTACCACGCAGCTGCGATTGTCCGAAAGTCTTGTAATATTGTCACCGGGCTGATAGATGACCACGGGAACTGGATCTTGGAGGAGGATGAGCTTAAAAGGCACATCCAAAACTATTATTCTAACATTTTTGCTGCAGATGGTGATGGCGAGATGGGTATCGAGATGGAGGCGGCTTTTTCCCAGGTCACGGAGCTAGATTGGCGCATTTTTGCCAGGCCTGTCACGAAAGAAGAGGTCCACAAAACCCTCTCGGATATGAAGCCATTTAAGGCCCCGGACCCCGATGGCTTTCCTATTGCTTTCTACCAGCACATGTGGGCGGCAACAGGGGATAGCATGTTCAATATGGTCACCGAGGCCATAACATCTGGCCAACTTCCCGAGGGAATTAATGAAACGCTTATTGTGCTCATTCCCAAAGTCAGAATCCTAGAAAATATCAAGCAATTCAGGCTGATTAACCTTTGCAACGTGAGCTACAAGATCCTAACGAAGACGATCACAAATTGACTAAAGAATATTTTACCGAGTATCGTGGGCCCTTTTCAGAGCTCGTTCGTCCCGGGAAGGTAAATCTCGGACAACGTCATTATCTACCCAGAGGTTATGCATACCATGCCATAAAGGCGGGGGTCGAAAGGCTTAATGGCAACAAAGTTGGACCTCGAGAAAGCTTACGACTGGCTGTCTTGGGATTTTATTCAAGACACCCTTGAGCGAGCTGGCTTTCAGGACACTTGGATTAGGATCATTATGACGTGTATCCGGACGTCGAGGCTATCTATTGCTTGGAACTGGGATCATCTCAACCCCTTTGTCCCAGGTAGGGCATGCGTCAGGGAGATGCGATGTCCCCCACCATCTTTGTACTGTGCATAGAGCGCCTTAGCCACTTAATTATCTCAGAAGTTAGTAACGATAAGTGGAAAGGAATTAAACTTGCTGTCAATGGACCAACTCTCTCTCATCTTTGTTTTGCAGATGACATGGTGTTGTTCTCGGAAGCGTCAATTGATCAGGTGGAAGTTATTCAAGCATGTTTGGATCGTTTTTGCAAGGCCTCTGGACAGAAAATCATCCTGGATAAATCTCAAATCCTTTTCTCACGTAACACGAAGCTGGCTCTAGCCACAGAAATCGCGAGCAGACTTGGAATCGTGGAAACAAGTGACCTTGGAAGATACTTAGGAGTGCCCTCTCTGCACGATCGGGTAACTTGCAGCACCTCCAGTGGCCTACTTGACCGGTTTTCTACTCATTTGGAAGGGTGGAAATCTAAGACTCTCGCTATAGCTAGGAGGGTAGTGCTCGCCAAATGTGTCCTAAATGCCATCCCAGTGTATACCATGCAAACGACGTTTCTACCTAAAAGCTTTTTGTCTAGAGTTGGAGAAGAGAACCAGGAAGTTCATCTGAGGCACTACAGATGTAGGAGGCAACAAAATCAGCCTCACAAACTGGTAAGTTGTCACCTCGGGAAAGGATATGGGCGGTCTTGGCGTTCGTAGGCTCCATGATCTGAATATCGCCTATATGATCACGCTTGGATGTAGACTTAAGAAGGAAGCAGGTAGCTTGTGGGCCCGCACACTCTCCAAGAAGTATAATCTTGACACAACTACCCAGGGACCGAGCAAAGGAAGGAGGAAAACGTCCAACACTTGGAGAGGAATTACGGCTGCATGGGATTATCTGAAGTAGGGCACCATTCGTCTGGTCCACAATGGCAAGTTCACACGTTTCTGGATGGACAAGTGGTTGCTGCCATCGCCCCTATACGACCAGCTACTTATTCCATTGAGCTTCGCGGATCTATATGCCAATGTGGAGGATTATTCGGACCGCCATCGAGGGTGGAAGTGGGAGAAACTAGACCATGCACTCCCGAAGGATTCTAGGGAACGCCTTGCTGGTTTCATGCTAACGGAGGAAAAATTGGACGGTGACATCGGATGGGAACCAGACGCAAACAGGTGATTCCCCGTGCGATCCGCCTATGAGGCAGTCGTGAATGAAGGCGGTTCCCAGCCAGACGATGACTGGAAGCAGATTTGGAAGCTTCGCCTGCCTGGAAGAATTTGTTTCTTCCTTTGGCTTGTCAAGCACGGGCGCATTCTCACCAACGCAGAATGAGTACATAGAAACCTTTTGACTAATGCCTATTGTTTTCTTTGTGCAGGACAAGTAGAAGACCTCAGCCACATCCTTCGACGATGCAGGGCGGCGACTGAAACTTGGGAGGCTGCACTCCCAAGACGAACAAAGGGGAACCTTGATGGTCTAGACTGGAATGTTTGGTTCTCGGCGAATCTCCGAGGGGAGGCGAAGCTGGGTCTTGACGGAGGATGGCCTGAACGTTTTGGCATTCGTTTGTGGTGGCTCTGGACGTGGAGGAACGACGAGGTTTTCAGACACAAGTCGATCCCGTATGACCAACGTATGTTGTGGCTTCTTAGCTATGACGCAGAGGTGAATGCAGCCTTCAAGAAGCGCACTATTCCAGCTTCAAGCCCCATAAGGCCTGCCGTGCTAGCAGTCGTATGGAGCAAGCCGCCACAGGGATGGATGAAGATCAACGTAGATGGCTCTTGTAGGGGAAATGGAACAGCGAGCTACGGTGGAATTTTATGGGATTCGAACAGAAATTGGCGAGGAGGTTTTACTTGTAACATTGGCCGTTATAAGATTGAGGAGGCCGAGGCTTGGGCAGTACTCCAAGGCATTCGATTGGCGAAACAACTTGATGTTGCAAAGCTCGAGGTTGAAGGCGACTCCCAAATCACGATTTGCAGTCTTCCGACTCGCCCTCAGCAGTGCAACAACATTATCTGACAATGCTTCCTGGAAGCTGAAGGAATGGACGAAGTGGTATACAATCATGTTCTTAGAGAGCAAAACTAGGTGGCGGATAGTTTAGCATCGATGGCCTTTTCACATCCAATTGGTCTCCGCGTGCTGGACACCCCGCCTCAGAGTCTACAAGACGCTATCCAAAATGACTAGTTAAGTATCCGTTTCACTCGCCGGAATCCCCATGATAGAGCACGAGGACGTGGTAGATTTTAATGTATTCTTTTGGGTATCACCCTCTTCCTGATAAAATAAAATAAAACATTTAAAAATATAATTAGTAGTTGCCTAAAATAAAAAATAAAAAAATATTAGTAATATATAAAAACTATACCAGATATACTGTTAGACATCAAGCAAAAGAGCTATTGTTTGCAATAGCAATTTGGGATTGCAAATTAAACAACAGTTCACTATTCACATTAGCTTGTTAATAAAAAGGAAAAAAAATTCAATAAACTCTATTTTTTTAACTTTTATTTAAATAGGGAGAAAAAAATTAGAGTTTAAATGGAAATAGAAAATATTTGAGAAGAAAAAGTCTATAAAAGTCCTAAAATAAAAAGTCTATAAAAGTTCATAACTTGTTATATATTGAACTTTTTGAATACAACATCACTTTTAAAGACTGATGTAAGCCTAATTGTAAATGATTATTATGTTAGTTTGAGTATATTCGTTGGGTCTAAGTTCATGAAAATGTTACTTTAATTGCATATTCCCTTGTTTTATCATTTAGATATGGTTTACACTTGTTTTGAATGTTTTACGGTGTTTGTTGGTGTTTTGGAACCATTGTAGGTCAGGTGCAAAAGCAAGGGAAGTTCTAGGATAAGTTTGGAGCCGAAGTGGACCGAAAGGCACTTACACAGAAGATTCGACGCGTCGAACCAAACCAATAGCCGAGTCCGAGAAGAACAAAGGACTCGACGCGTCGAGTCCGGGACTCAACGAGTCGAGAATTTTCAGTAGGGTCCGGAGCAGGAAGTCGAAGGCTTGACGCGTCGAGACGTCCCAGCCCAGAACCGAGAAAAGCCGACGCCTCATTCTCGACGAGTCGAGATGTCGAAACTTGCTGGGCGCGATTCTGTGGAAACTTCCTAATTTGATCCCACTTTGCTCTCGCTATAAAACAGACTCACTCCCTCAACTCTAAATGGAGCAGAAGCTGTGTTTTGGAGACAAGCTAGAAAAGAGAGAATCAAGAGCTACAAGTTGTCTTGAGAAGAAGAAGAAAGCTAAGGATATTTGGGAGAATCACTTGGTTTATTCTTGTACTCTATTTGATTATTTGTAAACTCTTTATTATATTTACTATGTATAATTTAGCCATGCTTGACTAAATTCTCTTAGAGATTCTTGGGTAAAAAGTGTTTATGAACCTATGTGCCTATTTATCAAATTCTTAATATATTATTATTTGGGTTATAACTTGTGTTGCAATTTGCGATTATATTGTTATTGCTAGTAGTTCAGGGTCCAAATTACTTGTTTCATAGCTTTATTTATGTCATAACGGGAGTTAGGCATATTTTGGGGCACTCACAATTGCACTTAACTTTTGCACCTTGGGAAAGGGCATACATGTTAGGGAATTATAATTCTTGATTATTGTACATCGGGAGATGGTAGTAGTTAGCAATTTAATATGAATGCTTGTTCTTATATTGCTGAGTGTTTATATCATGGGAGTGTTGAGTGTTTATATCATGGGAGTGAATAGTTACTTGTTTTAGGATAGAGATTACGGGAGTAACTCTTTCCCTTGTTGCATTCTCACACTTGTTTAAACCCAGATTTAATATTGTTCATAAGATTAGCACTAGCTGATTAAATACTTGAATCCCAGGAATCTCATTCTCTCTCTATTGTTATCACAAACTTACTACTTGCTTTCTTTTAATTATATTTTAATCAACCATCCATGATAATCATTAGGATTAGCTTCATAAGAATAAATTAGTAACTAGTGCTTAATACGCCGCACTTCCCAGTGGATCGATAACTCGTTACTCCGAGTAATTATTTGTTTAAGAAATATAATGCAATCAAAGACTCTTTAAAAGTTCTAATCGAATAATACCACCCGACATTTAAAGACTTTTTAAAAATTTTGATTGAATACCACCTGAATTTTAAAGACTATCCAAATGTTTGAATTGAATACCTCCAAACTTTTAAAGTTCTCAAAAGTCTTTACAGCCTATAAAAGTCAAGATTGAATACACCCCCTTAGTTTATTACTCTCTATTAGCAATTTAGCATGATCAAGGTAACAAGCTGAATAATTATAATGACTAGAAGCATAAGGGAACTATTCATCATTAAGTCGGAGGAAGCTGCCGAAGTCGAGGAAAGCGATCCGGAAAGCGAGGAGAACCGAAGGAGGAGGGAAGCCCGAACCAAGAAGGAGCATGATGCTATGATGCACGAGGAACGTGTGGTCACCCTTCTACGTCAGCAGAATCAGATGATCGAGGAAGGTTTCGCTTTCATGAAGACGCAGTTTGTTGCCGTTCACCAGAGGCTAGATCAGATTGAGGCCAGCTCAAGCCAAAGAGGAGGAGACGGCGAGGAGTCCGAGGAGGGCACCGACGAATCAGAGAGCGAGTCGTTTTAGCTCGGTGTTGTGGTAACCCCGTTTTTCTCCTTTTTCCTTAGCTTGTGTTATCTTTTAGTTGTTGCTACCGTTGCTAGTTGTTGTGGTTGCTTCGTGTGTTTTCTTTGCTTGCTTGTTTGGTTGGTTTGTTGGGTTAGTGGTTCGTGTTAGGAGCTAGAGGGTTAGACCTATGATGGTTGGATAGAAGTTGGTGGTTGTGTTTGGTTTAGAGTTTGATATGCTCTTTATCTCCGTTGTTTATCTCTTTCTAACTCTTGAATGTCATGACTCCTTGCTTATGTTTTATACCTTTTGAATCCTTTGAGTTTTGACCAAATATGGATGTTCTTGACACTCTTGTCACGTTGTTGTTCCATTTCATCGTTTGATCAAATTCATCGGACCCAAGCTTCAGGGACGAAGCTTCTTTGAAGGGGGAGAGGATGTGACACCCCGTAATCCAAATTCAATTAAGGGATTAATTGAGTAATTAATCCTAATCCAATTGATAATTTAATTCCTTAAATTCCTGAAAATTCAATAGTTGGGGACTAGTAATTGACTAGTCAACCCAAAGTCAAGTGTTGTACCTAAAGCTTTGTGAGTAGTTCCCTTGTTCCCTTACACCTCTTCATTTTAGTAAGGGCAATAAAGACATTTCACCCTATGTTAGAATTGCAAGCTAACCTAGAGGACACTCTTCATTCTTTCCCCTTACACTTTCTAAACTTGAGCTCCTCCTTCTCTCTAAAATTAAGATAGCTTTTCTTCCAAGCCAAGTTGGAGCTTTACCAAATCCTCAAAGTTTGTCTTCAAGATTCCACCTTTCCTACCTTTGAGCATCTAGGAGGATAAGATCTATGTTTATCTTGTGTTTTTAGTGTTTTCTAAGGTGTCTTTCCTTAAAGATAGAATCTTTATGATCTTTTGGTGTGTTCTTGAAGTGGGTGTGGAAGGTGAACCCTATTAGGAGCTTGGTGAAGTGTTAAGTGAAGGTTTTTTGTCTACAAGAAGTAACCCATGCTCTACAAAATCTATTTTGCTTACCTATATGATGATTTCTTGGATTCTACATGTGATTTTGCTATGAAATGTGAGTGTTGATGCATTGTCTTGTGAAAATGCATATCTAGAGCTTGTTATTAGGGTTCATGTATGTCATTGCTTGGCTATTCCTTTGGTTCAAGTCATTTTGTTGTATTTGGTGAGATTTGGCATGTTTTGGACTTGAATTTGAGCTTGGAGTTGAAAATCCCCGAAGGGATTGTTTTTGGTACAGGGTGTGTACCCGCCGGCGGAACGGCGGGCGGGGAACCACCCGTCGCCCCACCCGCGAGGTACAAGGCCTCGTGGGAGTGGTTCCCGCGGGAAGAACCACCGGTGGAGGTCCACCCATGGCTCCACCCGCGGGTATGTATATGGTGTTGTTGGGGATTTATTCCCCGTGATTCTTTTGACTCGGTATTTGGTCTTTTGACTTCCCGATGTTCTTTTGTGGAACTATTTGAGTGTCTTCTTGATGTTTCGTATGTCTAGAACTATATGATAGGATTCCATGTTGGTTTTGATGTCTTGAATTGTGCTAAGTGTTCAACATTGTGATTCGTTGAACCATGGTGAGTCTTGTGTGTTCTTCGGAACTATGTTTGGTTTACCCGTTTGATAAGCATGCTAGTTCGATGTTTAAATGCTAGTGTGTGTGTTGTTTGTCCATTCCTATTGTGGATGATGACTTGTGTCAATCATCGTTGTTGTCAGACTTTGATCCATTCCTTGTTGAGTATGGTTTCATATCTTCGTTGTGATCCGTTGATTGATTCCTGTTGTGGTGTGGTGTGTGTGGCTGTACCTGGATTGCATGATTAATGGTATGGGACATTAGTCACCAAGTTACGGCAGTGGTCCTCGTGGTGGCCATGACGTGATTATGGAGTTTGTGACCTGTGTGTAAGGTTTACGTGTTTTTGGGTGGCTTCGGCCGTGTGTGTGAACGGTACCCTCGTGTACTATGAAATCGGTGGATATGTTGGAGATTGTAGGAGTGGGGACGACAGTCCTCGGGGGAATAAGGTTGGACTTGGTGTACAGGGGTCTTGGAGGTAAAGGTTGGAACTAGCTATAAGGTTGGGGTAGCCATAAAGTTGGAACCGGGCATAGGGAAGGCATCTCAATTCGTGATGGGTGATGTCACGACGGCTTGTGTAGCCGTTGTTGTGTATTTCTCTATTTGTGACATGTGTTGTCACAAAGGCAATGTGTTGCCAATGGTGGTGTCCTTATTCTCTTGTGTGTTGCATGTCGGGTGTTAATCTACTGTGTGATGGTATATTATACCTTAAGCCATTCTTGTGAGTCATTATTGCTTCGTGTCGCTTTGGGATGTGTTCCCTTATCTTATCGAGAGTGCATACAGTCTTGTGTTGATCTCTATCTTGGCTTTTGAAATTGATATATATTATATCCCGTTTCGCAAATGATTTTGTATACGTATAAACTATCTACATATGATATTTCACATGTATTGGTGGGTTACCAGCATCATTCGCTGACCGGGCGTTGTCCCATATATATATATATATATATATATCTGTGTTTCTTTCAGGTGCTGATTAGATGAGGGCGCGGTCTAGAAGCTGTTAGAATAGATCCCCTTTTCTTTATGATGTTTCGGGCCTGCGTGCCTTGATTAGACTTAGTTGTTATGTCGTTGACTTTGTTTTTGAGATAGTTGGATTATGATGCAGATGTTTACGCCTGTGCTGTAACACCCCGAAATTTTGAAACTTTTAAAGCTTATATAAAGGGGTAATTTCTCATAAAATCCCAAACAGAGTAATACTAATAACAAGTGTATGGGGTGCTATGCCACATCTGAGCTGGAGAACTCAGATGCACAGGCTAAACTAACTAATATTCTCAATACATTATTATGGCACGCAGGTCGAAAGGAAAGACTATCTATCTAATCCACGATCTTCTAGCGCGCTCTGGGATCTACTCGTCTGTGCCTGAAAGCCAAATATATCTGTTCAGCGAGAGATGCTGGTAACCCACTCCAACGCGTTGAAATACATTATTGATAGATATATATAGATATAAGAAAAGTCATTTTGAAGCAGGAAGATATATCCTAGGAAACTCTAGTTTCAAAACCGGAATAGACTCGACAGATAGGGATAAGCACATCGAACAGTTATAACCAAGTATGTAAAGATACTAGCATATAACCTATGGGATAAGCACATTCAACAGTTATAACCAAACATGTAAAGATACTAGCATATATCCTATGGTCACGGATTCACTTCATCTCGTTTATATCATATCTCATCACACAAGCACACTTTGATGGCACCACAGGACCAATCGCATGCCCATACATGAGGATCAGCGCATATAGCTCGGACACGGCCCCGCAGCACCCTGCCTCGTATCGCAACACGAATGGGTCGATCGTAACCGACCGATGAACCACAGCTCATCAAAATGTTTGATCGCAACCAAACAGTGGACCGCAGCCCAAGAGTAGTCATCTGACCGCAGCCAGGAATATGAACCGCAGCTCATGTAAAACGATTGATCGCAACCAAACGGTGGACCGCAGCCCGAGAGTATAATTCTGACCGCAGCTCAGGAATAACCAATTTGATCGCAACCAAATTGGGGTATCATGCACACATAACACATAGCAAGCACATGCAACCCACATTAACACATTGGGAAGGGGGAGAAATCGTATAACGAAACCTATGCGTGGTCATCCACATACTAGGAATAATCCTAAGGGGTTCATGCTTCTTTCACCTAGGCCGACGGGATACCAATTCCACTAGCATGCAACATATATATATATATATATATATATATATATATATATATATATATATATATATATATATATATATATATATATATATATATATATATGTATATATATATAAGACTCGTTTATCCTACGAATGGTACCCGAAACATCAAACTAGACTTTAGGCACGATAGACGAAGTCCGTTGGGACGCCACAGGGGTCGTGGGAACATCAAACGGGGAAGCCGGGATCCCGAGGTGGGATAATTTCCAGCGGGTAGCCGATGGGTGGAGGGTCACCCGCCGGCGACAAGTCTTCGGGCAGCGAGTGCCCGGCGGGCAGTCGCTTGCCCGCCGGCTGGCGGCGTTATTTCCGGCCGCGGGTAGGTGGCGGGTCCCCTACCCCCACCTACCCCCCACTGACTCTTTTTCACAATAAACGCCCCGGGATCCTTTGTGGAACCCGAAACCATGCTTAGACACCTTCAAATACAATTGATGACAACACGTAGACAATTAACGGATCAAAAGCAAGAATCATACGGCACGTATCCTATCATAATTTCTAAACCAAAACAACACCCGAGCATGCGAATTCCCACCCAATACAACAAGAATAACATCATACGAATTTCACGATACATCCTAGGGCTCTAATCATATTAAAATTAACACGAACATAACTCATCTTTTAATATCAAGACACATTAAGATTCATCAAGAATATCACACAAAAATCCAGAATCCCTTATCATCATCAAGATTATCAAGATCACACATAAAATCATAACACCAATTATCAAGATCACATCATCAATATCATAAACGATTCATCAAGACACAAGAGTATAGAGGGAGGCCTAAGAGGGAGATCATAGCAAAGAAAATAGGTTTTGTTGAGACATGGGTTACCTCTTAGCCTTAATTAATTTCCTTGGCTATGAAGGGTCTTTCTTTAAGATTCCTTCTTTCTTGATTTCTCCTAGGGGAATTCTTGGAACTTCCTATGTGGTGAGAGATTATTTGTGGTGTGACTTCTAGGTGCCTCCTATATATATATATATATATATATATATATATATATATATATATATATATATATATATATATATATATATATATATATATATATATATATATATATATATATATATATATATATATATATATATATATATATATATACATATATATATACATATATATATACATATATACATATACATATATATATATATATATATATATATATATTTATTTATTTATTTATTTATTTATTTAGTTATTTATTTATTTATTTAAGAGTCCTAATTAGGGTCTGAATGGTATGGGTTTACTAATCCTATTCCTTATAGGACTAAGGACTTGTTTTAGGGATAAGGGTCCATGGTCCATAGTGGACCATATTAATTAATTAAAGGGAATCCTAATCATAATCTGAATAGTAAAAGGTCTACTTCCTTTATTCCTAATAGATAAATAGGTCTAGGATTCCTAATTAGAATCTGACTAGTAAAAGGTTTTCTTTCTTTATTCCTAATAGGCTTAAAACTCTAGTTTAGGCAAGGGTCCACGATTCATGGTGGACCTTATTAATTATTTAGAGGGAAACCTAACCAAGTTAAATCATATTTAATTATTATTAACGGGATTAATTAAATAATTAATTCGGGATTGAAGGCCGTAACACGGGGTGTTACACTCTCCCCTCCTTACGAGAAGCTTCGTCCCCGAAGCTTAGAAATCATTACAGGGATAACGAGTCAAAAGTAGTACGGTGGTCATATAGGGAGAATGTATTCTATGGGGAGAATATATAATTGTATATCTATGTGTACTGGGTTTTTGGGAACGATTGGGTTAAATGGATTAAGAGAGCGGGTTTCAAACTTGAGGACAAAGTGAATTTAGGAATTAGGATCAAAGTGTTCAAGGTTTGCAACTTTAGGAGGTGAGGTTGCTACCTTGTATGGAATCGTTAAAATAGGGAATCAAGAATGGGGTTTGAAGGGTAGAAAGGGTTTTGCAATAAGGAGGGCTCGGTTGTCCAAGGGAGGGAAAGGGATTCGGTTATGATGGGTTAAGGGTTCTCGATTCAAGTGACTATTCTGGTTTGATGCTTTGATCACGACGTATTGATGAACTGATGATCCTTCTCCTTTGGTGTTGGCACTTGCTTTACTTTAAGATCCTTGTCGGGCCTTGCTTCCCAAGCTTAAGTTTCATCCTTCTTTTTTATCTTGAGGGAATCTCTCGCGACGATTTAATACTTTCTTCTTTAATGCGTCCAAGGTCTTGACCAAGTTTGGTCAACCAAGCCAATCTTTTAGGGCGCACTTCCCAAATTCTTCCAAAGTCTCTTGGGAGTCGATAAACTTTGGGTTGACTTTCTCTTCTTATTGAATTTCATCTCCTCTTTAGTGAATGAAATTTTTAGTAAGACTTCATGTCTCCCCCGAGGTTCGGCTTGTTGTGCCCTTTTGTGTTTACTTTTAATGATGAAGGTGCCTTTGCATGTTCTTTTTCTTCTTGAAGCGCAGTTGGTTACCTAATCTCGTTGTGGAATGACTCGGTGACTTTACGAGCCATCTCATTTTCTTGTGGGTCCTTAATAACCCTTGAGGTCTTGGCTCAAATGTGCTCTTTTACCCCTTTTTTTTTCCTAATACCACGGGCTACGTCGTTCTTGATTTCATATAACTTGTAAGGAGCCCTCTGATTTGCTTGAACGATATCCATGGTTTGAGGGAGTCCCGGTCCATCCTTAGCATTTTGACTTTTAAGGCCTTTGTGAGTCCTTAGCACGAGTTCCCAACTCCCCGCCTTGGTTTGCACAATCCTTCATGCCAATCATCCCTAGTCGGTTGCATCGTAGAGTCCAACTTCAATTCCTCGTGTAATGCAATTGGTCGTGCTTTTCCGACAGTGTCTCACGTGTAAAGGTCTTTTACCGAGGAAGCCATGTTTGGGCAACCCATGGTTCCTTACCCAAAACTCGTGTTCATCAATCGAGGCACACAAGTGTGCCATGAATCAATAAAACGAGGAGTTAAGAAATCAGCACATTGTACTAGTGGGCGCGAGGTGGGCTGTCGTCCGCCTGCCAAGCTCCTGTCAGGGCCCCGTCAAGGACCTGTTAGGGTCCCATCAAGGTCCCGTTGGGGACCGCGGGAAGGTGACTAGGAAGAGTGAATTCCTTCGGGAAAAATCCCAAGAATGCACAGATTCACGTCGTGACAAGCCCCATGCCTATGTGCACAATAAAGGAATTCGAATACATAGGATGACCCATCGTACAGTGTTATTCATCCTTAAGCACGGGTTCTAGATGAGTCAAGACTCTCGTATGTCCTTTCCGCTCAGTAGGTCGGGTCCGGTTTCCAATTAGCAACCTCGTCATCATCACCGGGTAGTTGATTATAAGCCAACTTTGTCTTTTCCTTGCTTGATTAATGATAAGCCTTCTTGGTTTTTCTTGGAGTTCGGCTTGTCGCTTGCTCTTTGTTCAATCCTTTGGTGATCAAGTGCTTGGTGATGCATTTCTCTTCCTTGGAATGCATTTGATTGACTGCCCTCGACGTCGCATGGTGTTTTGGCGATTTTGTGTGTCACACGCACTTCTTACGGTGCCTTAAAACCATCAAGGTCCTGTTCCAAGGTAAGACCTTTATTGCAGGGAAGCTTTAGTTGTATGGTACTTCCACGCGTCTGTTGCCTCTTCTTGTCATATCGAGCCCTTTTCGACAATTCGCGCTAACGATTAAGAAAAGATGTTGTTTATGTACTACTTTACTTCCTTTCATTTAATTGGCATTCCCGGTTCTCTTACAAGTGGTCTCCACTTCTGTTATTTCTTCTTTTGGGTTTGTTCCTGAATTTCCCATTTGTAGAAGTTGGATTCGATAGAGGTAGGCAGCACTGGTGTAGGCTTCGTTAGGGGTTCGGGTTTGCTTACAATTAGGGCCTTCTGGGTTTCGTAGTTGGTGGTCTGTCATAGACTTCTTTATCTTGGTTGTTTCTGTAGGATCTAATTCAGGCGCGAAACGAGTCGGCTGGAGGAATTGTTTGTGGTATTCCCTGACGGTGCCATCCCTTGTTTTAGGTGGAGAATTTCCTCGTACATGGTTGCCCTTACAGGTGCGGGATGGAATCGTCCTCGTAGCCGTGCTCCTAGGCACTCCCAGTTGTACCCCGGTTGTTGCCCATAAGTAGGTTCTTCGTGGATTTACCAAAGATCGGCTTCGTGTCTGAAGTGGGACGAGGCTATCTCTACGCGGCGTTCCTATCGGCATTCACTAACCCGAGGATTTTGTTGAAGGTTCCGATCCATTCTTCGAGGAGTGTGGGGTCCTTGACTGACTTCTTGTTGGTGCCATGTGCTGGTTTTCGGGGCTATTTATTGTAATGATGAGTCAGTGTGTTGCACCCTTACCTTGGTGTGGTAAGCGTAGGGGAAGTTCTTTTTAAATTAGGGAGGGATAATGTGAGGGGAGGTTATGTGTAGGTTTCACAATCTCACAGCGCGTCCTAAGATTCCTGAGTCCTATGTTCATAAATACTTAGAGTTCAAGCCTATTGTCCTAAAGTATGATTTTAAGAGTCTTATCCTAGGGTCAAACTTAGGCTCTGATACCAACTGTAACACCCCGAAATTTTGAAACTTTTTAAAGCTTATATAAAGGGGTAATTTCTCATAAAATCCCAAACAGAGTAATACTAATAACAAGTGTACGGGTGCTATGCCACATCTGAGCTGGAGAACTCAGATGCACAGGCTAAACTAACTAATATCCTCAATACATTATTATGGCACGCAGGCCGAAAGGAAAGACTATCTATCTAATCCACGATCTTCTAGCGCGCTCTGGGATCTACTCGGTCTGTGCCTGAAAGCCAAATATATCTGTTCAGCGAGAGATGCTGGTAACCCACTCCAACGCGTTGGAAATACATTATTGATAGATATATATAGATATAAGAAAGTCATTTTGAAGCAGGAAGATATATCCTAGGAAACTCTAGTTTCAAAACTGGAATAGACTCGACAGATAGGGATAAGCACATCGAACAGTTATAACCAAAGTATGTAAAGATACTAGCATATAACCTATGGGATAAGCACATTCAACAGTTATAACCAAGCATGTAAAGATACTAGCATATATCCTATGGTCACAGATTCACTTCATCTCGTTTATATCATATCTCATCACACAAGCAAACTTTGATGGCGCCACAGGACAATCGCATGCCATACATGAGGGTCAGCGCATATAGCTCTGACACGGCCCCGCAGCACCCTGCCTCGTATCGCAACACGAAGGGGTCGATCGCAACCCGACGATGAACCGCAGCTCATCATAATGTTTGATCGCAACAAAACAGTGGACCGCAGCCCAAGAGTAGTCATCTGACCGCAGCCAGGAATATGAACCGCAGCTCATGTAAAACGTTTGATCGCAACCAAACGGTGGACCGCAGCCCGAGAGTATAATTCTGACCGCAGCCAGCTTCTGAACCGCAGCTCAGGAATAACCAATTTGATCGCAACCAAATTGGGGTATCATGCACACATAACACATAGCAAGCACATGCAACCACATTAACACATTGGGAAGGGGGAGAAATCGTATAACGAAACCTATGCGTGGTCATCCACATACTAGGAATAATCCTAAGGGGTTCATGCTTCTTTCACCTAGGCCAACGGGATACCAATTCCACTAGCATGCAACATATATATATATATATATATATATATATATATATATATATATATATATATATATATATATATATATATATATATTACATCGTTTATCTACGAATGGTACCCGAAACATCAAACTAGACTTTAGGCACGATAGACGGAGTCGTTGGGACGCCACGGGGTCGGGGGAACATCAAACGGGGAAGCCGGGATCCCGAGGTGGGATAATTTCCAGCGGGTAGCCGTGGTGAGGGTACCCGCCGGCGACAGTCTCCGCCGGCGGGTAGGTGGCGGTCCCCTACCCCCACCTACCCCCACTGACTCTTTTTCACAATAAACGCCCCGGGATCCTTTGTGGAACCCGAAACCATGCTTAGACACCTTTAAACGCAATTGATGACAACACGTAGACAATTAACGGATCAAAAGCAAGAATCATACGGCACGTATCCTATCATAATTTCTAAACCAAAACAACACCCGAGCATGCGAATTCCCACCCAATACAACAAGAATAACACCATACGAATTTCACGATACATCCTAGGGCTCTAATCATATTTAAATTAACAAGAACATAACTCATCTTTTAATATCAAGAAACATCAAGATTCATCAAGAATATCACACAATCATCAAGAATCCTTTATCATCATCAAGATTATCAA
>NW_017617678.1:1405000-1420677 GCF_001879475.1 Ipomoea nil | reverse complement strand
GCTTACCTATATGATGATTTCTTGGATTCTACATGTGATTTTGCTATGAAATGTGAGTGTTGATGCATTGTCTTGTGAAAATGCATATCTAGAGCTTGTTATTAGGTTCATGTATGTCATTGCTTGGCTATTCTTTGGTTCAAGTCATTTTGTTGTATTTGGTGAGATTGGCATGTTTTGGACTTGAATTTGAGCTTGGAGTTGAAAATCCCGAAGGGATTGTTTTTGGTACAGGGTGTGTACCCCGCCGCGAACGGCGGGCGGGGAACCACCCGTCGCCCCACCCGCGAGGTACAAGGCCTCGTGGGAGTGGTTCCCGCGGGAAGAACCACCGGTGGAGGTCCACCCATGGCTCCACCGCGGGTATGTATATGGTGTTGTTGGGGATTTATTCCCCGTGATTCTTTTGACTCGGTATTTGGTCTTTTGACTTCCCGATGTTCTTTTGTGGAACTATTTGAGTGTCTTCTTGATGTTTCGTATGTCTAGAACTATATGATAGGATTCCATGTTGGTTTTGATGTCTTGAATTGTGCTAAGTGTTCAACATTGTGATTCGTTGAACCATGGTGAGTCTTGTGTGTTCTTCGGAACTATGTTTGGTTTACCCGTTTGATAAGCCATGCTAGTTCGATGTTTAAATGCTAGTGTGTGTGTTGTTTGTCCATTCCTATTGTGGATGATGACTTGTGTCAATCATCGGTTGTTGTCAGACTTTGATCCATTCCTTGTTGAGTATGGTTTCATATCTTCGTTGTGATCCGTTGATTGATTCCTGTTGTGGTGTGTGTGTGTGGCTGTACCTGGATTGCATGATTAATGGTATGGGACATTAGTCACCAAGTTACGGCAGTGGTCCTCGTGGTGGCCATGACGTGATTATGGAGTTTGTGACCTGTGTGTAAGGTTTACGTGTTTTTGGGTGGCTTCGGCCGTGTGTGTGAACGGTACCCTCGTGTACTATGAAATCGGTGGATATGTTGGAGATTGTAGGAGTGGGGACGACAGTCCTCGGGGAATAAGGTTGGACTTGGTGTACAGGGGTCTTGGAGGTAAAGGTTGGAACTAGCTATAAGGTTGGGGTAGCCATAAAGTTGGAACCGGCATAGGGAAGGCATCTCAATTCGTGATGGGTGATGTCACGACGGCTTGTGTAGCCGTTGTTGTGTATTTCTCTATTTGTGACATGTGTTGTCACAAAGGCAATGTGTTGCCAATGGTGGTGTCCTTATTCTCTTGTGTGTTGCATGTCGGGTGTTAATCTACTGTGTGATGGTATATTATACCTTAAGCCATTCTTGTGAGTCATTATTGCTTCGTGTCGCTTTGGGATGTGTTCCCTTATCTTATCGAGAGTGCATACAGTCTTGTGTTGATCTCTATCTTGGCTTTTGAAATTGATATATATTATATCCCGTTTTCGCAAATGATTTTGTATACGTATAAACTATCTACATATGATATTTCACATGTATTGGTGGGTTACCAGCATCATTCGCTGACCGGGCGTTGTCCCATATATATATATATATTATATATATCTGTGTTTCTTTCAGGTGCTGATTAGATGAGGGCGCGGTCTAGAAGCTGTTAGAATAGATCCCCTTTTCTTATGATGTTTCGGGCCTGCGTGCCTTGATTAGACTTAGTTGTTATGTCGTTGACTTTGTTTTTGAGATAGTTGGATTATGATGCAGATGTTTACGCCTGTGCTGTAACACCCCGAAATTTTGAAACTTTTAAAGCTTATATAAAGGGGTAATTTCTCATAAAATCCCAAACAGAGTAATACTAATAACAAGTGTATGGGGTGCTATGCCACATCTGAGCTGGAGAACTCAGATGCACAGGCTAAACTAACTAATATTCTCAATACATTATTATGGCACGCAGGTCGAAAGGAAAGACTATCTATCTAATCCACGATCTTCTAGCGCGCTCTGGGATCTACTCGTCTGTGCCTGAAAGCCAAATATATCTGTTCAGCGAGAGATGCTGGTAACCCACTCCAACGCGTTGAAATACATTATTGATAGATATATATAGATATAAGAAAAGTCATTTTGAAGCAGGAAGATATATCCTAGGAAACTCTAGTTTCAAAACCGGAATAGACTCGACAGATAGGGATAAGCACATCGAACAGTTATAACCAAGTATGTAAAGATACTAGCATATAACCTATGGGATAAGCACATTCAACAGTTATAACCAAACATGTAAAGATACTAGCATATATCCTATGGTCACGGATTCACTTCATCTCGTTTATATCATATCTCATCACACAAGCACACTTTGATGGCACCACAGGACCAATCGCATGCCCATACATGAGGATCAGCGCATATAGCTCGGACACGGCCCCGCAGCACCCTGCCTCGTATCGCAACACGAATGGGTCGATCGTAACCGACCGATGAACCACAGCTCATCAAAATGTTTGATCGCAACCAAACAGTGGACCGCAGCCCAAGAGTAGTCATCTGACCGCAGCCAGGAATATGAACCGCAGCTCATGTAAAACGATTGATCGCAACCAAACGGTGGACCGCAGCCCGAGAGTATAATTCTGACCGCAGCTCAGGAATAACCAATTTGATCGCAACCAAATTGGGGTATCATGCACACATAACACATAGCAAGCACATGCAACCCACATTAACACATTGGGAAGGGGGAGAAATCGTATAACGAAACCTATGCGTGGTCATCCACATACTAGGAATAATCCTAAGGGGTTCATGCTTCTTTCACCTAGGCCGACGGGATACCAATTCCACTAGCATGCAACATATATATATATATATATATATATATATATATATATATATATATATATATATAATATATATATATATATATATATATATATATATATATGTATATATATATAAGACTCGTTTATCCTACGAATGGTACCCGAAACATCAAACTAGACTTTAGGCACGATAGACGAAGTCCGTTGGGACGCCACAGGGGTCGTGGGAACATCAAACGGGGAAGCCGGGATCCCGAGGTGGGATAATTTCCAGCGGGTAGCCGATGGGTGGAGGGTCACCCGCCGGCGACAAGTCTTCGGGCAGCGAGTGCCCGGCGGGCAGTCGCTTGCCCGCCGGCTGGCGGCGTTATTTCCGGCCGCGGGTAGGTGGCGGGTCCCCTACCCCACCTACCCCCACTGACTCTTTTTCACAATAAACGCCCCGGGATCCTTTGTGGAACCCGAAACCATGCTTAGACACCTTCAAATACAATTGATGACAACACGTAGACAATTAACGGATCAAAAGCAAGAATCATACGGCACGTATCCTATCATAATTTCTAAACCAAAACAACACCCGAGCATGCGAATTCCCACCCAATACAACAAGAATAACATCATACGAATTTCACGATACATCCTAGGGCTCTAATCATATTAAAATTAACACGAACATAACTCATCTTTTAATATCAAGACACATTAAGATTCATCAAGAATATCACACAAAAATCCAGAATCCCTTATCATCATCAAGATTATCAAGATCACACATAAAATCATAACACCAATTATCAAGATCACATCATCAATATCATAAACGATTCATCAAGACACAAGAGTATAGAGGGAGGCCTAAGAGGGAGATCATAGCAAAGAAAATAGGTTTTGTTGAGACATGGGTTACCTCTTAGCCTTAATTAATTTCCTTGGCTATGAAGGGTCTTTCTTTAAGATTCCTTCTTTCTTGATTTCTCCTAGGGGAATTCTTGGAACTTCCTATGTGGTGAGAGATTATTTGTGGTGTGACTTCTAGGTGCCTCCTATATATATATATATATATATATATATATATATATATATATATATATATATATATATATATATATATATATATATATATATATATATATATATATATATATATATATATATATATATATATATATATATATATATATATATACATATATATATACATATATATATACATATATACATATACATATATATATATATATATATATATATATATATTTATTTATTTATTTATTTATTTATTTAGTTATTTATTTATTTATTTAAGAGTCCTAATTAGGGTCTGAATGGTATGGGTTTACTAATCCTATTCCTTATAGGACTAAGGACTTGTTTTAGGGATAAGGGTCCATGGTCCATAGTGGACCATATTAATTAATTAAAGGGAATCCTAATCATAATCTGAATAGTAAAAGGTCTACTTCCTTTATTCCTAATAGATAAATAGGTCTAGGATTCCTAATTAGAATCTGACTAGTAAAAGGTTTTCTTTCTTTATTCCTAATAGGCTTAAAACTCTAGTTTAGGCAAGGGTCCACGATTCATGGTGGACCTTATTAATTATTTAGAGGGAAACCTAACCAAGTTAAATCATATTTAATTATTATTAACGGGATTAATTAAATAATTAATTCGGGATTGAAGGCCGTAACACGGGGTGTTACACTCTCCCCTCCTTACGAGAAGCTTCGTCCCCGAAGCTTAGAAATCATTACAGGGATAACGAGTCAAAAGTAGTACGGTGGTCATATAGGGAGAATGTATTCTATGGGGAGAATATATAATTGTATATCTATGTGTACTGGGTTTTTGGGAACGATTGGGTTAAATGGATTAAGAGAGCGGGTTTCAAACTTGAGGACAAAGTGAATTTAGGAATTAGGATCAAAGTGTTCAAGGTTTGCAACTTTAGGAGGTGAGGTTGCTACCTTGTATGGAATCGTTAAAATAGGGAATCAAGAATGGGGTTTGAAGGGTAGAAAGGGTTTTGCAATAAGGAGGGCTCGGTTGTCCAAGGGAGGGAAAGGGATTCGGTTATGATGGGTTAAGGGTTCTCGATTCAAGTGACTATTCTGGTTTGATGCTTTGATCACGACGTATTGATGAACTGATGATCCTTCTCCTTTGGTGTTGGCACTTGCTTTACTTTAAGATCCTTGTCGGGCCTTGCTTCCCAAGCTTAAGTTTCATCCTTCTTTTTTATCTTGAGGGAATCTCTCGCGACGATTTAATACTTTCTTCTTTAATGCGTCCAAGGTCTTGACCAAGTTTGGTCAACCAAGCCAATCTTTTAGGGCGCACTTCCCAAATTCTTCCCAAAGTCTCTTGGGAGTCGATAAACTTTGGGTTGACTTTCTCTTCTTATTGAATTTCATCTCCTCTTTAGTGAATGAAATTTTTAGTAAGACTTCATGTCTCCCCCGAGGTTCGGCTTGTTGTGCCCTTTTGTGTTTACTTTTAATGATGAAGGTGCCTTTGCATGTTCTTTTTCTTCTTGAAGCGCAGTTGGTTACCTAATCTCGTTGTGGAATGACTCGGTGACTTTACGAGCCATCTCATTTTCTTGTGGGTCCTTAATAACCCTTGAGGTCTTGGCTCAAATGTGCTCTTTTACCCCTTTTTTTTTCCTAATACCACGGGCTACGTCGTTCTTGATTTCATATAACTTGTAAGGAGCCCTCTGATTTGCTTGAACGATATCCATGGTTTGAGGGAGTCCCGGTCCATCCTTAGCATTTTGACTTTTAAGGCCTTTGTGAGTCCTTAGCACGAGTTCCCAACTCCCCGCCTTGGTTTGCACAATCCTTCATGCCAATCATCCCTAGTCGGTTGCATCGTAGAGTCCAACTTCAATTCCTCGTGTAATGCAATTGGTCGTGCTTTTCCGACAGTGTCTCACGTGTAAAGGTCTTTTACCGAGGAAGCCATGTTTGGGCAACCCATGGTTCCTTACCCAAAACTCGTGTTCATCAATCGAGGCACACAAGTGTGCCATGAATCAATAAAACGAGGAGTTAAGAAATCAGCACATTGTACTAGTGGGCGCGAGGTGGGCTGTCGTCCGCCTGCCAAGCTCCTGTCAGGGCCCCGTCAAGGACCTGTTAGGGTCCCATCAAGGTCCCGTTGGGGACCGCGGGAAGGTGACTAGGAAGAGTGAATTCCTTCGGGAAAAATCCCAAGAATGCACAGATTCACGTCGTGACAAGCCCCATGCCTATGTGCACAATAAAGGAATTCGAATACATAGGATGACCCATCGTACAGTGTTATTCATCCTTAAGCACGGGTTCTAGATGAGTCAAGACTCTCGTATGTCCTTTCCGCTCAGTAGGTCGGGTCCGGTTTCCAATTAGCAACCTCGTCATCATCACCGGGTAGTTGATTATAAGCCAACTTTGTCTTTTCCTTGCTTGATTAATGATAAGCCTTCTTGGTTTTTCTTGGAGTTCGGCTTGTCGCTTGCTCTTTGTTCAATCCTTTGGTGATCAAGTGCTTGGTGATGCATTTCTCTTCCTTGGAATGCATTTGATTGACTGCCCTCGACGTCGCATGGTGTTTTGGCGATTTTGTGTGTCACACGCACTTCTTACGGTGCCTTAAAACCATCAAGGTCCCTGTTCCAAGGTAAGACCTTTATTGCAGGGAAGCTTTAGTTGTATGGTACTTCCCACGCGTCTGTTGCCTCTTCTTGTCATATCGAGCCCTTTTCGACAATTCGCGCTAACGATTAAGAAAAGATGTTGTTTATGTACTACTTTACTTCCTTTCATTTAATTGGCATTCCCGGTTCTCTTTACAAGTGGTCTCCCACTTCTGTTATTTCTTCTTTTGGGTTTGTTCCTGAATTTCCCATTTGTAGAAGTTGGATTCGATAGAGGTAGGCAGCACTGGTGTAGGCTTCGTTAGGGGTTCGGGGTTTGCTTACAATTAGGGCCTTCTGGGTTTCGTAGTTGGTGGTCTGTCATAGACTTCTTTATCTTGGTTGTTTCTGTAGGATCTAATTCAGGCGCGAAACGAGTCGGCTGGAGGAATTGTTTGTGGTATTCCCTGACGGTGCCATCCCTTGTTTTAGGTGGAGAATTTCCTCGTACATGGTTGCCCTTACAGGTGCGGGATGGAATCGTCCTCGTAGCCGTGCTCCTAGGCACTCCCAGTTGTACCCCCGGTTGTTGCCCATAAGTAGGTTCTTCGTGGATTTACCAAAGATCGGCTTCGTGTCTGAAGTGGGACGAGGCTATCTCTACGCGGCGTTCCTATCGGCATTCCACTAACCCGAGGATTTTGTTGAAGGTTCCGATCCATTCTTCGAGGAGTGTGGGGTCCTTGACTGACTTCTTGTTGGTGCCATGCTGCTGGTTTTCGGGGCTATTTATTGTAATGATGAGTCAGTGTGTTGCACCCTTACCTTGGTGTGGTAAGCGTAGGGGAAGTTCTTTTTAAATTAGGGAGGGATAATGTGAGGGGAGGTTATGTGTAGGTTTCACAATCTCACAGCGCGTCCTAAGATTCCTGAGTCCTATGTTCATAAATACTTAGAGTTCAAGCCTATTGTCCTAAAGTATGATTTTAAGAGTCTTATCCTAGGGTCAAACTTAGGCTCTGATACCAACTGTAACACCCCGAAATTTTGAAACTTTTAAAGCTTATATAAAGGGGTAATTTCTCATAAAATCCCAAACAGAGTAATACTAATAACAAGTGTACGGGGTGCTATGCCACATCTGAGCTGGAGAACTCAGATGCACAGGCTAAACTAACTAATATCCTCAATACATTATTATGGCACGCAGGCCGAAAGGAAAGACTATCTATCTAATCCACGATCTTCTAGCGCGCTCTGGGATCTACTCGTCTGTGCCTGAAAGCCAAATATATCTGTTCAGCGAGAGATGCTGGTAACCCACTCCAACGCGTTGAAATACATTATTGATAGATATATATAGATATAAGAAAAGTCATTTTGAAGCAGGAAGATATATCCTAGGAAACTCTAGTTTCAAAACTGGAATAGACTCGACAGATAGGGATAAGCACATCGAACAGTTATAACCAAGTATGTAAAGATACTAGCATATAACCTATGGGATAAGCACATTCAACAGTTATAACCAAGCATGTAAAGATACTAGCATATATCCTATGGTCACAGATTCACTTCATCTCGTTTATATCATATCTCATCACACAAGCAAACTTTGATGGCGCCACAGGACCAATCGCATGCCCATACATGAGGGTCAGCGCATATAGCTCTGACACGGCCCCGCAGCACCCTGCCTCGTATCGCAACACGAAGGGGTCGATCGCAACCGACCGATGAACCGCAGCTCATCATAATGTTTGATCGCAACAAAACAGTGGACCGCAGCCCAAGAGTAGTCATCTGACCGCAGCCAGGAATATGAACCGCAGCTCATGTAAAACGTTTGATCGCAACCAAACGGTGGACCGCAGCCCGAGAGTATAATTCTGACCGCAGCCAGCTTCTGAACCGCAGCTCAGGAATAACCAATTTGATCGCAACCAAATTGGGGTATCATGCACACATAACACATAGCAAGCACATGCAACCCACATTAACACATTGGGAAGGGGGAGAAATCGTATAACGAAACCTATGCGTGGTCATCCACATACTAGGAATAATCCTAAGGGGTTCATGCTTCTTTCACCTAGGCCGACGGGATACCAATTCCACTAGCATGCAACATATATATATATATATATATATATATATATATATATATATATATATATATATATATATATATATATATATATATATATATATATATATATATATATATAAGACTCGTTTATACTACGAATGGTACCCGAAACATCAAACTAGACTTTAAGCACGATAGACGGAGTTCGTTGGCACGCCACGGGGGTCGGGGGAACATCAAACGGGGAAGCTGGGATCCCGAGGTGGGACAATTTCCAGCGGGTAGCCGGTGGGTGGAGGGTCACCCGCCGGCGACAAGTCTCCGGCCGCGGGTAGGTGGCGGGTCCCCTACCCCCACCTACCCCCCACTGACTCTTTTTCACAATAAACGCCCTGGGATCCTTTGTGGAACCCGAAACCATGCTTAGACACCTTCAAACGCAATTGATGACAACACGTAGACAATTAATGGATCAAAAGCAAGAATCATACGGCACGTATCCTATCATAATTTCTAAACCAAAACAACACCCGAGCATGCGAATTCCCACCCAATACAACAAGAATAACATCATACGAATTTCACGATACATCCTAGGGCTCTAATCATATTAAAATTAACACGAACATAACTCATCTTTTAATATCAAGAAACATCAAGATTCATCAAGAATATCACACAATCATCAAGAATCCCTTATCATCATCAAGATTATCAAGATCACACATAAAATCATAACACCAATTATCAAGATCACATCATCAATATCATAAACGATTCATCAAGATACAAGAGTATAGAGGGAGGCCTAAGAGGGAGATCATAGCTAAGAAAATAGGTTTTGTTGAGACATGGGTTACCTCTTAGTCTTAATTAATTTCCTTGGCTAAGAAGGGTCTTTCTTTAAGATTCCTTCTTTCTTGATTTCTCCTAGGGGAATTCTTGGAACTTCCTGTGTGGTGAGAGATTATTTGCGGTGTGACTTCTAGGTGCCTCTTATGTCCTTATATATATATATATATATATATATATATATAATATATATATATATATATATATATATATATATATATATATATATATATATATATATATATATATATATATATATATATATATATATATATATATATATATTATATATATATATATATATATATATATATATATATATGTATGTAAGTGTCCTAATTAGGGTCTGAATGGTATGGGTTTACTAATCCTATTCCTTATAGGACTAAGGACTTGTTTTAGGGATAAGGGTCCATGGTCCATAGTGGACCATATTAATTAATTAAAGGGAATCCTAATCATAATCTGAATAGTAAAAGACCTACTTCCTTTATTCCTAATAGATAAATAGGTCTAGGATTCCTAATTAGAATCTGACTAGTAAAAGGTTTTCTTTCTTTATTCCTAATAGGCTTAAAACACTAGTTTAGGCAAGGGTCCACGATTCATGGTGGACCTTATTAATTATTTAGTGGGAAACCTAACCAAGTTAAATCATATTTAATTATTATTAACGGGATTAATTAAATAATTAATCCGGGATTGAAGGTCGTAACACGGGGTGTTACATGTGCGCTCACTGTTGAGTGAGCGTGGCATAGCACTCTACGTTTTCCATATATTTCATGCTTAAGTCTTCCGCTGTGTATGCTTTTATGGTTAGAATTATCTGCATATCTAAGGTTTAAATTGGTATGGAAATCGAGGGTGTTACAATTTAACTCATCAACAATCTCATGCTTTCACATATTTAACTTATCATGGCGATATACACTAATAATTCTCAAACTGGTGGTTAGTAATATACTTATGATTTAACAAGCAATCTCATGCTAACATATATCTTAACAATAATTTCATATCATCATAGATCTCGTTAAGCAATCTCATGCTAACACATAACTTAATAAGCAATCTCATGCTATCATATAACTCAATAAGCAATCTCATGCTATCATATAATCGATAAGCAATCTCATGCTATCATAAACTCAATAAGCAATCTCATGCTATCATATAATCAATAAGCAATCCCATGCTATCATATAACTCAATAAGCAATCTCATGCTATCATATAACTCAATAAGCAATTTCATGATATCATAAACTCAATAAGCAGTCTCATGCTATCATAAACTCAATAAGCAATCTCATGCTATCATATAACTCAATAAGTAATCTCATGCTATCATTAAATCAATAAGCAATCTCATGCTATCATATAACTCAATAAGCAATTTCATGCTATCATATAAGAATGAAAGACAATATAATGTCATGTTTCTTATCTTACTTTCATGCAACATGTGCAAATCATTTAATCATGCAATACGATGAACATGATGATTTAGTATAAGTATAGATAGATATACATATACACTCTTTCTTTGGTAACAAGGAACACTTGTTCAGCGGAGGTTTCTTAGAGTCACAATGACTCGCTTTTCTTTACTTTCTCTAGAGTCACATTGACTCGCTTTCTTTAGAGTCGCAATGACTCGCTTTCTCTCTTTACTTATACTCGTGGGCGAGGTAAGAACTTCACCATAATGTGAATGGACCTATCTGGGTTCGACATCTAGCCGGCCTAATACTCATCTCGCCCACAGAACCACTCTCTTGGTTCTTTTCTCAAACTCTGTGGAATCAGGTATCGAACTCTCAGTGTGAACACCCCCTGACCAGGATTCCAAGCCTGGCGGGAAGTTTCCAACCTAGTAACTCGGGAATATCGACCTCGTTACTTCATATCGGATCACAATGTCCATTTCTTTCTTTACTTTCTCTTTTCTTCCGAAAGGACATAGTCCTAACGGGCCTCCAAAACTTCGAATTACTCACACTAGATACATATAGATATAACTCATGCATTTCATACTCATGCAATAACTTTACTTATGCAAACTTGTGCACATAGCTTCACAACAACTTCTCTTTTCTCACAAATTGAAAATCAAATATCATGCAACTTCTCAATGCAACTAGATAATGATTTTCCAAAATAGATATCGGTTTTTGAAAGAATACTTAGGCTCACTTTAAGCCACTTATGCACTCTAGTTCATGATATGCTAAACGTGCTCTTTACTGTAACAAATATCTCAAATTCTCTTTGATTATAAGTCAAGCAAATATTATGCTACTTCATGCTCATCACTTTAATATTTGGCAAACTCCTTAGCAAACACTTAGCAATTATTGATCATGTTCTTCAAACTCAAAATGGACAACAGACTTCAATATTTCACTTTACTGTGCAATAATAGTCATGCTCTGTACCACCAAACATCTAATATTCTTGGCAAAATTCTCAACAAGTCAAAACAGACATTTAAGCATGCTTTTCTAGCATAACTTATCAAATATTGATCATACTTCTTAATCTAACAGCCATATAATTGTCATGCTTCTCAAACAAATAGCCAAGACCAAATACTTCACATTTTCATTCACTGTAAATGTTCCCAGACAACTTCTATAGCATAAAACATCACAAATTCTATTGCAAATTACTCATTTCTACTCCAATTTCAATGAAATCAAATCCTACTAGTGCGTTGTAACGATCCCGAATGTCCGAGCCTCAAGGGCCCGCGAGTCCTGGTCCGAACAACACGTAGCTGAGTCACAAGGGCCTGACCACTGCACAGATATTGCCTAGCGGGGCTTGAGGAGCCCCGCCGCCTGGATCCGCCAAACGGCGGCCTAGGGCCGCGACTCTTGCCATGAGTCGTGCCCCAAGGCCGTGCCTCCAAGGAGCTGGCCAACGGTCCCTGCCTAGGGCCGTTGGCTAGCTCCGTGACTCATCTGGTGCACACTGTCTTGTGCACCAGTGAGATTCTTCTTCACCTGTAATGCAATTTCAGGCAATCAAACACTCCCAAATCCTCAACAACACATAATAGATCAACAATAGATCACTTACTAGCTCAACCACAACAATAATCTAGCATTTCTAAGCATTGCAACCAATAAATAGACTTCACATAGTCAGCAAAAGCTTTGGGAGTTCATGGGGTTATACCTTTGTAGTTTCCTCCTTTTTGTTGGGATTCCACCTTTTTCCCAAGCTAGCTACACCCTCCTTCACCACCTAAACATCTCAAACAAACCATACAACAACCTTAAGATTAAGTTCTCGGAGAGGTAGGATAGAAGGAATGCAGAGAAGAAATGGAAGGCTAAGATTGGATAAGAGTGTAACACCCCGTGTTACGACCCCTAAACCCAATTAATCATTTAACAAATTATCCAAAGAAAGAATTAAATTACAATAATTAATTAAGAAAAGGCCCACCATAGTTCGTGGGCCCTCACCCCTAAAACCCAACCCCTAGTCCTAAAAGGAATAGAGTTAGCAAGCCTATAGTAATTGGGCCCTAACTAGGACTCTTAGATATATAAATAGGGGACATAGAGGCACCTAGAACCCACACCACAATAATCTCTCACCACACAAGGAGCTCCAAGAATTCCCCTAGGAGAAATCAAGAAAGAAGAAAGACTTAGAGAAAGATCCTTCATAGCCAAGGAAATTAATTAAGGCTAAGAGGTAACCCATGTCTCAACAAAACCTATTTTCTTAGCTATGATCTCCCTCTAGGCATCCCTCTACATTCTTCTGTATTGATGATTCGGTTATGATATTAATGGTGTGATCTTGATAATTGATGTTATGATTTCTTGGGTAATCTTGGTAATCTTGATGATGGAAAGAGATTCTTGATGTTTGTATGATTTTCTTGATAAACCTAGATTCCTAATGATTGTGTGATATTCTTGATAAGTCACATTGTTGCTTAAAAGATGAATTGCGTTCTTGATGATTTAAATATAATTAGAGCCCTAGGATGTATTGTGAAACTCGTGTGGTGTTATTCTTGATATATTGGGTGGAATTCGCATGTCTCGGTGCCAATTATGTATAGAAAGCATGATAGGATATGTGCCGTATGTTTCTTGCTTTTGATCCGTTAATTGTCTACGTGTTGTCATCGATTGCGTTTAAAGGTGTCTAAGCATGGTTTCGGGTTCCACAAAGGTTCCCGGGGCGTTAATTGTAAAAAAGAGTCAGTGGGGAGTAGGTGGGGGTAGGGGACCCGCCACCTACCCGCGGCCAAGTTTGGCATCGCCGGCAGCGGGCAGCCGGCGGGCAGGCGACTGCCCACCGGCCACCATCTGCCCGGAAATTCGTCGCCGGCGGGTGACCCCTCACCCACCGGCTACCCGCTGGAAATTGTCCCACTTCGGGATCCCGGCTTCCCCGTTTGATGTTCCCCTGACCCCCGTGGTGTCCCAACGGACTCCGTCCATCGTGCCTATGTCTAGTTTGATATTTCGGGTACCGTTCGTATGATAAATGAGTCTTATATATCGCATGCTAGTGAATTGGTATCCCGTGGGCCTAGGTGAAGGAAGTATGAACCCCTTAGGATTATTCCTAGTATGTGGATGACCACGCATAGGTTTCATTATACGTTTTCTCCCCGTTCCTAAGGTGTTAATGTGAGCTGCATGTGCTTGCTATGTGTTATGTGTGCATGATACCCCAATTTAGTTGCAATCAAATTGGTTATTCCTGAGCTGCGGTCAGATTTACACTCTCGGGCTGTGGTCCACCGTTTGGTTGCGATCAAACGTTTTACATGAGCTGCGGTTCATATTCCTGGCTGCGGTCAGATGACTACTCTTGGGCTGCGGTCCACTATTTGGTTGCGATCAAACATTATGATGAGCTGCGGTTCATCGGTCGGTTGCGATCGACCCCTCCGTGTTGCGATACGGGGCAGGGTGCTGCGGGCCGTCAGAGCTATATGCGCTGACCCTCATGTATGGGCATGCGATTGGTCCTGTGGCGCCATCAAAGTGTGCTATGTGATGAGATATGGATGGTTTGGCGTTACGAATGTTATGAAAACGTGACCATAGGATACATGCTAGTAAACCGTATATGCTTGGTTCTGACCATTGGCGGTGCTTATCTCTATCTGTCGAGTCTGTCTCTCTATGCTTGTGAATTGTATAACTGTTGACTGTGCTTATCCCTATCTGTCGAGTCTATTCCCTGTTTTAAAAGCTAGGGTCTCTTAGGATATATCTTCATGCTTCGAAATGGTTTTTCTTATATCTATATATATGCCTATACGTATTGTATTTCAACGCGTTGGAGTGGGTTACCAGCATCTCTCGCTGAACAGATATATTTGGCTTTCAGGCACAGAGGAGTAGACACTGGAGCGCGCTAGAGTCTTGGAGCGTAGAAGTAGATAGTTTCCCTTTCGGCCTGCGTGCCACGCTCATGCATTTACATTATTGAGGATATTAGTTAGTTAGCCTGTGCACCTGAGTTCTCTAGCATTTACTATTATGTTTGTTTGGGATTTATGAACATTTACCTTTATTATATGAGCTTCAAAAGTTGAAAAATTTCGGGGTGTTACAGAGAGTAGCTATGAAACTTAATGTGCTTTCCTTTGGTTTTCTTGCAGAGCTTTTGGGGAAGACAATGTTGGGAATCAAGAGGCAAAGATCTGATATCATTCTAATTTATAGGGGCACTAAACTTTAGGAGAATCCACAATGATTGGTGGAGTGTAAAAATGGCAAAAGTTTGGCTAAGAAGTGCATTAGACAAAGGTTTGGATGGTTGTGGTCCACCAAGCTTCATTGACCAAGTCTAGATTTAAGATTGAAATAGTTAAGGGGTTTAGAGTGAATTTCCCAAAAATGATTTCTAGATAAACACTTGATTTAGGCTTCTCAGATTTATCCCGGTTTCACTCAGAATGATTTTCAATTCAAAACATGGTACGCAATGTACCCGGAAACTTAGGATTTTTAGAAATAGATAATTCTCGGTGTTGGATTTATTTAAAATGTCACTAAAATAATTTATTCAAACACCGATTTTATCGCAAAAATAGAGTGAAAAATGACTATTTTGGGAATTTCTTAAAATCGAATTTAGAAATTTAAATCACCTTTGTAACATATGAAATAGCGAACCATTAACACAACATCATTCGTGTACGCCAGCACTCAGCACCTACGTACACAAGTTAAGCCTAAGAGAGAAAGTCTCTATGCAATATAATTCAATAAATCTTAGAAATGCTCGTATAAATAGTGGTGCAAACTCACTTCCCAAACCAATGTGGGACAAAGGCTACTTTAAAGCCTTTTTCCCTTCATT
>NW_017617678.1:1390000-1400000 GCF_001879475.1 Ipomoea nil | reverse complement strand
AAATGCAAACAAATAAACCAAACTAAAAAGTGAAATATAAACCAAACAAAATAAACTAAACCATAAAGAAACACTATAAGTGCACTAAACTTTCAAATGGGTAAAAATACATAGTATAGTGTTGCGTATTGAAAATTGCAGTTTTAAATTAAAGTTGAAAAGATTTATTAAAATGTTATTGCGATTTTTTCCTTCCCTACTTGATAGAGATTAATTTTTTATTTTTTCCGGATAACAAATTCTCATATATATGATCGGAATGATCCTAATATATATTGATTTTTATTTTGCTTTTGGTAATTATTTAAAGTGGTCCATTATTATGGATTTGGAATTAATGACAAAATTATTTGCTTTATTTCTTACTCAATATTTATTAACTGAAAAAAAAAACCGGCCAAACCGGTTCTATCTACGGACCCACTTTTCATTCATCATCAACTATAAATACGACAATAAGACGACGCATGTCCCCATCCCTCCGTTACCAAGATGGCCTTCCAAACACCGTCGCGAATTCCCGGCGGCGCCACCAGCTACGTGGTGAGCGGCACCACATGTGTAATCGGCACCACCACCACCGCCATCAAGACCCCAAACGGCGTCGCATACAGAACCACCACGGGTTGCGCTATCACCACGCTCCGCGGCCGAGAACTCGTGACGAAAACCAGCCGCGCCATCACCTCCGCCACCAGCCAAGCCATCACCAGCGCCGGCGGGTGGTCGAAGCGGCGCGCGGTGGACGTGAAGGAGTCGGCGAAGATCGTGTGGCGGCGCGCCGTGAGGAAGGTGGTGAGGAAGAGCAAAAGCCTCCCGAAGCCGCCGCCGATGCCGAAGGCGAAGCAGCTACTGGTGACGATTAGCAACAAGGCGATTAATTTCCGGCGGAAGAAGAAGGAGGTGGAAGGAAAGGGCGAGGAGGATTTCGGCGACGGCGGGCTGTGGCAGCGGTCGATCCTGATGGGCGACAAATGCCAGCCGTTGGATTTCTCCGGCGTGATTTACTACGACAGCGACGGGAAGCGGATGTCGGAGCCTCCGATGAAATCGCCGCGCCGGTTCCCGAGTAGTGTTCATGAGTCTTCGTCAAATTCAGGCGAAATCTAGTTTGCCGGCCGGTGATGTTACGTTGTTGGGTCACCGGCGGGGCTCCATGTATTGGTACAGTTTTAGGTTTGTCCGATCGAGAATCGTGACTTGGTAATTGATATCCCTTCCTTAATGCGTTATCGGCTAATCAAATTTGGACCGATTATGCATAAATATAATTAAGGTTTCCATAAATTTCATAAATCAACGTAATTTTGTCTTACCTAAATTGTTTATTTAGAGGAACAACATTACGCATAGTTTTTAAGGAATTTTTATCAGATTATAAGGATAGAGAACAAGAGCCAAAAAAAAAAAAAAAAATAAATGGAAAAAAAAAATATCTAACGCGTCCAGCAGGTACGTGCAATGCACATAAGGCGAACCAATTAGTTTTTTGTGGGACAGTGGATCCTACACAAAATCATACCTTACAGTAATTTTTTTTTTTTATTATACATCTCTCTTAAGAGACGACCATTCACATCAACCAAGTGAATTTATACATGATACTTTGAACAATGATATATATATATATAAGTAAATATAATTATAGCGCTTAATGCATGTGTATACAAATATGAATGTGTAACCAACTAACCACAGTGAGAATATGTTCTTTCCGTTTAATACACGCATATACAAATGTGAACATGTGTAACTGCACTAGAGTAGTGTGTTCACAAAGAATTTAATTTATGATTTTTAAATATAAGAATTTCTTTTGAGATATTGTCTCTTTATTTTTTGACAAAATAAAAAACAATAACAAAAAATAAACAATTTTTATTTCAAAAGTTTAACATATAAAAACTTCTATTATTATTATTATTATTATTATTATTATTATTATTATTATTATTATTATTATTATTATTATTATTATTATTATTATTATTATTATTATTATTATTATTATTATTATTATTATTATTGGTAAGGGTTAAATAAGTCATTCAACTTTTATGAAAAGTGTAATTAAGCAATCGAACTCTAAAAAGCTCCAAATAAGCCATTGACTTGAAAAAATGATTCAATTAAACCATTTTTACCTCCTATAGCAGGTTAACAATAGGTTATTTTTGGACTATTTTAAGAATAGAAAATAAAATTTACTAAAAAAGGGTTCAAATCGGCAATTAAACCCAGAATTGTCCGTTTGCCATTTTCCAAAATCGGAAACCGCCAGTTAGGAACCGGAACCGTGGTCATCCTAAGTCAGTTATAAGCCTATAACGTGTTGTTAACCTACTATAGGAGGTAAAAATAATTTAATTGCATCATTATTTGAAGTTTAATGACTTATTTAGAGCATTTTAGAATTTGATGATGTAATTACACTTTTCATAAAAATTGAATGACTTTTTTGACCTTATCCCTATTGTTATTATTATATGCCGTAAAACTAGGCAAGCATGATTGTATGACCGCATGAAGCATACCAGAGCAGCACGCAGGCAATAAATCACATTTAGTTATTATTGAATAATATAATAGTTATGTTTGATCTCATATTGTCAAGTGAATATATATATATATATATATATATATATATATATATATATAAATTATGATAAAAAAAATTTGAAAACAAATTCTGATAAATTTAATTCTTTTATTACCAAAATATAACCCATATAATTTTATTTTATTTTACATATCAGACCTTCTAATTGATTCATCTAGGATCCATTTGATAAATTTAAAAATAAAATGTTTTCCTGAAAATAAAAATACTCATTTTTTATTAAATATTTGTATTTTCTAGTGTTTGACTAAAAGTTAAAAAGCAAATAATATAAATATAAATATATATATATATATATATATATATATATATATATATATATATATATATATTATAAAATTCAGTTCCCGTGCGGTTGGGTGTCTCTTGTGCGGTTGTGTGATTAAATATGAGTCATTCATATTGACTAAATCAACTGTTAGATTAACAATGATAAAAAAAAATGCGGTGACAATTTGGTCTTTTTGTATCTATGTCAAATTTAAAGTGCGTGGTTTTCCTTCTTAAGGTGCGTGGTTTGTGTGCTTAAGATGAGTCAGTTGTTGAAACTTAAGGTGCATTGGCCTAAAGCTTTAGGTGTTTGCTTGGTTTTCCTTCTTAAGGTGCGTGGTTTGTGTGCTTAAGGTGAGTCAGTTGTTGAAACATAAGGTGTGTCGGTCTAAAGCTTTAGGTGAGTGGCGGTTTTCCTTCTTAAGGTGCGTGATTCGTATGCTTAAGGTGCGTTAGTTGTGGAAACTTAAGGTGCGCCTTTAAAACTTTAGATGCGTGGTTTGTGTTCTTAATGTGCTTTGTTTGTGTGCTTAAGGTGTGTAGTTTGTATACTTAAGGTGCGCCATTTTAAAATTTTAGGTGCGTGATTTGTGTTCTTAATGTGCTTTGTTCGTGTGCTTAAGGTGCGTAGTTTGTGTACTTAAGGTGCGACATTTTAAAATTTTAGGTGCGTGGTTTGTGTTCTTAATGTGCTTTGTTTGTGTACTTAAGGTGTGCCATTTTAATGTTTAAAGTGAGTCTTTTTGAGTTAATCGCACAACCGCACGAGAAGTTATACTTGCACCTGAACCCTTCCATATATATATATATATATATATATATATATATATATATATATGGGTGAGGATCAAGTGAGTACATAATCTTAGGTGAGGACGTGAGGACTAATCTAGATCATTAAATCAGAATAAAAGCATGGCTGAGATTAAAAGTAACAAATCACACGGATTAAGGAAACAAATCACTTTAAAATATTTAAAAATATAAATTTATGGGTAAATTAGAATCTGTGCATTACTATACAAAATATTGTGTATTACTATACAAAGTATTGTGCATCGGTAAGTCTAAAGTTGTGCATTCAAACACCACCTAAAAATCCTACAGTGGACATCTCAATGTCCTACGATGCACTGAAATAAGTGCACTAATGCACAATTCACCAACCCACGGTGCACAACTTACAACACTAGGTTGCACAACCAACACACACAAATGCAGCAATCGTACTATCCAGGCATTTGTACATATACACAATCATCCAAATATAGACAATATTATATTCAAAAGAACAAGCGAACAAAAATAAAAAATACCGATTACATTGCATGGGCGAACATTCAATCAATGGTGAAGAAATCGCGGCTCCAAATCGCGGCTCCAAATCGCGACGGTGGTGATCCAAAAAAATAGAAAACCAATTAAGGCAAGGATTACACATACGTTCACACTTAAAAAAATAGAAAAAGACACTACTACCCAACTTTAACAAAAAAAATCAATCCATGTCATCTTAGGAAATCAAATCTGGGCCATCAAAATAAAAAAACAAACGCATAAGATTAGTCCTCACGTCCTCACCTAAGAATGCGTCCTCATTTGATCCTCAATCTATATATATATATATATATATATATATATATATATATATATATATATATATATATCTAATTCCTATTTACTACTAAACAAAGAGACTCTCTCACTCAAATCAATTACAATTACCAAATATTTAATTACGATTGTGCTTCTAATTTCAATGTTTGAATCACCCTAAATTTATATATCATCTTAAGTAAATATAAAATGATGTTACACTTACAATAATTCACATCTTTCTGTGCTATAATAATAATAATAATAATAATAATAATAATAATAATAATAATAATAATAATGATGATGATGATGATGATAATAATGATAATGGCGATAATAATAATAATAATAATAATAATAATAATAATAATAATAATAATAATAATAATAATAAAAGAGATTCTCCGAATGTCATGTTCCACTGAGTTGAGAATGAGTGAACTGAATTCTAAACGTTACGGTGCTCTCACAAGTCACAATACATGCTTATTTTGTGATTCCCATTTTCATGCATGGCCGTAGTTTTAGGTCCGTAGGAAAATGAAAAAGAAAAAAAAAAAAAGGTTCAAATTAATGCTAGAGCAACACAATTGATAATTAATAATTAGTTCTGGAAGTCAACACTTTCTCTTGCAAACAAAATTCGGACCATCCATGTAACATATTATGTAGTATACCTATGAACTACCAAAGATACATATATATTAATTACAAATACATAATGGCCTGGTTGGTAAAATGGCTGTTAGCTAATAATTGTTAGCTGTTAGCTGATTGTGTTAAATAGAAGGTATAAATAGTTGATAACATTAGCTGATTGTAGAAAAGTGTTTGGTAAATTAGCTGTTAGCTGATAGTTGTTTGGTATAATTTCTTTTCTCAAAAAAGCTAATTGAAAAAGTTGTTTGAAGTAGCTTTTTGAATTTTAACCTTTTGGAGTTGCAAAAAGCTAATTAACCAAACATTTATATTGATATTTTAACTAAATCCAACAATTAATAGTGGACAAATAAGTTAAAATTGGCCTATAGGCCAATTTTTTACCAAACAGGGCCAATATATGAATTGATTTATGTGAAACCGTCTCATGGATCTCAATAAAAATTGGTCATAACAAAATTATAGATATAATCAATACTTTAAGCATTATATATAATACTTTATATCATAACTGTTGTACTTTATATTAAAATTGTGATAGCTCAATTGCATGAAATAAAGTAATAACATAGCAGAATTGCAAATATAATCAATACTTTACACTTTGTATATAATACCTTATAATAACATAAATGTACTTTATAACAAAATTGTAATAAACAATTTGCATGATATAAAATAATAACATAACATAATTGTATTATAATAAATACATTAAGCCTTATATATAATATTTTAAAGCATAAATGTAATACACATTTTGCAGGGAATAAAGTAATAACATAACACAATTACAAATATCATTAATACTTTAAACCTTATGTATAAAACTTTATAACATAAATATAATACTTTATAGTAAAACTATAATATAAAATTTGTAAGAAATAAAGTGTCATTACACAGTAGAATTACATATATAATCAATACTTTATGTCTAATATATAATACTTTATAGCAAAACTCTAATCGATAATTTGAAAAAAATAATCTTACTAAATTCGTGTACCATATTACTCAAATTCTCCTGACCCAACCTGTCTCATTGATTAAGATACTTATGAGACGGTCTCACATGAGAATTTTTCATAATTTATTAATTGTAATACTACATAATTTATTAACTAAATAAACATAATATATTAACTTCATATGTATATATAATAAGGACATGATCCACTATGTACGTGGTGGACCTTATTCCATAATATAACAATTGTGTAAAGTATGCATACTTTAACTAGCTAGTGAATTCTATTCAAAAATATCTTGAAACTTGTCTTGTATAGTTACTAGTTAAATATTTCATTCTGCGATTAAATAAATATATTATAAGCAAAATAATACAATTATAATGAGATAAAAAATAATATAAAAATAATCAATAACAAATTTCATTTCAACATTATTGCCAATCTACAATAGACTTTAGAATGTCAACAACAAGAATTAAACCACAGTTAGTTAAATAGTTATTAAAAGCTCCAACAACGTCACTACACTACATTATTAATTTATTAACATTAACATTAATTTTATAATGAAATCCCTTAAAATATGTTTTCTAAAACTAAATTTTTTAGTGCCTACTATTATTTTACATAAATAAATCAAAAAATCATTATACATGTTAATTAAGTAATAATAATCGTAACTTTTGAAAGAATTATTTCTAAATAAATTTTTATATTCTTTTACTCATTTCTTTTTGAAGTTGTAATTATTATTATTTTCATCATATTATTTATATGAAATGATAAAATTATTAATAACTATTGCTATTTATAAAGAAATAGTTTATATATATATATATATAACTATGATAAACAAGATGATGACGAGATAAAAAGAACCCTATTAAAAAAAAATTTAACTACGGACAAAAAAAAAAAAAAAAAACTCAGCTTTTGCACCTTTTGGTGCATTTTCAAATTCAAGTTTTCTTGTTGAAAGATTCTCCCAATGAAGAAAAGCAAATTTGAGCCCCAATATCATATTGGACATATTAATCGTAGATGTAAGCAACATATTTAATGGCCCAATTAACAAATGCAACAACTGCAGCAGAAGCCAATTGTTATACAATGGCCCAGGGTTCATGACAAGCAATAGTTATACCGTGCAACCGAATGCACCATGCGCATGGTGCATACGATGCAAAACGACGTCGTTTTGACTAAAAACGCGCGTCCCACTTAAAAAAAAATTCAGATTCAATTCTCGGCAATAGCATTATTGTGGATATATAGTTATGAATTTCTGGATATATAGTTATGAATTTATGGATATTTAGTTCATTCATTGTGGATATTTAGTTCATTCATTGTGGATATTTAGTTCATTCATTGTAGATATTTACTTCATTCATTCACTGTGGTCTGTGGATATATATTTATGAATTAATGGATATATAGTTATGAATTTCTGGATATATAGTTATGAATCTATGGATATTTAGTTCATTCATTGTGGATATTTAGTTCAATCATTGTGGATATTTAGTTCATTCATTGTGGATTTTTACTTCATTCATTCACTGTGGATATATAGTTATAAATTTGTGGATATATAGTTATGAATTTATGGATATATAGTTATGAATTTATGGATATATAAAAATGCTATTGCCGGGAATCGAACTTGATTTCTTTTTAAAGTGGGACGCGCGTTTTTTAACCAAAACGACGTCGTTTTGCATCGTATGCACCATGCACATGGTGCATTCAGTTGCACAGCATAATTTGCGTCATGACAAGTACATAAATATAAATTATTTTTTTTTATTACTGTGGAGGGGAAAACCCAGAAAAATATCAAAACAGAAACATCAGAGGTTATCTATTACAGCCCTCCAGTGAGGGAAACCAGAGATATCATCCTCTAAAACACCCAAAATATTCACCGGAGGATCCTGAAAGGTGTGAAGTCCTCGTGGGAAGTTCTTGGACAGCTTTGCCATGACATCTGCCGTCGCATTTTGTTCTCGGTTGATCTTGGACGCTTTGCCAAACCTCAAAGGTCCGTAGCTCCCTTTTGCAGGCTTGGATGATGTTGGCCACCACAAAAGTCGCAAGTGCATTGCCAGTTAGATAAGAGTAGATGAGGCTTGAGTAAGTTTCGAAAATGGCTTTGCTGAAGCCCAGGGAAGCAGCAAGTTGAATGCCATTCAGTAAGGACCATGCTTCAGCTGCAAGAGGAATACAACAGCCAATGCAATAAGCATAACCCTGTATCCAATTCCTAGAATCATCCCGGATTAAACCCCCACAACCAACTGAGTTTGTATTCAGGTCAACCAAGCCATCAACATTCACTTTAACGAAACCAGCCTGAGGTTTGGACCAACATATCTGGCTCCAGTTTCTTGATCGAGATTGGCCTCCAGTGGCTCTAGCAAAGGCTTTGCATGCTTCCTCTAACTGCGCATTAATCCATGAGAGTTTAAAGTTTAAAGGCTTTACCACGTTGTTGAACACCGCATCGTTCCTCCATCGCCAAATCCACCATAGGGTTATGGCAAAAAGCACACTATCGTTGGAGGGGTTCCTATTGTCTTTATTTTGCTCAATACCGTTCATAATCCATGAAGAAAAAGGGATTTGCAGCATGGTTGCTTGACTCATGGGAAAAAGGGTACTCCAAATTTGGAGAGCCTCCGGGCATTTGCGCAAGACATGGTCCACATCTTCAGTTACTTCAGAGCATAACCAGTATCTGTCATTGTTTGAAAAACCCCGTTTTACTCTATTCGAGTCCGTCATAATTCTGTCGTGGCACACCAGCCAAATGAACGTTCGTATGCGATTGGGCACCTTAATTTTCCAAATACTATTCCACTTTACTTGGCTTAACAGCTGGGGTTCCACGATTCCTATATCATAAGCAGAAGATATCGAAAAGCAACCCGATGCTTCCCTTGCCCAGCGTAACGAGTTTGAGGCTTCAAGGTCGTTGGATAACAAAACAGCAGCCACCTTCGCCAATTCCTGTTCTGGAAGCAGTAAGTTTAGACGACTCCAATACCAACCACTATTTGGATTCCAGTAGTCAGCCACCTTGTTGATAAGATCTTCATTTGGGACATTACTTAGGGTCCGATCCAAGAGAGGTTTATCATCAATCCACTTGTCTAGCCAGAAGGAGGTCGATTTGCCATTAGCCACCTGTTTCAGAAGGCCAGACTGCAAGATAGGCACAGCTTTGAGAATCCCCTTCCAAGTGTTGGTGTAACACCCCAAAATTTTTCAATTTTTAAGACTTATATAATAGAGTTAAATTCTCATTAATTCCCAAAAGTATAATATAAAAGTATGGGGTGCTATGCCACACCTGAGCTAGAGAACTCAGGTGCACATGCTAATTGTCTAAAATCCTTAATAATGTCAATACATAAGCATGGAACGCAGGCCGAAAGGGAACTATCTACTCTACGCTTCCAATCTCTAGCGCGCTCCAGTGTCTACTCATCCGTGCCTGAAAGCCAAATATATCTGTTCAACGAGAGATGCTGGTAACCCACTCCAATGCGTTGAAATACATTATAGATAGATATATATAGATATATGAAAAGTCATTTCGAAGCAGGAAGATATATACTTAAGTGACACTACTTTAAAACCAGGAATAGACTCAGCAATTAGGGACAAGCACATCAAATAATTAAACAGTTATGTAGAGATAGTATCACCAGGAATACGTATTTCAGGTCACCAATCATTTTTCAATTCCAAACACATCATTATCCAATCATCATTTATATCACATAATCATTGATGGCGCCACGGGACCAATCGCATGCCCCAAACATAAGGGTTAATGCTTATAGCATTAACACGGCCCCGCAGCACCCTA
>NW_017617678.1:1055000-1385000 GCF_001879475.1 Ipomoea nil | reverse complement strand
CACCCTTTCCGGTCATAGTTTGACACACCCGTGGTGGTCAATTTCAAGAGTTTGGCCAAGCGGCCTTTAGAAAGTATGATTTCCTTGCCCCGGACCTTAGTGGTGATTTCTAGTTTATCACCTCTCTTGATGGCTACCAAATGTTGGTAGAATTCCTTCACCAATTCGGGGTACGTATCCCCTTTAATGGTGAGATAGGTATCCAAGAGCCCTTGGTGATTGAGCATATCGACCAATTCCGGAGAGAATTGATCGGGTTCGAGGACTTTACCTCCGATCACGGTGTAGTCGGCGTTGCTCCATTCTGGGGTGCGGACTCCGAGGGGCTTTTTCGGCATTGCGAAGTGTTCTTGGCTGCGGAGATTTTTCCGGCGAGTTTCCGGTGGGGTTCCGGCGAGACTCCGGCGGCGAATCCGGTGGTGGTGCGGTGTTTCTGTCGGGTTCGGACGGTGAGGGGGAAGGGTGGCACACTGTGGTGGCGGTTGGGCGCATCGTGGCGTCGCCTGGCAGCGGGTTGCGGCCGGGTGCGGCGTGGGCGGTCTCCGGGCGTCGACGAGCGATGGGGTGGGAGAGGGGGTGTGAGGGAGAAGAAGGATTTTTGATTTGGGGGTTTTTGAGATTTTTAGGGATTTGTGGGGGCTTAAGAAGGGAGTGTTCCCTTGAGGTTACAAGAAACACTCATAGTTTAGTGGTTTAGTACTTAGTCTTATAAGTGGGAGGCTTAAGGTTCCATTCCTATTGGTAGCATTAATTTTCTTTGTAGTGTGTTTTTGTCCTTTTCCTTCTTTTGTCTTCTAGTGGTGGGGAATTTGATTGGTCCTCCTTGTGGTCTGTTTGTTGTCTAATTTTCTCTTTTTACGCTAGAATATTTCAAGGGGTTTCTTAGTCTATCCTAAACAAAATTCGTCTTCTTGGTTTCCCTCTGGTGGATGCGCATGATCCTCGTCTTCCGAGGTCATGTTCTCTTCGTTGAAGTTGCCCTCGTTCCCAAGTTCGGCTTGTGTGCAGCTCATGATGAATACTTTCCCGGGGGCACCGTGATTCCCTTGGTTGCTTGCGCTTCCGTGTTGTCCCATGTTCATGGGGCGCGAGTTTGAGGGTTGTAAGCTGTGGAAGGCCTTGTGTCCTTCTTTTCCACAGTTGAAGCATCGTAAGGGGTTCCCCATGCAGTCCCTGCCTCTGTGGCTTTGGTTGCATTTTGGGCAAGGGAAGCCCCTTGTATTGGCTTCGTTGTTTCTTGGGGGTGGTCTTTGTCCAGTTGGGTTGTTTGGCCTCGTGCTGGTGTCGGTTCTCGTTCTCTTTATTGGTGGTGCATCTCCTCCTGTGTTCCTTTTTCGAATCTGATCTTGAACCCCACGTTGTAGTAGTTTGATTCGGTAGAGGTTGGCAGCACTGGAGTAAGCCTCGTTGAGGGTCCGGGGCCCGCTTACTACTAGTGCTTTCCGAGCTTTGAAGTTGAGGCCCGATACAAACCTTTCTATTTTTGTTGATTCTGTGGGGACTAACTCTGGCGCAAAGCGTGCCAGTTTGAGGAATCGTTTATGGTATTCCGTGATGGTAGCCATTCCTTGTTTTAGGTGGAGGAACTCTTCGTGCATAGAGGCTTTTACGTGTGCCGGATAGAATCGTTCTCGCAGGCGTGTGTTCAGGTTTTCCCAGTTGAATCCTGGTTCTTGCCTGTAAGTGGGTCCCTCGTGGATCCACCAAAGGTCTGCCTCGTGTCCGAAATAGAACGAGGCTATCTCGACACGACGCTCTTCTGGGCATTCTACCAGCCCCAGAATCTTGTCGAAGGTCCGTATCCATTCTTCGAGGATGGTGGGATCTTCTTCTCCTGAGAACGTGGGTGGTCGATGGTTTGAAACTTGTCGGGCGACTTCTGAGTTTGCGTTCGGTGGAGGGAATGGTGGCCTGTTGCTTGATCTATAGAGTCAATGTTTATAGTGATTTAGAGGGTTGCACCCTTTCCTCGGTGTGATAAGCGAAGGGGTTTATTTAAATTAGGGCGGGGTAATGTGAGGGGAGGTCATGTGTAGGTTTCTCAATCTCACCGCGCGTCCTAAGATTCCTGAGTCCTATATTCCTAAATTCCTAGAGTTCAGGCCTAATGTCCTAAAGCCTCGTCTTAAAAGTCTTATCTAGGGTCAAACTTAGGCTCTGATACCATCTGTAACACCCCAAAATTTTTCAATTTTTAAGACTTATATAATAGAGTTAAATTCTCATTAATTCTCAAAAGTATAATATAAAAGTATGGGGTGCTATGCCACACCTGAGCTAGAGAACTCAGGTGCACAGGCTAATTGTCTAAAATCCTTAATAATGTCAATACATAAGCATGGCACGCAGGCCGAAAGGGAACTATCTACTCTACGCTTCCAATCTCTAGTGCGCTCCACTGTCTACTCATCCGTGCCTGAAAGCCAAATATATCTGTTCAGCGAGAAATGCTGGTAACCCACTCCAACGCGTTGAAATACATTATAGATAGATATATATAGATATATGAAAAGTCATTTCGAAGCAGGAAGATATATACTTAAGTGACACTACTTTAAAACCAGGAATAGACTCAGCAATTAGGGACAAGCACATCAAATAATTAAACAGTTATGTAGAGATAGTATCACCAGGAATACGTATTTCAGGTCACCAATCATTTTTTAATTCCAAACACATCATTATCCAATCATCATTTATATCACATAATCATTGATGGCGCCACGGGACCAATCGCATGCCCCGAACATGAGGGTTAATGCTTATAGCATTAACACGGCCCCGCAACACCCTACCTCAGTACCGTGGTACGAGGGGAGTTGATCGCAACCAATCCTTTGAGAACCGCTGACGAACTCAACGTCGGACCACGATCCGACACACCGCTGACGCACACAGTCGGTGGACCGCGATCCCCTTTACAAGGCGGGACTTACGACCCTACACACCGTCGATGCGCACAGTCGGTGGACCATAGCGGATCAAGCGCGGCTTACCGCTGAGCTATACTCAGTCGGTGGGCGAAGATCCTCGGAGACTATGGCCCTACACACCGCTGTCCCATCATTCGGTGGATCGCAGCCAGCCGTAGCCCTACACACCGCCTGATTACTCAGGTCGGTGGACTACAGCCTTCCTCGGCTTATTGGCCCTACACACCGTCCTGGCGCGTTCAGGTCCGATAGGTCATAGCACCGAGGCCCATATTTGGACCTGTAGTCCAAGAAGTGTATCAATTTGGCCTTAGCCACTTCTGAGCCTTAGCTCAGGAACAATCCATTAGCCTTCAGCCACTTCTGAACCTTCAGTCCGGGAACCGTCCATTCGGTCTTCAACCGACTTCCGAACCTTAGTCCGGGAACCGCCCAATTGGCCTATAGCCAAAATGGGAGATCATGCAACACATAACACGTAGGAGCACGTAATAGCATATTGGGAGGGGAAAGACATATAAATAAACTTACGTGTGATCATTCACATACAAAGAATAATTCCTAAGGGCTCATACAACTTCCACCTAGGTCTAGGGTTACCAATTCGACTAGCATGCAATTCCTAAGATTCTTTTATCCTACGAACGGCACCCGAAACATCAAACTAGACTCAGGCACGACAAACGGGGTCCGTCGGGACACCACGGGGGATGGGGAACATCAAACAGAGATGCCGGGGACTCGGGGTGGGGTACGGACCAGCGGGTACCGGTGGTGGCGGTCACCCGCCGGCTGCCCGCCGGAGGGCACTGTTCTGGGCAACGGGTTGCCGGCGGGCAGTCGGCTGCCCGGTGGCTGCCCGCTGCCGGGCAGTTCCCCTTTGGGCAGCGGGTAGGTGGTGGGTTCCCCCCCCCCCCCCCCCCACTGACTCTTTACTCATATACTTGTCCCGGGAACCTTCGTGGAACCCGAAACCATGCTTAGACACTTTTAAACGCAAATAACGACATCTCGTAAGCAATTAACGGATCGAAAGCAAGAATCATGTAGGACTTATCTTATTACGACTTCTAAATATAAACAACACGCAAACATGCGAATTCCCACCCAAATATAAATTAAGAACATCACAATACAAATTCCCAATCCAACCTAGGGCTCTAATCCCACCCAAATCATCAAGAACATATTTTATCATCAAGAAATATCAAGATTCATCAAGAATCATCATATCATAATCAAGAAATTCTTTTTAACATCAAGATTATCAAGAAAGCATATAAATCATCCTATCAATCATCAAGAACATAACACAATTATCATAGAAGAATTCAATCAAGACACGAGAATATAGAGGGAGGCCAAGGAAGGAGATTATAGTGAAGAAAATAGGTTTTGTTGAGACATGGGTTACCTCTTAGCCTTAATTAATTTCCTTAGCTATGAAGGGTCTTTCTTTAAGATTTCTCCTTTCTTGATTTCTCCTAAGGGAATTCTTGAAACTACTTGTGTGGTGAGAGATTATTTGTGGTGTGTGGTCTAGGTGCCTCCTATGACCCTATATACATATATATATATATATATATATATATATATATATATATATATATATATATATATATATATATATATATATATATATATATATATATATATATATTCCCAAGAGTCCTAATTGGGGTCTAAATATTATGGGCTTGCTAATTCTATTCCTTATAGGACTAAGGGGTTGGTTATAGGGATGTGTGCCCATGGACTATGGTGGACCTTTCCTAGTTGATTAATGGGTTTTTTATTCTCTTTTTAGGGCAAGTGATTAAATATTTGGTTAGGGTTAGGGGTCGTAACACGGGGTGTTACAGTTGGACATATTTGATTTCGGTCTCTAGTTAGAATAATCTGCAGAGTATCCGTATTTTGATCCCAGGACTTGAGCCCACAAATTATCCTTTTCGTGTATGAGGCGCCAACCTAGCTTAGCCATGAAACTAGGTTCATGACTTCCATCCTGCGGATGCCAAGCCACCAGAGGATTTACTCCTTGTAACAATATCCCATTTAACTAAATGGCACTTCTTCTCACCCTCCTTGCTACCCCATAGGAAGTTTCTAATTAGTTTTTCTATCGATTGATTCACACCTACTGGTAGGAGAGTTGTCTGCATGGCATAAAGAGGAATCGAGAACAGCACCGATTGTGCCAACACTTATCTTCCCACAAGGGTGAGAGACTTTACCTTCCACCCTGCTTGTTTGGACTTTATTTTCTCCAAGATACCATCAAAATTTTGCTTTTTCAGCCTTCCATGGATCGATGGCATCCCAAGATACTTCCCTAGGTCCAAAACGCAGGGGATGCCCATCACATTTGAAGTGCACTGTTGCAGAACCGTATCTGTGTTTTTAGAGAAAAAGATTGACAATTTCTGGAGACTCATCTTCTGGCCAGAGTTTGTACAGAACGTCTCCAAACACTGTTTCATCTCCAGGGCCTGCTCCATTGTTGCCTCTCCGAGAAGTACCAAGTCATTTGTGAAAAATAAATGAGAAACATTAGGTCCATGTCATGTGACTTTGATGCTTTTCCACCTACCCCTGTTGATAGAGTCTACAATCATATGACTAAGTCGTTCAATACATAAGACAAAAAGAAAAGGGGATAGAGGATCTCCATGTCTTACACCCCGCTCGGGCTTGAACGACTCGGATGGTTTTCCGTTCCATAAAATCCAAAGCCTGGAAGAAGACACACACTCCTTGAAGTAGGACAACCAGGACTGATTGAAACCGATGTCTCGAAGGGTGTCATCAATGAATTTCCAGGAAAGTATATCATACACCTTTTCGAGGTCCACCTTCATTAGCATCCATCCCTTAGAACCTTTTTTGATCCTCATCGAGTGCAGGATTTCCTGATACACTATTACATTGTCCGAGATCGACCTTCCTGGAACAAAGCTCGTTTGATGATGGCGGATGAGTTTTCTAACCGCTTCCCTGAGTCTTAAGACCATAGCCTTCGTGATTAGCTTGTGTGATACGTTGCATAAGCCAATGGGTCGAAATTGTTTAGCTGAAACTGGGTTAGAAACCTTGGGTATAAGCAATAGGAAAGTGTCATTGCATCCCACTGGCAACTTTCCTTCTTCAAAAAACTTCATGGCAAAATTATACAAGGACACCCGTACCGTATTCCAAGTCTTTTGGTAGAAGCTAGCGCTAAACCCATCTGGCCCCGGGGCCTAACATAGAGCCATATCAAAAAGTGCATGTTTAATATCCTCCATACTAAACGGGGCATTCACTGCTTGCCAGCAAGCTAGCGCTAAACCCATCGGGTTATGAGTGTATCGACTGAGTCTAATTGCTGCAAGAGCAATATCAGGTCTGGTATAGTTCATTAAAAACATCAGACTCCCAATTATTTTTGCGTATTCTTCTTGAGACACACATGTCTCTGTATTTTTTGCTAGTTTCACACTCGGATCATATGGAGTTTGTGTCGGAGTCACCTCAAAGCTATCAAATTTCTTTAATAGCTTCTCTGTGTAGTGACTCTGTGATAACTTGTAGCCATCATCTTCTTTAATGACTTTCACTCCAAGTATCACATCGGCTTCCCCCATATATTTCATGTCAAACTTGTCACATAGAGACCTTTTGGCCTCTTTTATTGCATTTACGTTTGAACTGAAGATTAACATGTCGTCTACATAAATGCATATAAGAACAGTGTTGACTCAATCTCCTTCGAGTACAGGCAAGCATCCGATCTGTTTACCGAGTAACCCAAATCTAACAATGTTTTATGAAATTTCTAATACCACTGTTTGGGAGCTTATTTTAGTCCGTATAGAGATTTTATAAGTCTACATACATTTCCTTCTTGCCCTGGACCAATGCATCCAGATGGTTGATCCGTGTAGATTTCTTCCTCCAGGTCCCCATTTAGGAAAGCTGTTTTCACGTCCATTTGATGGACTATCCACTTGTGGGATGAGGCCAAGGCAAACAACACACGTATTGTGGCTATTTTGGTCACGGGTGAATACGTGCAGAAGTAGTCTTCACCAAACTTCTGTTTATACCCTTTAGCGATAAGCCTAGCCTTGAACCTTTCGATTGACCCGTCTGGTCTTAGTTTTCGTTTAAAGATCCATTTGCAGGCAATTGTTTTGGCCCCTTTGGGTAGATCTACCACTTCCCAAGTATGATTAGACTTAATTAAGTCTAACTCACTTTGGATGGCTTATTTCCAAAAGACAGCATCAACTGAGCGCATAGCAGCCTCAAAGGACTTTAGTTCCTCTTCTAAGATTAGTTGACATACAAACCGATCAGAAATTTCATTAACGTCATTCAACTTAGATATGTATGTAATAAAATCAGGCCCAAAGCTCGTTTCAGTTCTTTGTCTCTTGCTCCTCCTAGGCTCTTCTAGCTCGTTCTCGGTTTGAGAAGGAGGAGGTAGTGAAGAAGTGCCTCTTTCAGAGCTAGTTGGAGCTAGTTTTAGTGGGAAAACATGTTCGAAGAACTCAGCCTCTCCGCTCTCGTGCCTCACACATAGAGAAATTGTCTAGGTACATAAACCTGTATGCAGCACTGTTTTCTACATACCCCACGAAAACTGCATCTAGAGTTTTAGACCCAAGGTTAAGTCTCTTAAAAGATGGAAGTCCTACCTTTGCTAAGCACCCCCACACTTTGAAGTATTTTAGGTTTGGAGCATAACCTTTCCATAGTTCATATGGAGTTTTCTCATACCCTTTATGAGGTATCCTGTTGAGGATGTGGTTAGCTGTAAGGGTAGCTTCTCCCCCACAGTGAGTTTGGAGCACCTGAGCTGATTAGGAAAGCATTGATCATCTCTTTGAGAGTTCTGTTTTTCCTCTCAGCAATGCCATTTTGTTGTGGCGAATAGGGCGCAGTGACTTCATGGATAATTCCTTTTTTTTTTTTTTTATAAAAGGATTTAAGAGATATGGACTCATATTCTCCACCACTGTTAGATCTAAGCCTTTTGATCTTTTTATCTAGCTGATTCTCTACTTCAGTATTAAAGATAATAAACTTTTGTTCTACCTCATCTTTTGTTCTAACAGATATATATATTTTTGAAAAACGAGTGAAATCATCTATAAAAGAGATATAATATCGTTTCCCACCTTTCGTCTCACTATTCTTAAAGTCAACTATATCTGAGTGAATTAACTCTAAGGCACACGTAGTATGATGCTTTGCAGTATAAAATGGTTTTTTAGCTAATTTTGCCTCAGAACATACTTCACATTGGGAAAACGAATCGTTTTGTAAGCTTGAAAGCATATTCATGGTTTTTAGCCTATTCATGCATTTAAAACTAATATGTCCTAATCTAGCATGTCATACATCAAAAGAAACAGCAATATACGCGGAACTGCCAGTGCGACTGGCAAGATTATTCATAAAGGTTTGAATGTTCTCAGAGGTATAAGCAATGAGGCGCATAACAAATTGCCCCCCCCCCCCCCCCCCCGCCCCCCACACACACACACACACAAATGAGCCTTTCCTAGATACTCCCCCTACGAATCATTATCATGCGCTCAGACTCAAACACGAGTTTGATCCCAGCCCTAACCAACAAGGGCCCTGAGACCAAATTCCTTCGCAGGGAGGGGACATACACCACATTGGAAAAACAAAACAAATACTTACGTTTCCTCTACCTCTTACCTCGGACGTACTGTCGTTCCCCATATAGACTTGTTCTCCTTGTCCTTAAGTAAATTCCTAGAAATCTTTGAACATTATCCTACTCGCGCAGAAATGGTGAGTTGCTCCAGTGTCAACAATCCATTCTTTAGTGCCTTGCACCACATTTGCCTCCAAGGTCACCACAAATGCCACCACTTCTGTTTCTTCAACCAGGTTCGCTTGACTCTTGTTTTCTTGTTGATTGGTTCTTTGTTCGTTTTGCCCCCTTCCGGTGATAACACTGGGATGCGCGATGTCCAAGCTTTCCACAAACGAAACATGCTCCTCCTTTCCCTTGTTTTTGGTTCTTGTTGTTCTTGAACTTGTTGTCGTTTTTCACCTTGAACCCCTTTTTCCAGCTCTTATTTTGTCATCCATTCCCAGATTTTGACTTATCACCTTTCACACCATTGGATTCTACTATGTTAGCTTTTAAATTAGCAGGAAATGAAACATACCTTTGGTGATACGCCTCCTCTATGTTGAGATGATTGACCATCTGTTCCCAAGTATAGTCCTTGGACTCGTGCTTCACCGTGTTTTGGAATTCTCCCCAAGATTCCGGTAGCTTCTCGAGTAAAGTATATGTTTGCAGCATTTCACTTACCGGAATACCTTCAACCTCTAGATCGGACACCAGAATTTTGTACTCGTGTACCTGTTGTATGATTGGCTTTGAGTCCACCATCTTGAATTTGAGCCAGCGCCCAACTGCATACTTCCTGCTTCCTACGTCATCTGCTCTGTACTTCTTTTTCAACAACTCCCAGATCTCTTTTGCGGACCTGTACTTTGCGTATATGTATAATAAACTGTCAGACATATGATGCAACAGAGTATCACAAACATATTTGTTATCCCTTTCGTACTTGGTACGACCTTCTTGGGACTTGTCAAACGACACTGATGTCGCTGTTTTCAGATCAGGCATTTTCGTGTTTGGGGTGTCATATTTGTTTTCAGGTTGAGAGGACTCAACATTCTTAGTTTGAGCGAGCTCATATAAAACCATAGGACTGAGGGGGTCAACTACCAGGAAGTAATCGAGCTCAACAGCTTCGAAGTAGATCATCATCTTAACGGACCACCGACGGTAATTGAGACCGTTAAGTGGTTTGAGCTTGGCGAGGTCAGAATCAGGTTTGGAGACGAAGTTCGACATATTTTCTGTATAAAATGCTTTTAGCTGTTGGGAAATTGCAGAAAAATGTCGTAGCTTTCGGCTACTTTGTTGTAGGCTGGGCAACATAAAAGAAAAGAGAATATGTGACGTGTACGAGACAATACCTTAAAAGCAATTTGCCAGACACTGTGCGAGTCTTTGAACCCGGTAGCTTTCGGCTGGTTAACACAAATATACTGCGTTTAGTAGCACAGCTTAGACGCAGTTTGAACCCGACTCGTAATGCTCAGACAGAAGAAAAGAGAAGAGGAGAGAATAGGAGATGAATTGAAGGTGTGTTTAGAACTGAGGGGAAGCATGGTATTTATAGTTGCAGAAATAATTGCTTCACTCTATCAGCCACATAAAACCCACGATAATAGCGCAACTATCTGATAGTCAAGAAGAGATACGCTACGAAAATTAGAGACATATTCTAACTCCATAAACTAATTGTCGAAGAAAATATCTCTCTACTCTAAAATAAAAGGAAGGGCGTGTAAAATGCTAACCCCACAACGCGTATGCGAGCCGGGCGGCGGGCGCATGTGGGGTTCCCCCTTACTTTTCCCTCCACAATAATTCAAATACTCCAAATGGGTTGTTGAATAAAAGGGAAGAAAAGGTTCCTTGTGAAAGAAATGTGGGACAAGAGGTATAGGAGAAGTCACTCCTACACATGGTTGAATGTAAACTCCAACACTATAAGCCTATAATTCAGGAGGAAAAGTGTCATTTTCTCAAAGAAAAATATGCAAATGAAGTTTCAAAAATTAGCAAAAGCTATCAGAACACTTCAGCAATGAGCTTGGCCATACTCTACTTTAATTGACATGTCCTACTTTCTTGGAAAATATGTTTTCAAATAAAAATAAAACAAAACCAATAGCATCAAAGATGCCATATATTAGTACCAATTTTCTGATATAGAGAAAAATGAAGAAATCCCAGTATTTTCTTTGCCAGAAATTTCTTTCATAGATAATCATGAGAAGTTAACCATAGCCATATATTCTACAAATTTTCTGTCTAATGATATTTGAAAGACACCAAGCATGTTTAAAAGGCATAAATGTTTCATGTCACCTCTAGAGCAATTAGCTTAAGCAATAGAATCATTCACATGTGGTGCGTTACCTAATGTGACTCGGCTTAATAACTGTAACTCTAGGTTCGGGCTGATCAAAAGTCAGTCGGACCTGTAACAAACTCTTTTGGTCGGATTGCATTAGTTAATCAATTTGACGATCTGAACCCTCTCTTATGTTTAGATAATTACATATTTACTGGTTTGCCCATCTACTTGTTTTTAGATAATTACATATTCACAGGTTTACTCATGTCTCCACTGGCCAACTATTTAGTCATGTAAAATACAATACTGTTTTTCCCTAAATGAAAAGTTAATGGCAACTCTATTAATCTTCAGATGGAAAACACCCTTTGTAGAATAAATCCCAAGGTTTGAATAGGCGAACAAAATAAATGCCAAATGGGTAGAGCAAGGTGATGCATACAAACGTTGCAATCTAGGGATGAAAGGTAGATAATGCATTTTTTGCGTGACACTTCTTTTGCACGAGTTGATATAGGTGGGTGTCGTTTAAATCTTGATTTACCACAAAACTTATAATACATGTCATTGATTTTAGACTTATACTACAACATACAACTATTTACACAACAATCAATCTTCTCATGTCCAAAACCAAGTTTTGTAAGTAATTTTTTTGAATGATAATACCGTACTCAATTATCAGGACCCATCATACAGTTATTATACTGAAATATCATAGTTGCTGTATATTAAAAGTTTCCTTGATATTCATAATCATCAATGCATATCATAGTTTCTTAATTAACATTCATTGATAAAGATTGTCTCGTAGCATTTAACAAATTATAGAAGTTTCTTGCACTATTATGTGGCTCTTCTTCTTGGTCATTTTTGACATTTAATGAAAAAAATGATGGACAAGATACATAAAAAATCATTTGTTCATACTGATTGTTTTTACTAGGGCCTTGGTTCATATGTGGTTGTATTGAGGGAACAAGATCATTGCGATATGTCCAAACCCAATAATTCAGTTTAAAATCTGTGCTATACAAATAAACATGAGCATCATATGCAGACAAGTGTACTCTATTCTTACACTTACTACATGGATACCCAATCTTCATTGAAACCTCGCATACAGGAAGTGTGCTTGTATAATTTATAAATTCTTCAACACCCACTAAGAACTCATCAGTATATACAATACAAAAACATATATAAATATATTACAAATAATGTAAATATTTTAAATAATTATATACAAACATACTAATAAATAGACACATATTAAAAATGCAAGGTTAAAAAATCATAAATATACAAATAATTGTAAACATATACATAAATAAATAAATTGCACACACATACATATATGCACCTACACATTGTTCAATCATAAAATAAATAATCTAAAAATGTATTCACAAGAATATATACGAAAAAAGAATAGAAACTAGATCTTAAAGACTTAGTGGTTCTAAGATTATATACATACTTTAGCTTGATATGGTGTAGTATAACCTTATTTGAACACTATTGTCAGTGATTTAGTAAAAAATCTCTTGCAATAATGAAAAAAAAAAAAAACAAAACAAAACTAACAGAAAGGGGTAAAAAACAAAGGGAATAATGGTCTGAAAATGTGCAGAGAAGATATATATAAAGGTATTTCCAACCACCAAAGGTGGTCAGAAAAGAACACCAATTTAAAAACAATTCAAACGGCATAAAAAATTTCGACCACCTTTATTTTGTGGTCAGTATTTCCGACAACCCTTCAAGAGTGGTCGGAAATACCAACCACCAAATTAAGGTGGTCAAAAATTCCGACGTTTTTCAGTCCACCCCATCCGACAAAAAATTGAAAAATATCACTTTTTAGATCATTTTGTGAGTGGTCGGAAAAGTGGCAGCTATTTGTGCATTTTCCAACACTGCTAGTTCGGACATGCAGTGAAATTATGGTTAACTTCAAATACTTGGTAATGGTCTGGGTTTTGGTGAAAGTATTCCTAGTGTGTAAACCGATGGACCAAACATACCTTAGTTTTTTGGTTTGATTTTGGGTTTCGCTTTTTAGTTTGACTTTTTAGTTTATTTTTTACTATTTAGGGTTTAGTATTTTTTTTAGTACTATTGACTCTATTACAAGGTAGTATCTGTTTTCACCACTGGGGTTCGATCCTGTGACCTTCCATCAAGGGGAGCCACAGAGGTGTCATCTGAGCACAAGGTGTTTGGCTAGAGTTTAGTATTTATGGTCTAGGTTTATAATTTAGTTTTGCACTCTATACTATTTAAAATACATTCTATAGTGTTGAGAAGTGCACTTTTGTCAAATTGATTAAGGATTCATTTGGAAACACTTAAAATTATCTTTTGAAAAATGATTTCCAAAAAATGATTCAGTTTTCAATTTTTTTTAATCATTTTCTAATGTTTGGATGAAAAATTTTTTTTTTAAAAATAATCTTTTTCTGTTTGGTTGAAGATTAAAAAATTATATTTAAAAATTATATTTTTTCTGTTTGATTCATTTTTAGAAACACGAACATAAATTCATTACTAGATTATTTCTTATGAAATATTAATTATTTAATGATGATAATAATTATTAATTATATTAAAATAAAATTATGAATTCAAAATTATAAGTCATAGAAATTAATAATTAATATAACAAACAATTTAAATAAATAATTTTTACCTTGTAAATTATTAGTATTATTATAAAAATAATTTAATAAATATAATAATTCTAAATTAAATAAATTGTGAATTTTTTCCTTTTTGGGTATGTGGTTCAGGCCGAGCTAAGCCTCTCTTTTTTTTTCTTTTTCTTTTTCTTTTAGATTGGCTCAATCTAACTAATATTTAATTTGACATTAATAAATTTAACAACTTTGAACAAATGAAATAATTGTTTTAGGTTGTGGGTCGGGCCAAAAAAATTATTGTTTGGTTCAGTCCAGTCCAATTTATATTTTAATCGATCATTGATCATTGAAGAAGATAATTTTTTAAATATTTTTTATCTTTGGTCATGGGTTGGGCCGAATCAAGATTTTTATTGTTTGGCCCAGTTCAACTAGACCAATATTTTAATCGAAGGCAAATTATATCGTGCACCGTTGTGCATAGTCGATTATGCACCGTGCATAAAAATGACGTCGTTTTATTTAATGAAAAGAAACGAAATCCGTTTTGCACCGTTCCGCACCATTCTGAAAAAAAAAAAAAAAAACTCTGTTCTTCAGTTTCATTTTGTATACACTGCAATTTCAGTTCAACACAGCTACAGTTTCATTTTAATATAACTACAATTTCATTCAATATTTTTACACTCAAATATGTGAAAATGTTATTTAATTTTATTTTATATACACTATAGTTTCATTAAAACACAACTACATGATCATTTCGATATTATTACAGCTTCATTGTACAATATACACTCAAATATGTGAAATGTTATTCAGTTTTATTTTATATATACTGCAGTTTCATTTCACCATACAACTACAGTCAGTGACGGACCCAGGAATTTTTTGCAGCGGGGGCAAAATATTAGCAAAATTGATAATTAGAAAAAAAAATGAAACACTTAAAAAGTATATCCATAAATAATGTTGGATATAAGAAAATTATAAAACACATCAAAACATTATAAAAATATTCATAACAAAATATGAATATAATCAATTTGATAAAATAATTTGAATAAAAGATCCATTATAAATTACACATCTCATTTTTTTTTTTTGGGTAAACATCTCATCTCATTATTAATATATAAATGAAGATTATATTATTGTGTTGAAACAATATGACTATTAATAATAGTGAAAATGTGAAAAGGTAGTGTTAATAGTGGAATAATAAGAAAAGAAAAATATTCATAACAAAATATGAACATAATCAATTTGATAAAATAATTTGAATAAAAGATTCATTATAAATTACACATCTCGTCATTAATATATAAATGAAGATTATATTATTGTGTTGAAGCAATATGTACTATTAATAATAGTTAAAATGTGAAAAGGTAGTGTTAATAGTGGAATAATAAGAAAAAGAAATGCTGACAATAGATAGAGGAGAATCAAACCCTGGCCTGCATTTTGTCCACCCACCCGCTCATCCAACTAGGCCAAGCTACACTTTGTGTAAATTTCTCTATTTTATAATACTAATACTAAAACTTGTACTATATATACACATATACATACAAAGGTTATATAAGGGGTGGGGGTGGGGTGAGTGGGGGCAGCTGACCCCACTGCCCCCACTGTAGGTCCGCCTCTGACTACAGTATCATTTTGATATAACTGCAGTTTCATTTGATAATATAAAAATAATACGTGAGGTAGTGTCAGTTTAGATACACTGTAATATCACTTCGTTAACACTAACAGCGCAATGTTTCTTTACTTAAAGAAACGACGCCGTTTTGATGCGCGATGTATAATCGATTATGCACCGCGGTCACGATATAACAACTGTTAATCGGACTAGTCATTCCGATTCGAATAACAACTAAACTGCCTGAAAGAGTTTGGACCAACTTTCCCAATTGATACCACCTAGAGGGGGGGTGAGAGAAATAGAGAATTGACCATGAGATGAAATCTGGAAAATACTATCTGACTAAAAATATTGAAAATATTGGAAGACATTCTTCATTAAAATGGTTTATTTTTCTGTTGATAAAAATAAATGGTTTATTGACTTATTTTTCGTTGATAGCTAAATATTAAAAAATTTGAAAAATAACTTTCGAAAGTCATTTTTCGGATTTCTAGAAGAACTCTAAAATAGATTAGATTTTTCTTATTAGATAGTCGAGATTAGTTTTGTCACAATAATCAATTCTAATGTGAATGTGTGTGTATATATGGAAAGAGTTTTTGTAATGCTTTTTATCCAAAAAAAAAAAGAAGGGAAAATGGCACTTTTTCCCCCTGAGTTATATACTTATAGCACTTTTTCCCCCTCAATTATTTAGGTAAGCACATTAGCCCCTTCAATTATTCTAAAAGTGGTGGTTTTTCCCCCTAATATATTAAATTGACATTTATACCCTTAAAATAAATATTTTATTTATTTTACTTCTCCAACAAATTATTGCGTATATGTAGGGATGACCACGATTCGGTTCGAACTGAATCGGACAGTATAGCAATCGAATTAAAACTTTCCGGTTATGATTCAGATCTAGAACCCAATATTTGGATTTCAATTTATTAAAATTATGAATCAAAAAAATTGGATCCTGAACCGTGAACCGGCGGTTCCGGACCCGATTCGCGATTTTGAACCGTTTTTATTTTAAAATTTTATTTTTATTTTAAAAATAGTCTAAATTCAACAATAAATGTATTTTATTTTTTCAGTTCAGAACATGAACCATCCGTTCCGGAATTTTAATAAACTCTAAATATCGAGTTTCGATTCTAAATTGTAATTGGAATATTTCAGTTTGGTTGCTATAGTGTTTATTTGGTTTGAACCAAATTATGGTCATAATTTATTGGAGAAGAAAAATAAATAAAATATTTATTTTAAGGGTAAATATGTCCATTTAACATTTTAGGGGGAAAAACAGCCACTTGAATAATTGAGAGGGGAAAAGTGCTATAAGTATATAACTCAGGGGGAAAAAGTGCCATTTTCCCAAAAAAAAAAAAAAAAAAAAAGGAAATAATGGGTGGTATTTTGTGACACGACTATTTCCTCTCTTTTTTCTTTAATTCAATTGATAATAATTAGAATATCTTTACTCTTTTTTTTATTTTTGAAGTTAGACATTCTAAAGTTTTCCTTATATAATTAAAATATACTTAAAATGTGCCGAAGTAACGGCACAGGCTTCGGAGATTGTATGCATAGAGATTATTTCTATAATTAACTATAAATGATAAACCATAAAATGAATAGATGATAAACACGGACGGGCTACCGGTTATCAAATCTGGGACGGGGCCCCCTCATTGTATTCACAATTTCTTTGAGTTTTAATAATAGCTTCGTTGTTTTGGTTTTCAAGAAAAAAAATGATAAACACGGACAGTTATTTATAATTAACTATATATTAAAGTTTCAATTGTTATACCATAGATTAAAGTTCATATTGCATTGTAAATCTTGATTTAAAAATTATGTATTTGCATTTAACACATTATATACATGTAATTAATAATTTTTATACTTGTAGACAAATTGAAGACACATAACATGATAATTACAAACACATAAAATGATAACTACACACATAAATTGTTAACGCTATAGAATATGTTACGTTAACTGCAAACACATAAGATGTTGGTTAACATGTTATGTGTCTGTAATTAACATATTATGTACAAAATGTGTCAACTGCATGTACAAAATTTGAACGTTATTTTTGGACCAGGATCCACAATGCAAGGTAAATGTTACGTACTGAATTTTAGTACGCAACGGAAGAAACCTTTCGAGCAAGCTTCTGGCTCCAATCCGTATTCGAGTTACGATAACTCCAAAAGTAAAACAATATAATGAAAGAGAATGAAGAACTAATCAATATAAAATACTGGAATAACAATATATTTCTCTCCTTTCTCATCTTCATATACAATAACCTATTTATACTAATTTACTAATACATTTAATAATTAACCTACCAAAACTATACTAACTATACAAGGTAATGATATATTCTAATATAAATAATTTCCTTATACTCAATAATCCTCTAATTACATATGATTCATTCCTTGTAGATCCTCCACTAATTAAATCACCAATTATTTCTTTCCTTTGATGCGTATCACCCTCCACCCCTTCAAAAACACCTTGTCCTCAAGGTGTAGAGAGGAATAGAATAAACACATCTTTGTTGAAGCGGTTCATGCAACTTTGGATGGCGGCTAGTTGGCAAAACAAATGATTGAAATGGTTCTTGAGCTTGATCGTGACACATAAATGGCCTCCCCTTTTGGCTTGCACCGTCTAAAAATATCTTTTGCTCCCCAATGTTGAGTTCCAAGTCTAAGGTAGTAGTACTCACAAGTCTTGTCTCAAGATAATCCTCAAGAGACTCTAAGTTGTTGAAATTGTGAATGCTGCTTTCAACATGAGTGGTTGGGAGATCTGTTGCTACTGATGATTCTTTGAACTCTGGGCTACTTGGTTCGTCTTGAGAAGTTGGATTAGAATAATTAGGAGTGTGGCATTCCAAAGTATCATCTTGGTCCATCTGTAATTCTCCACACACAGGCATCAACAGGCCCAAATTAGGATATTTAATGTCTAAAACACAACACCCAACGTAAATATTTTGGCCATGAAGAGCTTGTTTGGGCATGAATGCATCCAAGATAGAATCAAATCATACCAAAGCTTGGAAGGTGTAACTTTCATCCTTCAAAATATGAATATATTGTACACATCCTTTTGTGGAAAAGATCTCATATAATACAAAATCATCAATTGGATACCATACATGGTGTACAGAAACCAATAAGCACCGGTGAGTAATATTTTCCATAAAAAATAATTCTCTATTTTTTTTTTGTATTGTTTTTCTTTTCTCTCGTTTTTTTTTTTCAATTTTTTTCTTTTTTTTTTCAAAGGGATGCTGTCAAAAATGAAATGAAATAAAAACAAAAAAATAAAATAAAATAACAAAAAGATGGGAGATACTCTCACCAATAGAATCAATGAAAGAATCAATTGTTACGTGATGCATCCACAAATGCTCTCAATGAAAGCACCAATGTTACGTACTGAACTTTAGTAGGCAACGGAAGAAACCTTTCGAGCAGGCTTCTGGCTCCAATCCGTATTCGAGTTACGGTAACTCCAAAAGTAAAACAATATAATGAAAGAGAATGAAGAACTCATCAATATAAAATACTGGAATAACAATATATTTCTCTCCTTTCTCATCTTCATATACAATAACCTATTTATACTAATTTACTAATACCTATAATAATTAACCTACCAAAACTATATTAACAATACAAGGTAATGATATATTCTAATATAAATAATTTCCTTATACTCAATAATCCTCTAATTACATATGATTCATTCCTTGTAGATCCTCCACTAATTAAATTACCAATTATTTCTTTCCTTTGATGCGTATCAGTAAACTAGGGTTTATATAGGCATTATGAATTCTGATCTAAAACTTATATGTATCTGCAATTAACATATTTTATACCTACAATTAACAATTTCTATACGTAATTATTAATAAAACATCTCAAATTTATTATTTATCATAACAAATCATCTCAAATTTATGATTTATCATAACAATTAAATATTCAAATATAACCATCATCGCTTCAAATCAATCTACTGGGATAAAAAAGTTTTACAAAAATCGTTCAATTTGACGTAGCAATATATAATTTGTATTTAATTAATATATAATCTATACTATATATAAAAACAAAATACTGAAATTTTCACTTCCCGCCCAATTCCTAAAAAATCTCTCTTCCTAATAAAATATATTGATTTCCACTTTCCCATTCGTACAATAGTTCTGCGTTAAAATTCTATTCTAATAATATAAAATAGTGTAATACAATCTATACTATATATAAAACCAAAATCCTGAAATTTTAACTTCCCGCTCAATTCCTAAAAAATCTCTCTTCCTAATAAAATATATTGATTTTTTCTTTTCCATTCGTACAATAGTTCTGCGTTAAAATTCTATTCTAATAATATAAAATAGTGTAATACAATCTATACTATATATAAAACCAAAATCCTGAAATTTTAACTTCCCGCTCAATTCCTAAAAAATCTCTCTTCCTAATAAAATGTATTGATTTCTTCTTTTCCATTCGTACAATAATTCTGCGTTAAAATTCTATTCTAATATTATAAAATAGTGTAATACAATCTATACTATATATAAAACCAAAATCCTGAAATTTTCACTTCCCGCCCAATTCCTAAAAAATCTCTCTTCCTAATAAAATATATTGATTTCTACTTTACCATTCGTACAATAATTCTGCGTTAAAATTCTATTCTAATAATATAAAATAGTGTAATACAATCTATACTATATATAAAACCAAAATCCTGAAATTTTAACTTCCCGCTCAATTCCTAAAAAATCTCTATTCCTAATAAAATATATTGATTTCTTCTTTTCCATTCGTACAATAATTCTGCGTTAAAATTCTATTTTAATATTATAAAATAGTGTAATACAATCTATACTATATATAAAACCAAAATCCTGAAATTTTCACTTCCCACCCAATTCCTAAAAAATCTCTCTTCCTAATAAAATATATTGATTTCTACTTTACCATTCGTACAATAATTCTGCGTTAAAATTCTATTCTAATAATATAAAATAGTGTAATACAATCTATACTATATATAAAACCAAAATCCTGAAATTTAACTTCCCGCTCAATTCCTAAAAAATCTCTCTTCATAATAAAATGTATTGATTTCTTCTTTTCCATTCGTACAATAATTCTGCGTTAAAATTCTATTCTAATATTATAAAATAGTGTAATACAATCTATACTATATATAAAACCAAAATCCTGAAATTTTCACTTCCCGCCCAATTCCTAAAAAATCTCTCTTCCTAATAAAATATATTGATTTCTACTTTACCATTCGTACAATAATTCTGCGTTAAAATTCTATTCTAATAATATAAAATAGTGTAATACAATCTATACTATATATAAAACCAAAATCCTGAAATTTTAACTTCCCGCTCAATTCCTAAAAAATCTCTATTCCTAATAAAATATATTGATTTCTTCTTTTCCATTCGTACAATAATTCTGCGTTAAAATTCTATTTTAATATTATAAAATAGTGTAATACAATCTATACTATATATAAAACCAAAATCCTGAAATTTTCACTTCCCGCCCAATTCCTAAAAAATCTCTCTTCCTAATAAAATATATTGATTTCTACTTTACCATTCGTACAATAATTCTGCGTTAAAATTCTATTCTAATAATATAAAATAGTGTAATACAATCTATACTATATATAAAACCAAAATCCTGAAATTTTAACTTCCCGCTCAATTCCTAAAAAATCTCTATTCCTAATAAAATATATTGATTTCTTCTTTTCCATTCGTACAATAATTCTGCGTTAAAATTCTATTCTAATATTATAAAATAGTGTAATACAATCTATACTATATATAAAACCAAAATCCTGAAATTTTCACTTCCCGCCCAATTCCTAAAAAATCTCTCTTCCTAATAAAATATATTGATTTCTACTTTCTCATTCGTACAATAATTCTGCGTTAAAATTCTATTGTAATATTATAAAATAGTGTAATACAATCTATACTATATATAAAATATATTGATTTCTACAATAATTCTGGGTTAAAATTTTATTGTAATATTATAAAATTGTGTAATACTATTCCTATTCTAATTTATATCTATTTTATATATCAGTGTTGTAAAAATCGTGTCGCTGGCCGCGACGAGGAAGGCCGGAATCGGCCTTCTCAGCTGCCGCCTCGCGGGCTGAACCGGCCTTTAATTTTTTTATTTTTTTTTTTAGTTGTAAAGTGTCAAAAGTTCGGCAAGGCATAACTTTTGACTCCGTTGTCCGTTTTGGACAAATGTTTTTTTGAAATCACGTAGTTTTTCGAGATCTATCCACCGCAAACTGCCGTAGGCGGTTTGGCCCACCAATTTCTAAAAAAATACTTTGTTAAAGAGTTTCTAAGAAAAAACTATGAGAACCTTATGTTTTATTAATGAATTTTTAGAATTTTTAATTAAACAATTATCCCGTGCATTATTTAATAATCTTTCTTTATAATTGGTCAAATTATTTAATTATGGTAAATTTGAGAATAATTAATTATGGTAATAGAAATCCTAGAAGAACCGCGCTGCTACTCACTACCGACGGTTACTACTTAGCCGCCAAGTCTCGCCATCTTGCCTCACACGAGTCACAACAGCGCTGGTCTATACAAGATTAGAAGAATAAGACATAAAAGACAGAAAAGCCCTTCTAATTCACGGTCAACAAACGGCTTCATTGACGGAGGAACCAAACTGTCCAACGACCAATAACAGTGTCTACTAAGTATGGCAATTTTTATTATGGAGGATGAAAAGTGTCAATGCCTCAATAAGTCTAGGACAAAAAATGGCATTAACTCCGGAATACAATACAAGAATATTTAATACAATACAATACGACCATTATATACTAACAGTACTTGAAAAAAAACTAATAATAATAATAATAATAATAATATAATATAAGTGGTAATAATAATATTTAAAAGTAATTAAGTGTTAATAATAATAGTAAGAATATTAACGTAAGAGTTGTAACATAGAATAAATTGTAATAATTAATAACTATAGTCTAGGATTAAATTTGGAATTGTCAGGAAAGATAAACGACCTCTGGTGAAATTAACTCTTAAATAATTATATATCGATTTAAATATTCTTAATATATTACAACAATTCCATTCCGTGCATCGCACGGGTGAAAATACTAGTTTTTTATAAAAATAAAAGAAGTTGTATTGCCACATTAGATAGCGAAATTTTTTTGTCCTTTTAGCTTTATTCACCATAAAATTTATCTAACTTTTGGGTGATGTTACATTGTTATTTTTATAAAAAATAAAAATGAAAAATTGTGATTTAAAAAGATTCTGTCTTTTGAAGAAAAAAAAAAAGGATTAAATCTCTTTTTTAGAGATTCCAGGAAAAAATAATTATAAATTTAAAATGTGTTGTGGTTGATATTTAAGATTCCAAAAGTATAATTGAAAATGGAAACAATCATAAAATCTCAATTAATTTAGCGGACAATTATAATTACCAAAAATACAACTTATCCGTACCACTTATAAAATAAACCGTACCTTAGGGTCCGTTTGGAAAGCAGGAAAATGACTTTTGGAAAATGTTTTCTGGAAAATGAGTCATTTTCCGGAAAACATTTTTCTTTTCAGTGTTTGGTTGCATTATGGAAAACTGTTTTTCTGTGTTTGGTTCATTTTCTGGAAAATGAGTAGAATTGTATAATTAAACATTTTAATTATTTTATTTAGAATATTACAACATGTATAATAATATATAATAATATAATATTAATTTTAAATATAATAAAAAATAGCTAAGTTTTTCAAAAAAAAAAAAAACTAATAATATATCAAAAATATTATGGTGGTGGTGGTGGTGGTGTAGTGGTAGTGGTGTTATTCGTTATATAATAATAATAATAATAATAATAATAATAATAATAATAATAATAATAATAATAATTGGTGGTGGTATGACGGTGGTGGTGTGGTGGCGGTGGTATGGTGGTGGTGGCGACGGTGGTGGTTGCGATGGTATGGTCGTGGAGGTGGCGGCGGCGGCGGTGTGATGGTGGTGGCGGTGGTTGCTGTGGTATGGTGGTGGCAGCGGCGACGGTGGTTGCGGTAGTATGCTGGTGGTGGCGGCGACAGCGGTAGTGGTGTTTGTGTGATGGTGGTAGTAGTATGACGGTGGTGGCAGTGGTCGTGTTGTTGCGGTGGTGGTGGCGGCGACGGTGGTTGCGGTGGTATGGTGGTGGTGGCGGCGGCGGTGGTTGCGGTGGTATGGTGGTGGTGGTGGCGGCGGCGGCGGTGACGGTGGTGTGGTGGTGGTGGCGGTGGTATGGTGGTGATGGCGGTGGCGGTGGTATGGTGGTAGTGGTGGCGGCGATGGTGGTTGTGGTGGTATGGTGGTGGTGGCGGTGGTAGCGGCGACAATGGTTGTAGTGGTATGGTGGTGGTGGTGGTGGTGGCGGCGACGGTGGTTGCGGTGGTATGATGGCGGTGGTTGCGGTGGTATGGTGGTGATGGCAGTGGCGGTGGTATGGTGGTAGTGGTGGCGGCGACGGTGGTTGCGGTGGTATGGTGGTGGTGGTGGCGGCGGTGGTGGTGTGAAGGTGGTGGTTGCGGTGTTGGTGGTGGTGGCGGCGGTGGTGGTGTGAAGGTGGTGGTTGCGGTGTTGGTGGTGGTTGTGGTGGGGGTGTGATGGTGGCGGGGGTATAGTGGTGGTGGCAGCGACAATAGTGGTGGTGATGGTGGTATGGTGTTGATGATGTTGGTGGTGGTGTGATGTTGGTGTAAAAGTTGGAAAATGACTTCTCCCAAAAAAAGGGGAAGTCATTTTCCTCCAAAACAAGCCTATTTTCCAAAGTCAACGGAAAATGATTTCCGTTGACTTGATTTTCCAGGCACATCCAAACACTGAAAACTTGGAAAATGATTTCCAGAACTCATTTTCCAGGTTTCCAAACACACCCTTAGTTGAATTCCAGAAGCATTCATTCATCGTCAGAAGAGGTAACTTTTTAAGTCTTGTTTTTTCTTTTCTTTTCTTTTCTTTTCTTTCTTTCTGCATTATATTTTCAGTAATATATATATTAGTACTTTATCCCCCATTGCCATTGTTGCTGACTTGCAGTTGATTCGTAGTTATAAATTAGCTGTGTTGATTTTTAATCATTATATCAAATAAAAATGCTTTTTCTCTATCTTTTTTTATAGGGTTATGTATATATGCTTTTACAAATTATAACAAATTTTTGTCAAGTATCATTTTTTAAAAATATTAATTTATTATATTATTCTCAAAAAGTTGAATGGGCCAAAAAAGCATCTGATGAGACTCGATCTCAGATCATTGTTTCAAACTTCACCTCTGTGACCAACTGCCTATGCGGGCTATTAATTTATTTATTGTGTTGTTGCTTGATTGATTAATATTGTTTTTGTGGTTTAATTGAAATTCATAATAATGACAATAATGTTTCTTTGTTAGGTTTCGAACCTCTCGAAGATGGGTCGAAGAAAAAAAGAATTAAAACTTATAAGCAATAGAAAAAGGCGGTGTGTGACGTACCAGAAAAGGAAAAAGGGATTAGAGAAGAAAGCTTATGAGCTATCGACGCTTTGCGACGTTAAGGTTTGTCTAATAATGTATGGCCCTAAAGAAAATACGGAGAATCAAACCCCAGAGCCCAACATATGGCCGGAAAACCCAGAATTTGTTTCTAGCATGATTGGATCTTATCAAGATCAACTCGAATCTAATAAGAAAATTCGAACCCAAGATCTCTCAACGTTTTATGAACGTGTGAAGAAGCGCGATGAAAGGAAGAATAATGTTAACGCCGTTAAGTACCCGACATGGAATGAGCGTTTAAATAGGATGTCGGCTTGTGAGTTGAGTAACGTTATTAGTGAGTTGGACGTTAAGATTAAGGCTGCGGAGGAGAGGATTGATTTCTTGAAGGGAAAGAGAATAACGGTTTCCCCGCAAACACCGGATCTGCCGCCGCCGCCGCTGGTTTCTCGAGGACTGGTCGGAACAAGCAGTTTGCAGATGGAAAGCATTCAACAAACCTCGTACAACATTAATCCTGCTATGATAAATCATGATGGACGTCATCTGGTGGCGGCAGCGACTGACGTCAGGGTGACGAAGAATCGGGTAATGATGACGAAAGTTGAGCCTATGCCCAGCAGTTTGCTATCTTGCGCCCAACCTGCCGCCGTGATGAGGCCGTACTTGCAGAACCTGCCGGCGGCGACGCTGCCTTACGGTTGTAATCTCCCGGCGGCCGTTATTCCGTACGGTCAGTATCAGTGGATGCATTACTCTGATAATGTGATGAGAAGTGGATACTATCCCTAAAAAATTATATTATTCTTGTTTTATTGTTATTATTATTTTTCTTTTTGTTGAGTGTTATTTAATTTGAATAATTGAATCTTAAACTTGATTGAGTTTAAGATTTCTGAAGAGTGGTTGGAGGGAGGAGACTAGGAAACAGATTATACGTTATAGTACGTTATAGCTGATATATATGTCAAATAAGTTCTTATTTGAACATGAAGATCGAGAATAAATAAAATTTTAATTTCTTACTTTGTTTTAAAAAATAATAAAAATAAAAATAAAATCTTTAATTTTACTTCCCTGCAAAGAATGAACTTGCTTCTTGTCAATTAGTCATGGCGGCCGTCAAATCATGAATTGATCTTATTCTTTCAAGCGATAATTAGGAGCATGTACATACAATAGTAGTTGTAACTATTTGTGGACTAACTGTCATTTTAATAATCTTTTATTTTATACCCATCTATTAATACGGAGTATAATTTTATTTAAATTTAAATAATAATTTAAATTAATTCTAGTATCAGTAAATATTTTCATTGTTTGGCTGAATATCATAAAACAATCTTTCTCTGTTTAGTTGAAAATCAAAAAGATTATATTATTTAGTTTGGTTCATTTTTTAAAAACATGAATATAAATATATTATAAAATTATTTCTTGTAAAATATTATTAATTACTTTAATAATAATGATTATTATTATTTATATTTAAATAAAATTATATTATAAAATTTTTAAAAAAGTTATCAAATAGGCCCTCAAACTTTAAAAGTTCCAATTTCACACTCGAACTCATTAAAATCGTTCATCCAAATCCATTTTACCATTTTTTACCTGTTACCATCCAATCACCTACCACATCTACGCCATATTTGATTTATACAATATATTTTTTGAAAGCGATTTATACAATATATTTAATATAATAATAACAATAATAATTATAATAAGAGTTAATTACTGAAATGATCCCTTAACTATTGCGAAATTATCAATTTGGTCCTTGACTATTTTTTTGACCAATTAAGTCCATCAACTTAAAAAATCTTAACCAATTTAATTGGTCCTCCGTTTGTTTGACCGTTAGTCAACCGTTAACTTGGAACCAAATTGATAATTCGCTATAGTCAAGGGACCATTTTAGTAATTAATTTTAAGGGTCGGCAATTCGGTTAAGTTTTCTCGAACCGTACCGTACCAAACTAGTTAGATTCGGTAATATATCGAACAACCGAATGGTAATAGATTCTTGTATACCGAATGGTTCGGTAAAAACTCGAACTGAACTGAATTGTTTGGTAAAAATCGAACCAAACCGAATACCGTTTGAACTTTAGATTGCTATTTTGTTATATATTAGACTTTGGATATGGACTATGTAAACACCATAACACATAATAGAATTTTTGATAACAAACCATAAAGAAATCAAATAAAACATTTACGAGAGGTGAGAATATGAGCTGAACGGCAGAGCAAGCAACAAGGGACTTGGATTTAATTTTTATTTATTTATTTATTTATTTATTATTATTATTATTATTATATTTTCTTTTAAAAATCAAACGGTATTCGGTTCAGTTCAATTTTTTACTGAGCAATTCGGATCGGTTCGGATCAATTTTTTATCAAACCGTTCGGTATACAAGAATCCAATACCGTTCGGTTGTTCGGTATATTACCGAACCAAACTAGTTCGGTTCGGTTCGGTACGGTTCGATTCGAGAAAACTAAATCGAATTGCCCACCCCTAAAGTTAATTACCAAAATGGTCCCTTGACTATAGCGAAATTACCAATTTGGTCCCAAGTTAACGGTTGACTAACGGTCAAACTAACAGAGGACCAAATTGGTTAAAAATTTTAAAGTTGAGGGACTTAATTGGTTAAAAAAAATAGTCAAGGACCAAATTGGTAATTTCACTATAGTCAAGGGACCATTTTGATAATTAACTCTTATAATTATTATTATTATTATTATATCTTATTTTAAATTTATCTTGCTCAAATTCAAACTTGTGTTAACTGCCCTCGCCGTTGGAGTCACGTCATTCCCATCCTAATCAATTGCGGGGCAAAAAAAATAAGACAATTGATCCTAATATGCTGACATCCAAAATATAAAAGTAAAACAAAAAAACAAAAAAAAAAACAAAACAAAAAAAAAACAAAAAAAAAAAAAACAAAACAAAACAAAAAAACAAAAAAGCAAAAAAAAAAATAAAAATCCAAAGTAAATTTGAGGAGCAAAAAAAATATATAAACAAAAATCTAAAAGTAGTGAAGCAACGTGCGCTAGTATGCAACATTTTCTTCCCAGGGATCATATCATCAACAATGTACAAAAGATCTGCTTCTGTCTGCAAAGCCATTTGGAACCTGCTATATAGTTCTTGAAATCATAGCTTGAGCTGAATAAATCCCTAGTAAAACATATTAAAGTAGTAACAAAACCCAATAGCAGAAAAATTATTTTAAACTTGTCTTCATCCACAAAATATCAAAAACCAACCGCTACAAACATCTGAAATACAAGCCAACTTTAATATGTACCAACTATGGGTTAGAAGCCGAGTCATGCAAAGAAGATGCATGGATACAACAATGAAAAAATATACTACTTTTTGTGCTCAATATCTAATCGAGAAAATAAATTTAATGCACTTTTAACAAGGTTGGTGTAGTATGCATGAAACATCTATAAACTAGATAAGCCAAACGGTATAGAAGTCGATTTGTCATTTTAAACATCAATCATCATGAGCCTGGCTGGTTGTAGCCCCTTTACTTTGCTACCAGTGCCCTCTATTAAAATAAGTATAGGCTGGTGTACCTTCATATACAAGACATGAAGTAGCTTGGTTAGTTGGTGCTTGTTTAGCCATCGAGGTCACTGGTTCGACATTTCACTCCTTTACCTTCCCATGCGTCCAGCCATGCCTAGAGTGCACTAATGCACCCACCTTCACTTGCCTCTCCGGTGGGGCGCCATTGGTGTGACAGGCCAGGCCATGCCAGCTCAGGCCCCTAGTGGTGGTTATAACCCAGCCCCTTCTTGTGGGCTGACATGTCTTCCATCGCCCCTCCTTTTTGGGCCGACATGCTTCCCTCACCCCCTTGCCTTACCTTCCAAGCGTAATGCCTCCTTTTCCCTTGCTTTTGAGTCTCCTCCCCTCCTTTAAACCCAAAATACCTCTTATTCACTCCTCTTGAGCCAAGACTTTGCTAATAAAATGGGACTCAGGCTCTACAACTCCATTAGTTAGTGTTACATTTTCTAGCATAAGTATTACATTTTCATCTTGACTCAACCTATTTTATATACAAGGATCCGTGAAACAGTCTCACAAAAGTCTCACAAAAGACTTACCTATATTTTATGATTTTTTTTTTTTACCATGCAGAGAATAAATTAAATTTTAAGTTTTTAATTTATTTAAAAAATAAAAATATATAAAAGCCCTTTTCTTTTATGCAAAGAAAGGGTAGCCAAGTGGATGAAGAATGACAAATTATTGTGTGGATGAAAGAATAATTTTTATATCTAAAAATTATGAATTTGATTCTTGTCATCAATATCTAGACCAATGAAATTGAAAAAAAAAAAAAAAAAAAAAAAAAAAAAAAAGCCTAAATGCAAAGAGACCAAGGTTCGAACCTTGGCGGCGGCAGTGTGAGAATTAGGTCCAAAGTGGGCAGATTCCTTATGCGCATCGGCATTTGGCCCTGTCTACTAACCCATTCAGCCTTTGGGTATGAAATTGAAAAAAAATAAAATTATTCCCTTCTTTCTCTTTTTCTCAATAGGAATGTACTTATAATATTTTTTTTTTTGAACATACTTATAATTTTTCTTAACTAATTTCACATGCAATGCATAATTTTTCCTTAAACCCTCAAACAGGCTTTTCTTCTTTACGACCCACCGGATAGCTCAATTAGTTTCTGAATAATAAATTATAAGTAAGGACATAAGATTAATTCTGATTGAATCTTGGCAGCTGCAGTGTAAAAGTTACATTGTACTCGGCCCAATATGGTGGGTTCATGGTGGATTGAGTCTTGACGATCTATTTTTTTAATGGATGATATTGGTTCTAAGAGCGTTATGATGTGGAACCGTGCCCACCTTGCAAGGTGGGTACGGTTGTAGATTCATAATTTGTATAATGTAGATTCATAATTTCTATACTGTATATTCATAATTTCTAAACCGTAGATTTATAATTTAAATACAGTAGATTCATAATTTCTATACTGCAGAATTTCTGTACTGTAGATTCATAATTTCTAAACTGTATAGTTATCAAATTATGGACATATAGTTCTGTGATTTGTGAATACAAAGTTCAACAATTGAATATGTGAACATAAAAAATTATGAACATATAGCTCTGATCTATAATTATGAACATATATTTATAAAACTAGTATTTTCACCCGTGCGATGCACGAAATGAAATTGTTGTAATATATTAAGAATATTTTATTGGGAAGAGAGAATTTTTAGAAATTGCGGAAAGTTAAAATTTCTAAATTTTATTTTTATATATAGTATAGATGTGCAAAGGGATTTGTATTACACTATTTTATAATTTTAGAATAGAATTTTTACCCAGAATTATTGTATGAATGGAAAAGTAGAAATACAAATATTTTATTAGAAAGAGATTTTTTAGGAATTGGGCGGAAAGTTAAAATTTCAGGATTTTGTTTTTATATATTGTATAAATTAGATGTGCAAAGAGAATTGTATTACACTATTTTATAATTTTAGAATAGAATTTTTACCTAGAATTATTGTACGAATGAGAAAGTAGAAATCAATATATTTTATTGGGAAGAGAGATTTTTTAGGAATTGGGCGTGAAGTTAAAATTTTAGGATTTTTTTTTTTTATATATAGTATAGATTAGATGTGCAAAGAGAATTGTATTACACTATTTTATAATTTTAGAATAGAATATTTACCCAGAATTATTGTACGAATGGGAAAGTAGAAATCAATATATTTAATTGGGAACAAAGATTTTTTAGGATTTGGGCGGGAAGTTAATATTTCACGATTTTGTTTTTGTATATAGTATAGATTAGATGTGCAAACAGAATTGTATTACACTATTTAATAATTTAAGAATTGAATTTTTACCCAGAATTATTGAACGAATGTGAAAGTAGAAATGTATATATTTTATTGGGAAGAGAGTTTTTTTAGGAATTGGGCGGGATGTTAAAATTTCAGGATTTTGTTTTTATATATAGTATAGGTTAGATGTGCAAAGAGAATTGTATTACACTATTTTATAATTTGAATAGAATTTTTTCCAAGAATTATTGTACGAATGAGAAAGTAGAAATCAATATATTTTATTGGGAAGAGAATTTTTTAGGAATTTGGCGGGAAATTAAAATTTCAGGATTTTGTTTTTATATATAGTATAGATTAGATGTGCAAAGAGAATTGTATTACACTGATGATAACAAATATAGTTTGTGAAGGAGTTAATTCATTGACTGTGAACAAAGAAGTACACGCTTATATACAAGAGTCTACCACCTAAATAGGTGGAGCAGCTTAGGAAGACTAAAGACTCTAACAGAAACATAATAACAACCACTAATAATATTGTTGATCTAATACTCCCCCTCAAGCTGACGGAGGGCAGAGCACAACGCCAAGCTTGTGTCGTAGCTCGACAAACCTAGCAGCAGATAGCGGTTTGGTGAAGATATCAGCCAGTTGGTCGTGAGTGGAGACGAAGTTAACCTTCAAGGCACCTGTTGAGACCTTGTCCCGGACAAAGTGATAGTCCACCTCAACGTGTTTGGTTCTGGCATGAAAAACAGGGTTGGAGCAGATGTATGTAGCCCCGAGATTGTCACACCATAAGACAGGTACAGCCGCCGGAAGCAGGCCTAGATCACGGAGAAGGGACTGGATCCATGTTACTTCTGCTGCAACGTCTGCAAGGGCTTTGTATTCTGCTTCCGTAGACGAGCGGGCAACCGTGCGTTGTTTCCTAGACACCCAGGATAGAAGATTGGGCCCCAAGAACACAGCATAGCCTCCTGTGGACTTTCGATCTACAGAGCATCCGGCCCAGTCGGAGTCAGAGAAGGCATGTAGAACTGGTGTAACGGATGGAGTGATACCTAGCCCAATGTCTAGCGACCCTTTGACATAGCGAAGCACCCGCTTGAGTGCACCCCAATGACCCTGAGTTGGGTTATGCATAAACTGACAGAGCCTATTGACTGAGTAGGCTAGGTCGGGCCGAGTTATCAGCAAGTACATTAGTGACCCAACTAGCTGGCGATAAGGTGTCGGATCTTCGAGGAGATCGGAGTCCTGCAGTGCAGCTTGTGTGGACGGTGAAGCAGGTGTTGCTAATGGCTTGCATGATTCCATACCTGCTCTACGGAGCAGCTCAGTCATATACTGTCTCTGGGAAAGAACTATCGACTCCGCTGTGTCAACAGCCTCAATCCCCAAAAAGAATCTTGGCTTGCCAAGATCACGAATGCGGAACACGGTAGACAGCCGGTCAAGCACCGTTTTAATCACCGCTGGATCATTGCCCATTAGTAAGACGTCATCTACGTACACAAGTAGATAGATACGCACAGACCCGGGGTCATAAATAAAAAGTGAGACGTCGGTTTTGGAAGACCTGAACCCAATTTGGATCAGGAAGTCATGAAGCCGGGTAAACCAAGCACGCGGGGCCTGTTTGAGGCCGTATAACGAACGCTGCAACTTGCATACGTAATCCGGGTAGTTTGGGTTTGCATAACCCGGGGGCTGACGCATATAGATGTCTTCGTTGACTCGCCCATTTAAGAAGGCGTTATGAACGTCAAGTTGACGCATGACCCACTTGTTAGACACGGCATAGGCTAGCAGAAGCCGAATGGTAGTGGGTTTAACCACTGGACTGTATGTGTCAAGATAGTCCTGTCCTGGGATCTGGTTGAACCCCATGGCTACCAGACGAGCCTTGTAACGCTCAATCGTGCCATCTGACTTCCTCTTGATACGATAGACCCACTTGCAGCCAATGACATTCATGTCATTGCGTTGCGGGACGAGACGCCATGTTTGGTTCTGGATTAGGGCATTGAACTCCGTATTCATAGCCTCACGCCACTGGGGTTGGAGAATCGCCTGAGAATGGCATGTCGGCTCATTGTCATCAACTGACGCAATCATAGCGGTAGGACGCTTTCTTTGTGCATCCGTAGTAGTCCGCAACCTCATGACATGAGTTCGGACGGTGGGACGTTGACGTCGCCGCCTTGTTGTAGTCGAGGTAGACGTTGTGGGATGATATGAAGAGGATGCATGAGCCGCCGTGGAGGAAGAGGTTGGCACCATGGCAGTCGGATTATTTCCACTTGTTGGTGGACTCACGGCAGATTCTGCTCGGGTGTCCTGAGGTCGTAGCTGGGCAGACGCCCACGGATGAGTGGATGCCGATGGCACATCATTCTTGGGTTGCACCTGAGAAAACGGGAACACCATCTCATTGAACCTGACATGTCTGGAAATATAAACTCGGCCAGATTGAACGTCCAGACACCTGTAGCCATAAACAGATTCAGGATATCCAAGAAAAACACAGGACTTGGACCTATAATCCATTTTGTGTGAGTTGTAAGGGCGTAAGTGTGGGAAACATTCACACCCAAACACACGCAATAACGTATAGTTTGGATGTTGTTGATACAGACGGAAATAGGGACTTGTGCCATTAGACACTGGAGATGGTAGACGATTGATAAGGTGAGTAGCCGCCTCAAAGGCGTAGAACCAGTATTTTTTGGGAACCTGACCACGAGCCAACAAGGCAAGGCCCGTTTCTACGACATGACGATTCCTGCGCTCCACACGGCCATTTTGTTCGTGTGTATGCGGGCAGGATGTCTTGTGTTGAATGCCTGCGGCTGCAAAAATCGTACCTAATTTGACATATTCAGCTCCCATATCCGATTGGATACATTTAATCGAACGGGAAAACTGTTTTTCTACCAGAGTACGAAACTTGGTGAATATAGAGTAAATGTCGGACTTGAGGCGCATGGGATAAATCCACATGAACCGGGAGAAGTCGTCGACAAACAAAATGAAATATTTATGCCCATCGACCGTAGGAACGGAAGATGGACCCCAAATGTCCGAAAAAATTAAATCTAAAACACAACGACTGGAACTTTGAACTCGTGTCAACGGGAAGCGCGCAGACTTGCCCATCTGACACGGTGTACATAATTTATTCAACGAACTAACTGAACCTACTACTGGACAAACGGGAAGGATTTGCCTCAGGACACGATCATGGGGATGCCCAAGATGTTCATGCCAAGTCTTCGGGGAGGCTTTAGCTGACAGGAAGGCAATCGGATTAGACAAATTTAGTGTGTACATCCCGCCCGAGCTAGGACCCTTAAGTAGAGTGCGCTGAGTAGTACGGTCCTTCACAACAAAATAAAGAGGGTGAAACTCAAAATATACATCATTGTCCTGGGTAAATTTTTGGACCGAAAGTAAAGATGCACGTAATTCAGGGACGTGTAATACGTGCTTTAGAAACAGAGACCGAGACGAGGAATTTAAAGACATTGAACCTGTGTTTTCAATTGGAAGACCATTTCCATCTCCCACTTGCAAAGAATCCCCGCCAGTATACTGCTCTACTCCAGTAAGGCCATCGACAGTCGGTGTAGCGTGAGCATTCGCACCTATGTCCGGCAGCCAGACGTTCGAAAAGGGGGCGGACGCATGGTCATTCGGAGCATACGCCATGTGAGCTTGCGCATGAGACGGTCGAACGCCCTGAGCCTGTCCTGGACGGTGATTACCTGCATCATCAAACCTCCGGTAACACGTGAGGGCAGTATGACCCGGTATGTCGCAAATTTGGCAGCGAACACCACCGCGCCCTCTCTGACCACGACCACGGCTCCCCCTGTGATTACGCCCGCGCCCACGTCCACCGTCATGATTGTTCCTGGACGGCGACTGTTGAGCAATTAAGGCGGACGAGACCGGAGCTGCCGGCGCGGTTTCTTCCGGGAAAAGGTAGCTGTGGGTGTTCAATAGGTCCGCAACTTCCGGGATGGTGAGCGGTGCTCGTTTGGTGGTGAGAGATGCCACAAGTGAACGGTATTCTGGGCGCAATCCCCGGAAAAGATGGAGATTGATTTCATCTAGTCCGATTGGTCTGCCGGCTTGCGCTAATTGTTCTACCAGAACCTGGGCACGTCCAAGGTAAGCCGAGGTGGTCGAATCGCCCTGATGAAGACCTTGTAGCTGCGTCAGGAGGCTGAGCGTCCGCGACCGAGATGTCGATCCTAGAGCAGTTTCGATCGCTCCCCACACACCTCTGGCAGTCGAGTGTCCGATGGCTAGGTAGAGGACTTCATCACTGAGGGAGGAGAACAACATGCTAAGTATGGACTGGTCCTGTTGGACCCAGTCCGAATGCAGCGGGTTGGGCACCGGGGTAGCCGCTGAGGTTGTCGCCGACGGAAGAAACTCCGGTGGGCATGGATGTGTGCCATCCACGAACCCGTATAAATTTTGTCCACGTAGAAACGGGACAAGCTGCGCCCTCTAGAACAAATAGTTCGTGGCTGTCAGCTTGATAGACACATAATGGTGTGCCTGTTGTAAGACGGTAGGAGCCCGACGCTCGGAGGGTGTCGCCACTTGAGCTGCTCCATTGGAGGAATCACTGGGCAGAGTGGCGGTGGGATTAGTTTGATCTTGATTGGCCATGGGTGAACCTAGTCGTCTGATACCAAATGATAACAAATATAGTTTGTGAAGGAGTTAATTCATTGACTGTGAACAAAGAAGTACACGCTTATATACAAGAGTCCACCACCTAAATAAGTGGAGCAGCTTAGGAAGACTAAAGACTCTAACAGAAACATAATAACAACCACTAATAATATAGCTGATCTAATAACACTATTTTATAATTTTAGAATAGAATTTTTACCCAAAATTATTGTACGAATGGGAAAGTAGAAATCAATATATTTTATTCGGAAGAGAGATTTTTTAGGAATTGGGCGGGATGTTAAAATTTCAGGATTTTGTTTTTAAATATAGTATATATTAGATGTGCAAATAGAATTGTATTACACTATTTTATAATTTTAGAATAGAATTTTTACCCAGAATCATTGTACGAATGAGAAAGTAGAAATCAATATATTTTATTGGGAAGAAAGATTTTTTAGGAATTGGGCGGGAAGTTAAAATTTCAGGATTTTGTTTATATATATAGTATAGGTTAGATGTGCAAAGAGAATTGTATTACACTATTTTATAATTTTAAAATAGAATATTTACCCACAATTATTGTACGAATGGGAAAGTAGAAATCAATATATTTTATTGGAAAGAAAGATTTTTTAGGAATTGTGCAGGATGTTAAAATATTAGGATTTAGTTTTTATACATAGTATAAATTAGATGTGCATAGAGAATTGTATTACACTATTTTATAATTTTAGAATAGAATTTTTACCCAGAATTATTGTACGAATGAGAAAGTAGAAATGTATATATTTTATTGGGAAGAGAGATTTTTTAGGAATTGGGCGGGATGTTAAAATTTCAGGATTTTGTTTATATATATAGTATAGGTTAGATGTGCAAAGAGAATTGTATTACACTATTTTATAATTTTAAAATAGAATATTTACCCAGAATTATTGTACGAATGGGAAAGTAGAAATCAATATATTTTATTGGAAAGAAAGATTTTTTAGGAATTGTGCAGGATGTTAAAATATTAGGATTTAGTTTTTATACATAGTATAAATTAGATGTGCATAGAGAATTGTATTACACTATTTTATAATTTTAGAATAGAATTTTTACCCAGAATTATTGTACGAATGAGAAAGTAGAAATCTATATATTTTATTGGGAAGAGAGATTTTTTAGGAATTGGGCGGGATGTTAAAATTTCAGGATTTTGTTTTTATATATAGTATAGGTTAGATGTGCAAAAGAGAATTGTATTACACTATTTTATAATTTGAATAGAATTTTTTCCAAGAATTATTGTACGAATGAGAAAGTAGAAATCAATATATTTTATTGGGAAGAGAATTTTTTAGGAATTGGGCGTGAAATTAAAATTTCAGGATTTTGTTTTTATATATAGTATAAATTAGATGTGCAAAGAGAATTGTATTACACTATTTTATAATTTGAATAGAATTTTTACCAAGAATTATTGCACGAATGAGAAATTAGAAATCAATATATTTTATTGGGACGAGAATTTTTTAGGAATTGGGCGGGAAGTTAAAATTTCAGGATTTTTTTTTTTTTATATATAGTATAGATTAGATGTGCAAAGAGAATTGTATTACACTATTTTATAATTTTAGAATAGAATTTTTACCCAAAATTATTGTACGAATGGGAAAGTAGAAATCAATATATTTTATTCGGAAGAGAGATTTTTTAGGAATTGGGCGGGATGTTAAAATTTCAGGATTTTGTTTTTAAATATAGTATATATTAGATGTGCAAATAGAATTGTATTACACTATTTTATAATTTTAGAATAGAATTTTTACCCAGAATTATTGTACGAATGAGAAAGTAGAAATCAATATATTTTATTGGGAAGAGAGATTTTTTAGGAATTGGGCGGGAAGTTAAAATTTCAGGATTTTGTTTTTATATATAGTATAGGTTAGATGTGCAAAGAGAATTGTATTACACTATTTTATAATTTTAAAATAGAATATTTACCCACAATTATTGTACGAATGGGAAAGTAGAAATCAATATATTTTATTGGAAAGAAAGATTTTTTAGGAATTGTGCAGGATGTTAAAATATTAGGATTTAGTTTTTATACATAGTATAAATTAGATGTGCATAGAGAATTGTATTACACTATTTTATAATTTTAGAATAGAATTTTTACCCAGAATTATTGTACGAATGAGAAAGTAGAAATCTATATATTTTATTGGGAATAGAGATTTTTTAGGAATTGGGCGGGATGTTAAAATTTCAGGATTTTGTTTTTATATATAGTATAGGTTAGATGTGCAAAGAGAATTGTATTACACTATTTTATAATTTGAATAGAATTTTTTCCAAGAATTATTGTACGAATGAGAAAGTAGACATCAATATATTTTATTGGGAAGAGAATTTTTTAGGAATTGGGCGGGAAATTAAAATTTCAGGATTTTGTTTTTATATATAGTATAAATTAGATGTGCAAAGAGAATTGTATTACACTATTTTATAATTTGAATAGAAATTTTTACCAAGAATTATTGCACGAATGAGAAATTAGATATCAATATATTTTATTGGGACGAGAATTTTTTAGGAATTGGGCGGGAAGTTAAAATTTCAGGATTTTTTTTTTTTATATATAGTATAGATTAGATGTGCAAAGAGAATTGTATTACACTATTTTATAATTTTAGAATAGAATTTTTACCCAAAATTATTGTACGAATGGGAAAGTAGAAATCAATATATTTTATTCGGAAGAGAGATTTTTTAGGAATTGGGCGAGATGTTAAAATTTCAGGATTTTGTTTTTAAATATAGTATATATTAGATGTGCAAATAGAATTGTATTACACTATTTTATAATTTTAGAATAGAATTTTTACCCAGAATTATTGTACGAATGAGAAAGTAGAAATCAATATATTTTATTGGGAAGAGAGATTTTTTAGGAATTGGGCGGGAAGTTAAAATTTCAGGATTTTGTTTTTATATATAGTATAGGTTAGATGTGCAAAGAGAATTGTATTACACTATTTTATAATTTTAAAATAGAATATTTACCCACAATTATTGTACGAATGGGAAAGTAGAAATCAATATATTTTATTGGAAAGAAAGATTTTTTAGGAATTGTGCAGGATGTTAAAATATTAGGATTTAGTTTTTATACATAGTATAAATTAGATGTGCATAGAGAATTGTATTACACTATTTTATAATTTTAGAATAGAATTTTTACCCAGAATTATTGTACGAATGAGAAAGTAGAAATGTATATATTTTATTGGGAAGAGAGATTTTTTAGGAATTGGGCGGGATGTTAAAATTTCAGGATTTTGTTTATATATATAGTATAGGTTAGATGTGCAAAGAGAATTGTATTACACTATTTTATAATTTTAAAATAGAATATTTACCCACAATTATTGTACGAATGGGAAAGTAGAAATCAATATATTTTATTGGAAAGAAAGATTTTTTAGGAATTGTGCAGGATGTTAAAATATTAGGATTTAGTTTTTATACATAGTATAAATTAGATGTGCATAGAGAATTGTATTACACTATTTTATAATTTTAGAATAGAATTTTTACCCAGAATTATTGTACGAATGAGAAAGTAGAAATCTATATATTTTATTGGGAAGAGAGATTTTTTAGGAATTGGGCGGGATGTTAAAATTTCAGGATTTTGTTTTTATATATAGTATAGGTTAGATGTGCAAAGAGAATTGTATTACACTATTTTATAATTTGAATAGAATTTTTTCCAAGAATTATTGTACGAATGAGAAAGTAGAAATCAATATATTTTATTGGGAAGAGAATTTTTTAGGAATTGGGCGTGAAATTAAAATTTCAGGATTTTGTTTTTATATATAGTATAAATTAGATGTGCAAAGAGAATTGTATTACACTATTTTATAATTTGAATAGAATTTTTACCAAGAATTATTGCACGAATGAGAAATTAGAAATCAATATATTTTATTGGGACGAGAATTTTTTAGGAATTGGGCGGGAAGTTAAAATTTCAGGATTTTTTTTTTATATATAGTATAGATTAGATGTGCAAAGAGAATTGTATTACACTATTTTATAATTTTAGAATAGAATTTTTACCCAAAATTATTGTACGAATGGGAAAGTAGAAATCAATATATTTTATTCGGAAGAGACATTTTTTAGGAATTGGGCGGGATGTTAAAATTTCAGGATTTTGTTTTTAAATATAGTATATATTAGATGTGCAAATAGAATTGTATTACACTATTTTATAATTTTAGAATAGAATTTTTACCCAGAATTATTGTACGAATGAGAATGTAGAAATCAATATATTTTATTGGGAAGAGAGATTTTTTAGGAATTGGGCGAGAAGTTAAAATTTCAGGATTTTGTTTATATATATAGTATAGGTTAGATGTGCAAAGAGAATTGTATTACACTATTTTATAATTTTAAAATAGAATATTTACCCAGAATTATTGTACGAATGGGAAAGTAGAAATCAATATATTTTATTGGAAAGAAAGATTTTTTAGGAATTGGGCAGGATGTTAAAATATTAGAATTTAGATTTTATACATAGTATAAATTAGATGTGCATAGAGAATTGTATTACACTATTTTATAATTTTAGAATAGAATTTTTACCCAGAATTATTGTACGAATGAGAAAGTAGAAATCTATATATTTTATTGGGAAGAGAGATTTTTTAGGAATTGGGCGGGATGTTAAAATTTCAGGATTTTGTTTTTATATATAGTATAGGTTAGATGTGCAAAGAGAATTGTATTACACTATTTTATAATTTGAATAGAATTTTTTCCAAGAATTATTGTACGAATGAGAAAGTAGAAATCAATATATTTTATTGGTAATAGAATTTTTTAGGAATTGGGCGGGAAATTAAAATTTCAGGATTTTGTTTTTATATATAGTATAAATTAGATGTGCAAAGAGAATTGTATTACACTATTTTATAATTTGAATAGAAATTTTTACCAAGAATTATTGCACGAATGAGAAATTAGAAATCAATATATTTTATTGGGACGAGAATTTTTTAGGAATTGGGCGGGAAGTTAAAATTTCAGGATTTTTTTTTTTTATATATAGTATAGATTAGATGTGCAAAGAGAATTGTATTACACTATTTTATAATTTTAGAATAGAATTTTTAACCAAAATTATTGTACGAATGGGAAAGTAGAAATCAATATATTTTATTCGGAAGAGAGATTTTTTAGGAATTGGGCGAGATGTTAAAATTTCAGGATTTTGTTTTTAAATATAGTATATATTAGATGTGCAAATAGAATTGTATTACACTATTTTATAATTTTAGAATAGAATTTTTACCCAGAATTATTGTACAAATGAGAAAGTAGAAATCAATATATTTTATTGGGAAGAGAGATTTTTTAGGAATTGGGCGGGAAGTTAAAATTTCAGGATTTTGTTTTTAAATATAGTATAGATATAGATGTGCAAAGGGATTTGTATTACACTATTTTATAATTTTAGAATAAAATTTTTACCCAGAATTATTGTACGAATGGGAAAATAAAAATCAATATATTTTATTGGGAAGAGAGATTTTTTAGGAATTGTGCGGGAAGTTAAAATTTCAGGATTTTGTTTTTATATATAGTATAGATAGATTACAATAGGATTTGTATTACAATATTTTATAATTTCATAATTAAATTTTTATCCAGAATTATTGTACGAATGGGAAAATAAAAATCAATATACTTTATTGGGAAGTGAGATTTTTTAGGAATTGTGCGGGAAGTTAAAATTTCAGGATTTTGTTTTTATATATAGTATAGATAGATTACAAAAGGATTTGTATTACACTATTTTATAATTTCATAATAGAAATTTTACCCAGAATTATTTTAGGAATGGGAAAGTAGAAATCAATATATTTAATTGGGAAGAGAGATTTTTTAAGAATTGTGTGGGAAGTTAAAATTTCAGAATTTTGTTTTTATATATAGTATAGATTAGATGTGCAAAGAGAATTGTATTACACTATTTTGTAATTTTAGAATAGAATATTTACCCAGAATTAATGTACGAATGGGAAAGTAGAAATCAATATATTTTATTGGGAAGAAAGATATTTTAGGATTTGGGCGGGAAGTTATAATTTAAGAATTTTATTTTTATATATAGTATAGATTAAATGTGCAAAGATAATTGTATTACACTATTTAATAATTATAGAAAAGAATTTTTACCCAGAATTATTGTACGAATGTGAAAGTAGAAATCAATATATTTTATTGGGAAGAGAGATTGTTTAGGAATTGGGCGGGAAGTTAAAATTTCAGGATTTTAATTTTATATATAGTATAAATTAGATGTGCAAAGAGAATTGTATTACACTATTTTATAATTTTAGAATAGAATTTTTACCCAGAATTATTGTACGAATGAGAAAGTAAAAATCATATATTTTATTGGGACGAGAGATTTTTTAGGAATTGGGCGGGAAGTTAAAATTTCAGGATTTTGTTTATATATATAGTATAGGTTAGATGTGCAAAGAGAATTGTATTACACTATTTTATAATTTTAAAATAGAATATTTGCCCAGAATTATTGTACGAATGGGAAAGTAGAAATCAATATATTTTATTCGGAAGAGAGATTTTTTAGGAATTGGGCGGGATGTTAAAATTTCAGGATTTTATTTTTAAATATAGTATATATTAGATGTGCAAATAGAATTGTATTACACTATTTTATAATTTTAGAATAGAGTTTTTACCCAGAATCATTGTACGAATGAGAAAGTAGAAATCAATATATTTTATTGGGAAGAGAGATTTTTTAGGAATTGGGCGGGAAGTTAAAATTTCAGGATTTTGTTTATATATATAGTATAGGTTAGATGTGCAAAGAGAATTGTATTACCTTATTTTATAATTTTAAAATAGAATATTTACCCAGAATTATTGTACGAATGGGAAAGTAGAAATCAATATATTTTATTGGAAAGAAAGATTTTTTAGGAATTGTGCAGGATGTTAAAATATTAGGATTTTGTTTTTATACATAGTATAAATTAGATGTGCATAGAGAATTGTATTACACTATTTTATAATTTTAGAATAGAATTTTTACCCAAAATTATTGTACGAATGAGAAAGTAGAAATCTATATATTTTATTGGGAAGAGAGATTTTTTAGGAATTGGGCGGGATGTTAAAATTTCAGGATTTTGTTTTTGTATATAGTATAGGTTAGATGTGCAAAGAGAATTGTATTACACTATTTTATAATTTGAATAGAATTTTTTCCAAGAATTATTGTACGAATGATAAAGTAGAAATCAGTATATTTTATTGGGAAGAGAATTTTTTAGGAATTGGGCGGGAAATTAAAATTTCAGGATTTTGTTTTTATATATAGTATAAATTAGATGTGCAAAGAGAATTATATCACACTATTTTATAATTTGAATAGAATTTTTACCAAGAATTATTGCACGAATGAGAAATTAGAAATCAATATATTTTATTGGGACGAGAATTTTTTAGGAATTGGGCGGGAAGTTAAAATTTCTGGATTTTTTTTTATATATAGTATAGATTAGATGTGCAAAGAGAATTGTATTACACTATTTTATAATTTTAGAATAGAATTTTTACCCAAAATTATTGTACGAATGGGAAAGTAGAAATCAATATATTTTATTCGGAAGAGAGATTTTTTAGGAATTGGGCGGGATGTTAAAATTTCAGGATTTTGTTTTTAGATATAGTATATATTAGATGTGCAAATAGAATTGTATTACACTATTTTATAATTTTAGAATAGAATTTTTACCCAGAATTATTGTACGAATGAGAAAGTAGAAATCAATATATTTTATTGGGAAGAGAGATTTTTTAGGAATTGGGCGGGAAGTTAAAATTTCAGGATTTTGTTTTTATATATAGTATAGATATAGATGTGCAAAGGGATTTGTATTACACTATTTTATAATTTTAGAATAAAATTTTTACCCAGAATTATTGTACGAATGGGAAAATAAAAATCAATATATTTTATTGGGAAGAGAGATTTTTTAGGAATTGTGCGGGAAGTTAAAATTTCAGGATTTTATTTTTATATATAGTATAGATAGATTACAATAGGATTTGTATTACAATATTTTATAATTTCATAATTAAATTTTTACCCAGAATTATTGTACGAATGGGAAAATAAAAATCAATATATTTTATTGGGAAGAGAGATTTTTTAGGAATTGTGCGGGAAGTTAAAATTTCAGGATTTTGTTTTTATATATAGTATCGATAGATTACAAAAGGATTTGTATTACACTATTTTATAATTTCATAATAGAAATTTTACCCAGAATTATTGTACGAATGGGAAAGTAGAAATCAATATATTTAATTGGGAAGAGAGATTTTTTAGGAATTGGGTGGGAAGTTAAAATTTCAGAATTTTGTTTTTATATATAGTATAGATTAGATGTGCAAAGAGAATTGTATTACACTATTTTGTAATTTTAGAATAGAATATTTACCCAGAATTATTGTACGAATGGGAAAGTAGAAATCAATATATTTTATTGGGAAGAAAGATATTTTAGGATTTGGGCGGGAAGTTATAATTTAAGAATTTTATTTTTATATATAGTATAGATTAAATGTGCAAAGATAATTGTATTACACTATTTAATAATTAATAATTATAGAAAAGAATTTTTACCCAGAATTATTGTACGAATGTGAAAGTAGAAATCAATATATTTTATTGGGAAGAGAGATTGTTTAGGAATTGGGCGGGAAGTTAAAATTTCAGGATTTTAATTTTATATATAGTATAAATTAGATGTGCAAAGAGAATTGTATTACACTATTTTATAATTTTAAAATAGAATATTTACCCAGAATTATTGTACGAATGGGAAAGTAGAAATCAATATATTTTATTGGAAAGAAAGATTTTTTAGGAATTGTGCAGGATGTTAAAATATTAGGATTTTGTTTTTATACATAGTATAAATTAGATGTGCATAGAGAATTGTATTACACTATTTTATAATTTTAGAATAGAATTTTTACCCAGAATTATTGTACGAATGAGAAAGTAGAAATCTATATATTTTATTGGGAATAGAGATTTTTTAGGAATTGGGCGGGATGTTAAAATTTCAGGATTTTGTTTTTATATATAGTATAGGTTATGAACATATAGCTCTATCACATGTTCACAAACCTAATACTATAGATTCATAATTTTTATACTCTAGATTCATAATTTAAATACAGTAGATTCATAAATTTTAAACTGTGCGATTGGGAAAAGAGAAACGTCGTTAACGACAAGTGAAAATCAATTTTTTTTTTAATTATGAATCTACAGTATAAAAACCTTGCAAGGTGGACACGTTTCCACAACATAATTTGCCTTGGTTCTATGGAGTATATATAACCTTACATATGACAACATACGTGTATATAAAATTGAAAGTGGGGTGTGGTGAGTGGTGACGCAGTATGCCAAGCTTACGACTATATATTTAGATATTAATTTATATTACTTGGAAAAATATTTTGTATATGGAGAAAAAGCTATATAGAAGATATTATATAATAAATAAATAAATACATACATAAGTGTATAGTTGTGATCGTTTGAAATAGGAAATTATGAATATAGGGTTGTAATTTTCATATTTAAAATTTTGATCCTGTTTTTTACATAGTGTGTGATGTTTGTGGACTAAAAAATAATTCTGATTTTCAAAATTTAAAATCAGTATCGAATAAAATTTAAGTACTCGAATAAATAATATTGAGACGAGTCCACATTCCTAAAGATCAAGTTAGTTGCCTTTCTGTTTTGAACTCCATGTGAGTTGTCTAGTAATTCTTTTTTTTTTGTTTAATTTAAGCTAACCTAAATTGATTTAGATCATTATTATGATCTTTGTCGAAACTTTTTCATAAATGAAAATTGTCATATCTCGTAACTTAAAACACAAAATTTATTTCTAGCATGATTGGATCTTATCAAGATCAACTCGAGTCCAATAAGAAGATTCGAACCCAAGATCTCTCAACGTTTTATGAACGTGTGAAGAAGCGCGATGAAAGGAAGAATGACGTTAATGCCGTTAAGTATCCGACATGGAATGAGCGTTTAAACAGGATGTCGGCTTGTGAGTTGAGTAACGTTATTAGTGAGTTGGACGTTAAGGTTAAGGCTGCGGAGGAGAGGATTGATTTCTTGAAGGGCAAGAGAATAACGGTTTCCCCGCAAACACCGGATCCGGCTTCGCCGCCGCCGCCGCCGGTGGTGGTTTCTCGGAGACTGGTCGAAACAAGCAGTTTGCAGATGGAAAGCATTCAACAAACCTCGTACAACATTAGTCCTATGATAAATCCGCTGCCTTATCATCATTGTCATGATGGACGTCATCTGGTGGCGGCGGTGACTGAGGTCAGGGTGACGAAGAATCGGGTAATGATGACGAAAGTTGAGCCTATCCCCAGCAGTTTGCTATCTTGCGCCCAACCTGCCGCCGAGATGAGGCCGTACTTGCAGAACCTGCCGGCGGTGACGGTGCCTTACGGTTGTAACCTCCCGGCGGCCGTGATTCCGTACGGTCAGTATCAGGGGATGCATGGGACATAGCAACAAATGTGTAGATTTGACATGAATGAGACAAAAATGTGTTGATTCAAAACCCTAGACAATAATGTGTAAAGTACTAATGTCATTACCTTCTTTTCAAAATCCTATTTGAAAAGAATGTAATTGGACTACCTTCTTCTACTTTTTTTTTTTTTTGCTTTGACTGAAAATTCCACAAATTTTTCACATTCTTTTTTTAAAAGTTTTTTTTTACTATTTTGCCCTTGCTTCTTTTTATAATTCCAAATGTATCATTTATTTGTTTTGTATGTAATTTTTTATTTTGTTAAATACTTATATTTAAAGTTTGTATTATTAAATATAAATTATACCATATTAAATATCTCATTGAGACGATCGAAAAAAGACTAATGTTGAATATAAAGTATACCATATTCCCGCCGTCAAAATTTGTTTTGTTTTCGATTAATTATTGGTTACTCTGTATTAGTTTTAATTGATAAATTTGCGGTCAAAATTTTTTCGTAATTTGATAAACTAATTATGAACGTTCAAAATTTCTTCGATGAATTGATTTTAAATGGGTTATGAAAGCTAAATTGGTGGTGAGCATTCTTATCGAAAAAAAGACGAAATCGATAACCGATATCAAATGGATCGAACTTTTTTTTTTTTTTTTTTCGATCAATTATCGTTACTCCGTATTAGTTTTAATTGATAAATATGCGGTAAAAAATAAATAAATAAAATTACCAAAAAAAATTGTTAAAAATAAATAAATAAATAAATAAATAAGCCTTCGTTCGAAAGAAGCTTCTGTCTCCTGCCGGCCGGGACAACCCTGTAAAGCAAAGAGACTTCGACTTGGCAATGAACAATATACAAGAGTTGTTTCCAGATGCATATCTGTACTAAATAATTTGATTTCTCAATTATTAGTTCGAATTTAATTAGTTTAATATAATTTAGTTCAAACTCAATTAGTTTAATATAAAATATAACTTGTGATATAAATAATAATTTTTATTAACATTAATTAATTTTTTTATAACATTAATTATTTTTTAAAAAATGAATTTCACAATATTTTTGAAAATTGTGTTGTATTTTCTAATATCAATATTATGTATTTTAATTTTTATTATGTTCTAGTTATATTTGATGTATTTGAAATTTTAATTAGTATATATTCAATATTAGTCTTGTTTCAATCATCCCAATGAGATATTTAAAATGGTATAATTTATATTTAATAATATAAATTTTAAATATAATTATTTAACAAAATTAAAAAAATTACATATAATTGAGGTGAGAGAAGAAGGTATTCTTAATACCTTATTCTCTTTCTTTTAAGCTTGTCAGCTTTTCTATTTTTTTTTTGTTTTTTTTTTTGTTGAGTGTTATTTAATTTGAATAATTGAATCTTAAACTTGATTGAGGTTTAAGATTTCTGAAGAGTGATTGGAGGGAGGAGACTAGGAGACAGATTATACGTTATAGCTGATACATATATGTCAAATAAGTTCTTATTTGAACATGAAGATCGAGAATAAATAAAATTTTGATTTCTGGCTTCATTTTGAAAAATAATAAAAATTAAAATTAAAATAAAATCTTTAATTTTTCTTCCCTGCAAAGAATGAACTTGCTTCTTGTCAATTAGTCATGGCGGCCATCAAATCAGGAATTTATCTTATTCTGATCTTTAAAGCGATAATTGACAACATCTACATACAATAGTTGTAACTATTTGTGGACTATCATTTTAATCATCTTTTATTTTATACCCATCTATTAATACGGAGTATAATTTTATTTAAATTTAAATAATACTTTAAATTAATTCTAGTATCAACAAACACTTTCATTACCGGTGGCTTGTGGTCCACTGGTATCGAATGGCTCCCTTATGTGGGAGGTCTAGGTTTCGAGCCTTAGTGTAGGCATAGATTGTATGGGTATCCCCCTTCCTTTGTAATAAAAAAAAGGAATAAGGTTCAAATTGGCCACTGAACGTAACCTGAAAATGCAATTAGGCCACTGAACACTCCAAAAATGTGTAATTTCACCTGATAGCAGGTTACCCTCAATTTTAACAGGTTATCTGCTTACGTGGCAGCTGAGTTGGCATTTTTAATAAATTTTTATTTAAAAAAATTTTTAAAAAATAAAAACGACTTTATTTTATTTTTTATTTAATTTTTTTTCAATTTTTTATAAAATTTATTATTAAAATTAATTATTAAAAATTATTTAAAAATTATTAAAAATGCCAACTCAGCTGCCACGTAAGCAGGTAACCTGCTAAAATTGATGGTAACCTGCTATCCGGTGAAATTGCATACGTTTGGAGAGTTCAGTGGCCTAATTGCACGTTTTTAGAGTGTTCAGTGGCCTAATTGCACTTTCTGTTCGTTCAGTGACCTAATTGCATTTTCAGGTTACGTTCAGTGGCCAATTTGAACCTTATTCCTAAAAAAAACAAACACTTTCATTTTTTGAGTGTTTGGCGAAAAATCATAAAACAATCTTTCTTTATTTAGTTGAAAATTAAAAATTATATTATTTAGTTTGGTTCATTTTTTAAAAAATATAAATATAAATCTATTATAAAATTATTTCTTATAAAGTATTAATTATTTTAATGATAATAATTTTATTTATATTTAAATTTAAAAATAAAATTATATTATAAAATTTTTAAAAAAATGGTTAAAATAAACCCTCAAACTTTAAAAGTTTCAATTTCACATTCGAATCCATTAAAATTGTTGATCCAAACCCGTTTTACTATTTTTTACCTGCTACTATCTAGTCACCTGTCACATCTACACCATATCTTATTTATACAATATATTTTTTGAAAGCAATTTATACAATATATTAAATATAATTGATCCTAATATGCAGCCATAGCCAAAAAAAAAAACAAAGACAATTGATCCTAATATGCTTGTTAGTGTTATTAATATTTATGTTTAATAATGTTTTATTATATGCTTTGTAATAGTGGTTCTCTTTCCTTTGGTTTAGTCTTACCTAGAGTTTAGGAAACTATAGTGGAAGTCTCTCTATAGATCTCTATCTGATGTATTTTGGTAAGATTAGATTTTTGAAATTCAAAACTTCTGTTCTCATCTGGTATCAGATTGCGTAAGGTTCCTTACGATTCCCAAACACCCAACACCCACCCTCATCCAACGCGAAACGTTCCCGGCTATGTCGTCCAATTCCTCTGAACGGACGATCACCACCACCTCCCCATCCTCGCCGGCGACCAACTCCCTAACCTCAGCGCATCATTTCGTCTCGATGAAGCTCACCACCCATAATTTTTTGTTCTGGCGTACCTAGCTCGTACCGTTTGTACGAGGCCAGGGTTTACTCGGCTACATCGACGGCAAAATCCCCTGTCCACCGGCGATGCTCACCACTGCCCAGCAGTCCGGCGACTCCACGGCGGTTGCCACTGCCTCCGCCCCAGTTCCGAATCCGGCATATGGCTCTTGGATTCAGCAAGATCAGTCCATACTCTCACTGATCATCTCCTCCCTCTCCGACGAGGTGATGCACCTCGCCGTCGGCCGGAACACTTCGAGGGAGGTATGGCTGTCCATTACATCGGCGTTAGCTTCGTCAACCCGCGCACGATGTCTTAGCCTCTTAGGGCAGTTTCAAACCCTCAGACAAGGGAATGGAACGCCGGCCGAATACTTGGGGAAGGCACAGCTGCTCGTGGAAGCCCTGTCTCTCGCCGGTCGCCCGTTGTCACTGGATGAGCAGATCCTTTATGTTCTCAGAGGACTACGACCGGAGTACAGGGCGTTGGCCAGCAGCCTCACCGTGACTGGTACACCGGTCACACTGCCTCAGTTAGCCGATCTGCTCCAAGCGCAAGAATTCATCATATCTGATGAATTTCCGGTGGCCGGTCACTCAGAACTCACTGGATCCCCGTCGGCCTTCTACGCAGGTCGCGGTCAACATCACGGCGGGCATCCGAACTCCGGTGGGCGGCAGAATTCCGGTGGCCGTAAGGGCGGTCGAGGTGGCGGTCGCGGCAGAAACGGCAGAGGAGGTCGCGGAAATGGTCCAAAGTGTCAGATCTGCAAAGCCTTTGGTCATACTGCTTATTATTGTTACCAGCGATATAATGAACGTGCACCACCGAATGTCAATGTTGCCGTAGAAAATCAAAGCAGTACTCTCTCGGGTGATGTTTGGTTTCCAGATACAGGACACGCTACTCCTGATGAACAAATGATGAGCCATTCGGATCTGTACACCGGTGGAGATGTTTTGAAGGTCGGCAACGGCGCAGGTTTGGGGATTTCCCGTGTGGGACATGCCGTTATTCCTTCCGTGTCTAATGATTTACATATGTCTCGTATATTACACGTACCCAAATTATCATTACCCCTTTTATCCGTTCACCAGTTTACTAATGAAAATAATGTATATTTCGAGTTTCATAAAAATCTTTTCTTTGTGAAGGACTGCACCACCAAGGCGGTTCTTCTTAAGGGTTTCACCTCGGGCGGCTTATACAAATTGTTGGTGCCACGGTCCCATTTTGCGTACATCTCCGCACGGGCTTCCTCCACAGTGTGGCATCAGCGGTTAGGTCACCCGCATCATCGAGTCCTACAGCGTGTCCTGAAAGATTGTCCAGTCACAACAAATAATACCAGTTCGTCTGAAGTGTGTATGGCGTGTCAACTCGGCAAATCGGCACGTTTCAATTTAAATAGAGTACCCACTTCTAGTTTCAATGTATTAGATTTAATCTATACGGACATATGGGGTCCATCACCTGTTATTTCTGATTCTGGTAGTCGCTACTTTGTGTTATTTGTAGACGATCACTATCGCTTTACCTGGTTTTATCCCTTACGGATTAAAACCGATATATATAAAATTTTTGAGTTGTTCAGGGCAATGGTAGAACGACGATTTTCGCATTCTATCAAAGCCATTCAGTCTGATCTGGGGGGCGAATATCGCCGCCTCCACAAAGTGTTTGAGTCTCTTGGTATTTCACACCGACAATCGTGTGCATATACTCATGAGCAAAACGGTCGATTCGAACGCCGAAACCGGCACATAGTCGAAACTGCCTAGCTTTAATGGCCGAGAGTTCAACCCCACTAAAATATTGGGACTATGCCTTCGAAACAGCCACATATCTAATAAATTGCCTCCCATCTTCAGCTATACAATTCCAAAGCCCACACTATATGATATACAAAACCCAGCCTACATATACGTTTCTCCGTGTCTTCGGGTGCCGATGTTATCCTTATCTAAGGCCTTATAATCGGCACAAGATAGAATATCGCTCGGCACCCTGTATCTTCCTAGGTTACCCTGTTTCTTTTAGGGGATATCGGTGCATGGACCCCCGCACGGGAAAAATCTTTATCTGCCGTCACGTCCGATTTGATGAAACTGTTTTTCCGTTTGCTATGCAGTCTACGCAGGTTAACGCCCGCTCAACACCGCCTGTGCTATGGGGGGTTGGGCCAATAGTGGTGCACAATGACTATCAACCCATAAGTCATGCACCGCCGCTACCACAGGAGCCGGAGCCCATCGCTCTACCTGCTCCCACTAAGCCGAAACCACGTGGCCGCAAGCCTCGGGCCACAACGGGTCCACCTCCGGACCCATCGCATACAATGCAGACTCGGCGCAAGACTCGGGGGTCGAATGAACAGTTTCACGGTTTAACTGTTACTACGGATCCCACTTGCTACTCCCAAGCCGTGGGTCACTCACATTGGCGTGACGCCATGGATTAGGAGTTTAATGCCCTTTTACATAACAATACCTGGCAGTTAATTCCAGCTACTCCGACTATGAACATCATCGGCTGCAAGTGGGTATTTCGCACAAAGCGGAAAGCTGACGGTACAATTGAAAGATACAAGGCATGCTTAGTTGCAAAAGGGTTCAACCAAGTAGCGGGGGAGGACTTTTTTGACACGTTCAGTCCCGTAGTCAAACCAACTACGGTTCGTATATTGTTCTCGCTGGCTGTCTCGAACCGATGGACACTACGACAGTTAGATGTTCACAACGTTTTTCTTAATGGGCACCTAGCCGAGACAGTCTATATGAAGCAGCCTCCGGGTTATGAGGACCCAGCACATTCGGGTCACGTTTGTCATCTGCAGCGCTCCCTATACGGTCTCAAACAAGCACCGCGGGCCTGGTTCAAGCGACTACACGAGTATCTTACATCAGCAGGGTTTTCTGCGTCCAAGACTGATGTCTCACTGTTCCATTACACTACTGGTGACTCACGGGTTTTCTTGCTGGTATATGTTGACGATATTATCTTAATGGGCAATGACTCACCACTCATTGACACCGTGCTACAACGTCTGTCAACAGTCTTTAAAATTCGGGATTTGGGAACACCGAGTTTCTTCTTGGGCATCGAAACGCTTCCGGTAGACAATGGTCTTCTCTTATCTCAGCGCAGGTATATGAAGGACATTCTAGTCTGAGCCGGCATGTCAGAGTGTAAACCCTTGGCTACTCCCGCTGCTGTCACACAGTCTGCCACACCGTCAACGGATGAGTTTGAAAATCCCACGCAGTACCGTCGACTAGTAGGGGCCCTGCAGTACCTGACTATCACCCGACCAGACCTGTCGTATGCGGTCAACAGGCTGTGTCAGTTCATGCACATGCCAACGGATGAACACTGGGGTTTGCTTAAGAGGGTACTACGCTATGTCAAGGGGACACAAGGTTATGGCCTATGCATCACACCGTCATCTAGCACCGACATACATGCTTATTCAGATTCAGACTGGGCTGAGTGTCCGATCGACAGGAAGTCTACTAGTGGCTATGCGGTCTATCTTGGCACCAATTTGGTGTCCTGGCTATCACGGAAGCAGCGCACGGTGGCACGATCATCGATAGAGGCAGAGTACAAGGGCCTAGCAGATGTTTCGGCAGAGGTTACCTGGATTGTATCTCTTCTCCGGGAACTTGGGTTGCATTCCGGGAAGTCGGCTACTCTATGGTGTGATAACCTTGGCGCGACTTATCTGGCAGCCAACCCGGTTTTCCACGCAAGGACAAAGCACGTGGAAATCGACTATCACTTTGTTCGGGACAAGGTAGCTTCCGGAGATTTTGTTGTCAGTTTTGTGTGTACGAAAGATCAGATAGCAGACGTCTTCACCAAACCTTTACCTGCTCCACGGTTCCAGGCTCTTCGGGACAAGCTCAATGTCGTTTCACAACCCCCTTGAGCTTGAGGGGGTGTGTTAGTGTTATTAATATTTATGTTTAATAATGTTTTATTATATGCTTTGTAATAGTGGTTCTCTTTCCTTTGGTTTAGTCTTACCTAGAGTTTAGGAGACTATAGTGGAAGTCTCTCTATAGATCTCTATCTGATGTATTTTGGTAAGATTAGATTTTTGAAATTCAAAACTTCTATTCTCATCATGCTAACCTCCAAAATACAGAAAAAAAAAAAAATAAAAAACCAAAGCACCAATATGAGGAGCGAAAAAAATATAAACAAAAATCTAAAAGTAGTGAAGCAACGTGCGCTAGAATCCGCAACATTTTCTTCCCAGTGATCATATCATCATCAACAATGTACAGAAGATCTGCTTCTTTCTGCAAAGCCATTTGGAACCTGCTATAGTTCTTGAAATCATAGCTTGAGCTGAATAAATCACTAGTAAAATCATATAAAAGTAGTAACAAAACCCAATATATAATAGCAGAAAAATCATTTTAAACTTGTTTTCATCCACAAAATAGCAAAACCAACAGCTACAAAAATCTGAAATACAAGCCAACTTTAACATGTACCAACTATGGGTTAAAAACCGAGTCATGCAAAGAAGATGCATACAACAATGAAAATATATACTACTTTTTGTGCTCAATATCTAATCGAGAAAATAAATTTAATGCACCTTTAACAAGGTTGGTGTAGTACGAAACATCTATAAACTAAGTAAGCCAAGAGGTATAGAGGTCAATTTGTCATTTTGAACATCAATCATCATGAGCCTGGCTGGTTGTGGCCCCTTTACTTTGCTATCAGTGTCGTCCATTAAAATAAGTATAGGCTGGTGTACCTTCATATACAAGATATGAAGTAGCTTGGTTAGTTGGTGCTTGTTTAACCATCCAAGAGGTCACAGGTTTGACATTTCGCCCTCTTACCTTCCCATGCGTACAGTGCAGTGATGCACCCACCTTCACTTGCCTCTCCAGTGGGGCGCCATTGGTGCGACAGGCCCGGCCAGCTCAGGCCCCTAGTGGTGGTCATAACTCGGCCCCTTGTGGGCTGACATGTCTTCCATCGCCCCCTCCTTTTTGGGCCGACATGCTTCCCTCACCCCCTTGCCTTACCTTCCAAGCGTAATGCCTCCTTTTCCCTTGCTTTTGAGCCTCCTTCTTTCCTTTAAACCCAACAAAACTTCTTATTCACTTTTCTTGTGCCAAGACTTTGTCAATAAAATGAGCCTCAGGCTCCACAACTCCATCAGTTAGTGTTACATTTTATAGGCATAAGCATTACATTTTCATCTTGACCCGACCTATTTTACATACAAGGATCCGTGAGACAGTCTCACAAAAGACTTAGCCTATATTTTAATGATCGCATGAGAAGTGGATACCATCCCTACTTGGTGTATGCATTTTGGTATGTATGCAAATCCATAGGTACACACGTCATTTTAATTTCCAAAAGATAAAACTTATTTTCTTGTTTTTCTTTTAATATATTTGGAGGGTGCATGAGGACAAAGCTTATATTTTATAGTTGCTATTTCGAAAGTATCTAGCTTTTTCAAACAAGTTCTGCCATCCTTAGGCTATGCCTATGTTTATGAATATCTTTTTATTTTTTTATTTTTATTTTTACCATGCAGAGAATAAATTAATTTTTAAGTTTTTTAATTTATTTTAAAAAATAAAAATATATAAAAAGCCCTTTTCTTTTATGCAAAGAAAGGGTGGCCAAGTGGATAAAGAATGTCAAATTATTGTGTGAATGAAAATAATTTTTATATCTAAAAATTATGAATTTGTTTTTATCATCAATATCTAGACCAATGTAATTGAAAAAAAAAAATTATTCCCTTCTTTCTCTTTTTCTCAATAGGAATATACTCATTTTTTTTTTTTTTTAGAACATATAATTTTTCTTAACTAATTTAAGATGCATAATTTAACCTTAAACCCTCAACCATGCTTTTCTTTTTTATGACCCGCCGGAAAGCACACCTTTTTTTTAAATCAGAAGAAGGGGGGGGGGGGGGGGGGGCGACCCCGCTACTGTCTACTTCCCCGTAAACATGTAGCTCTCATGCATTCACAAGTTACAATCTTGTCGATACCAAGGGGCAATCTTCGAGGTCTCTCCATTTTCTCCCAAACTTGTTCCCATGTTGGCCACAACATCTGCACTTTGGTTTTGTTCTCGATATAGATGTTTTTGATCGACGCCTTCCAATTCTCTTTCAACCACCTTCTCGTTTCATCAATGTGGTCACTAATTGGACCCCTCAGTTGCCAGTCGTCCATAATCCACTTGACAACGTGTTTTGCATTCGTCTGCACTTCAACATCTTTTATTCCTAGTCTCCATGCCCAAGCTAGGCCATTTGATATAGCTTCAGCTTCTACGATAGAGGCGTCCGCGTGAGAAGAGCTGCCATAGAAGCCGCCTCTCCAACTGCCATCTGCCTTTCGAAGTATGCCTCCAAAGCCTGCAGTTTGTGATGGGAATTTCACGCTAGCATCCACGTTCAGAGTCCAGGAATGGTTAGATGACGGGCTCTAGTAGAGGTCTCTGGAACCTCCCTTGTTCTTTTGATTACTCATCGCATGTTGTTTTTCAAAGGCTGTGTGCATTTCCTTTTCTGCTTCAATAAGCCAAGCAATTTTCCTCTCAATATTAATCAGCTCTCCTTGGAAGATGTAGTTGTTTCTCCATCTCCAAATCCACCAAACCGCTGCTGCAAAAAGTGACGATTTGTTGATTCCCTCGTTCGTGCTGGGTCAGGTATTCCTGGTAATCCAACTTTTCAGATCAGTGCATTAGGGGTACCAGTCACCAGCTATGTGCTTCAAACCATTCCAAACTTGTTTTGCATTCCAGCACTCTCTAAAGATGTGTGTTGTGGTCTCTTCCTGTCCTGGACAGTGTGGGCAGTCTCCCAACAATGTGAAAACCCTTCTCTTCCTCTTGGCATTTCCCATTATCTTATCATGGAGGATGATCCAAAGGAGCATCTTCATCTTCGTGGGAACTCTAAGCCTCCATACGTTGTTCCAGGCTGGTTCCTGCGCATTCGAGGCACATCCATGAATAATGTTATATGCTGATCGGATAGAAAACTTACCTGAGGGTTCCTCCACCCGAACAACTTCATCACTTCCTTCCTCCAACTCCATAAGAGCAATTATATTATGTATCTCAGAGGGGAGATTACTTAGATAATCCCATTTCCAACCTTGTGTGCCGTTCCAGAAGTATGAGACCTAGACCATATCTTCATTCTTGTCGTTGAAGTCATTATGTTCACAGAGGGGATTCTTTGTGATCCAAGCATCATTCCAGAACCTCACATCTTTTCCACCCTTACCGATATGGCGGAAACCTCTTTGAACAAGAGGTACAACTTTAGTGATGCCCCTCCAAACGTTAGACATCCCTTTTTTGGGTCTGAAAATTTATATGTCGTGCCTATCATGAACATATTTGCCTCTAAGAACTCTGCTCCAGAGGCCTTGTTTATCTTTAAGAATTCTCCAGCCAAGTTTGCCATGAAAGCTAGGTTTACATCTTTGGATGATCTCAGGCCGAGACCGCCCGTGGGTTTAGGTTTGATAATGTTTTCCCATCTTACCAAGTGACACTTGCGTTGTTCCTGGACCCCCAAGTGACACTTGCGTTGTTCCTGGACCCCCCCCCCCCCTATATAAACCGTCTTATTCTTCTGTCAACTTCCTCACAAATGCCCGTAGGGAGGAGAGTCATTGCATGCAATAGTACGGGATAGTTTGTAGAACTAATTGGGCTATGACATGCCTTCCAGCTAGCGTGATGTTCTTCGTCTTCCAACCTTCTAGTCCGTTGTCAATTCTGTCTAGAATGGGGTCAAACAGATTGTTTGTTATCCTACCATGGATGGATGGTACTCCAAGATACTTTTCACGATTTGGTGTAACCAGGATCCCAGCCAACTATATAATCTTTTCCTTGACTCTGGTGTCCACATTTTTTGAGAAAAAGATGTGTGACTTGCTTAGGTTGACCCTTTGACCTGAGGCTTTGCTAAACCATTCTAGACAGTCTTTAATAACCTGGATTCGATCCTGCGAGGCTTCTGCAAAAAGAACCATATCGTTAGCAAATAAAAGATGGGATAGGGTAGGGCCATACCTGCTGATCTTCACTCCTTTCCAATTGCCTTTGCAAACTTGTTCCTTGATGGTGTGGCTTAGGCGTTCCATGCATAAGACAAAAAGGTAAGGAGAAATTGAGTCTCCCTATCTTATACCCCTGCTTGGTTTAATCCAGTCAAGCTGTTTACCATTCCAGATTATGCCCTGTCTTGCGGTCTCCACAAAGTGCATAATGTTACGGGTCCAGATATCATTCATACCCACCCTTTGGAGGGTGTCCCGAATAAAACCTCAGTCAAGTCTGTCATAGGCTTTTTCGAGGTCAATTTTCAGTATCATGTTTCCTGTTTTACCTTTCTTTGTTCTCATGGAGTGGAGGGCTTCCTGGTAAACAATTATATTGTCAATGATTTGTCTGTCAGGTACAAAGCTGCTTTGTTCCATACCAACGACTTCTTTGAGTACAGGTTTTAGCCAGTTGGTCATAGCCTTTGTGATAATTTTATAAATAACATTACAAAGGCTAATGGGTCGAAAATGGCTAGCATTAGTAGGGCACTCATTATTCGGTACCAAGGATATGAGGGTATCATTCATTCCTTCTTCAAGAGTGTCGTGCTCATAGAATTTCTTTGCCTGTTTGAAGACCGAGCTTCCAACCACATCCCACGCCTTCTGGTAGAAGTAAGCGTGGAACCCATCAGGCCCCGGGGCTTTCAGCGGCTTCATGTCAAAAAGGGCAGCTTTGATTTCTTCCAAAGTGAAATCCTTATTTAGAGTATCCCATAACTGATCCTGGATTCTAGGGAAACTCCCGTCTCTGAGGGTTGAATCATTGAGATCGGGATCCTTCGTAAAGAGATCTTTGAAATACCTCTTAACAAGTTGTTCCTCCACCACATCATTTTGAATAGAGTTCCCATTATCATGTTCCAGGCGAAACTGTTTATTCTTCATTCTTTTGACCTTTGTTGCAGCATGATAGAAGCTAGTGTTTCGATCCCCGGATATGATACAGTCTTCCCTAGCCTGTTGAAACCAGTAAATCTCTTCCTGATGGAGCACTACTTCAAGTTCTTTCATAATTTTCCTTTCCAGTTTAAGAAGGCATGTACTATGCATGTGATCAAGCTTTCTTTGAATGCCCTCCAATCCTCTTTCTAGGTTTCTTTTCCAAACATGTATATTGCCGAAGGTGCTTCTATTCCACTCCCTAAGAGTGTTGGCCATAGCTTCCTTGTTACTCCAAACGTCTGTTGTCGCGTTCCACGTTTTTCTTATAAAATCCATGAAGGCAGCATGACTAGTCCACGCTCCCTGGAATCGGAAAGAAACCAATCTCTTTTTGAAGGAGGCGTCTTGGATGCATATTTTTATGGGACAATGGTCCGAAGTATTAGCAGCAAGATGGGTAACAAACGTCTTTCCAAACATTTCTATCCAATCCAAAGAATTCAAATCGCGATCCAGCCTTGCTCCCCTAAAAGTCGAATGATCTAATCCCCGCTTCCAAGTATACTTCTGTCCATTATAACCGAGATCTACTAGTCCTTCTTGAAAACCCCAATCCCGAAAATCCCCATTTCGGTGAGTGCCTCTTCCAGTAGTGTTGGAGGCTTCATCATTGTTAAGGATGGCATTAAAATCTCCCGCAATGAGCCAGGGGCCGTTCATGGTCACTTTCATCTGACTAAGATCACTCCAAAGCCTTCGCCTTAGATGCATTGTTGGCCTACCGTAAATAGCTGTTAGAGTCCAATTGCGGTTATCCTTGTCCTTGACAGCCATATGAATGAACTGGGGGTGTGATCTGATGATGTCGATGTTTAAGATGTCCTGCCACAGAACCCAAATTCCACCACTGTAACCAAGTGTTTCCACTCTTGCCCATTGCTTAAAGCCTAGCTTTTGGCAGATGCTATCCGCATTAACCCCTGAGGTCTTTGTCTCCATGAGGCAAAGGATATCAAGGTTGTGGTTTTTGATCATCCATTTGGCGACTCTCATGAATTCCTTTGAGGCCGCTCCTTGACAGTTCCAAGTAATGACTATCATAAAAACAAGAAGCAAAAAGAGACAAAAACAGAGCAAAAACATAAAAACACGAAAGAGAGAGGGACGAAAAAACAAACTCAGGGATGGAGCAGCTTAGAGCTCCACCTCCATTTCCCCCTCATCTGAAGGCCCAAGGCTGTCTTCAAATTCATCATCATCAAAATCCGCATCACCACCTTCCGATTGAGTGCTATCCGGAGGGTCGCCCGAGTGCTCTGTGGCATACATTGCTGGCAAAAGGGTGTTCAAGTCACCTTGTTCCGTAACCAGATTGATTATTTCAGAGCTTTTGTTCCCTTTCTAATCACCTTTCACCAAAATGTGCTCATATGCTGCAGCAGCTTGGTTGATTTCCTTCCCTCTCCTCTGTTGGCCATTAGCTCTTTTAGTTGACGTGTTAACTTTGTTTTTTATGAAGCCCATGGATGTTGTTTCCCTGGATTTGTTTCTCAGACACTTGAACTACTACCTTTTTCCTTTGTCAAGCCCATTATTGTTGGGTCGTCTCTCAGCGTTGTGTATAAGCCCATTGGACTCGATTGTATTCTCCTCCATTGTCACCTCACGATCATCAATGTGTTCCTCAATTAAAGTTTCAAATCTGGACCCCTGATTCTCTCCCCTTTTATCTGCTTTTTTCTTCTTATCGTCATTCCTGCTATTTCCATTTTTATTCCCTGTGGGATCCTTCTTATTGCTACCGTTATAGCGTTTCCTTTCTGGTTTCTGGACAATCATCCATTCCCCATAATCATGCAAGATTTTCGGTCGGATTAGGGGTCTTTCCTTCGGGATAGGATTATTTCCATTTTTGGTTGTTTTTTGCTCGTTGGCCTCGCCGCCTGTTGAATCCTGTGGAAATTCTCCAATACTTTCCAGCTGACCATTCTCCGTCTGTGGTGGTGGTGCATGTTTTGGACAGTTTTCGCCATATTGTGCCCGTACATTCCACAACGAAAGCAGATCAAGTGTAAACCTTCATAAGTCACTTTCCACCCTCTTCTTCCCGTATTAAATTTCGATAGTAGAGGTTTGGTAATGTCTACCTCAACACAAACCCTGACAAACATTGCTCTGGAGACTTCACTTATTGCCGTGTCCACTATGATAGGACGTCCAACCTTATTCCTACATTCATCAGAAATTTATGATCAAAATACTCTGCGGGGATGCATGGGAGTCGAATTCAGACAAGAACCGATTCCGTTGTGTCCGTGAGGGGATTGAAGTTTGGTCTCCATTCCTGTATAATCAAGTAGTGGTCGAGTATCATCCAAGGCCCACCAAATTTGGCGAAATTGTAATCTTCTTCCGCTCCAAACCGAACCAGATAGTATCTGTTTTCAATGGTGGTCAGGTCCATTCGCGATTTAGGATGCCACATTGCCGTTAACCTTCTCTGGAGATAGGTATATCCTATATTGCGTCCAAACACTTTGATAATAAAAGTTTACTTCCACTTACTTCTCATTCGATGTATGTCCTCCTTTGTGAGTCAAATTCTGGGGCAAATAGGATCATCCTCCCCTTCCTCCTCGTCAACTTCATCATTCGATATTAGGTCCAGATCATTCGCAGTAGGTGAGTGATCCAATATTCCGTTGGCCGCAACGCTTTGTAAGAAGGAGCCCCAGCGAGCGTTTCTTTTCCCATAAAGAATGGAGATTGCAAACCTTCCCCAACATCCATCGCCATATCATCTCCCGGGACGTTCTCCTCCAGCGTGTTATTCCCCGTCTTATATTTCTTTGTGCTTCTTTCCAAGAGGTCTTGATCCTCCGATGACCTTGCCTCTGATGACCTTGCCGCTGAAGGCTTGGTCGAGCTTCCAGAGAGTGTTTCCTTGGCGTTCATGAGAGCGTTTTTTAGCTAGTATGACTGCTCTTTCAAATAAGAAGTTATAGGTTTAAACTCGCCGGATAGCACAATTAGTTTCTGAATAATAAATTATAAGTAAGGACATAGGATTGAGTCTTGGCATAAGTTACATTGTACCTAATATGGTGGGTTAATGGTGAATTGAGTCTTGACGATATGTTTTTTTTAATGAATGAGATTGGTTCTATGAAGTGTATATAACCTTACATATGACAACTAACATACGTGTATATACAATTGAAAGTGGAGTGTGTGACGCAGTATGCCAAACTTACTACTATATATTTAGATATTTTTTTTTTAGATTCTAAGGGGAGGGGGATACCCGTGATGAAACTTAAACATCCAGTAGGCGCCACACTGGGTAGCTATTCTGGTCGTTGTCTAATGTATCTAATAAAGCTTCAGGGGGGTTGTTTATAACAGAAGACCCCAGCTGTTGATAACCATTCTTGGCCAGAACGTCTGCTGCCGAATTTTGGTCTCTAGGTACATAAGATAAAATCCATGCACCCGCATCCATGAGCTCTCTAATACAAACTCAAAGAATGTTGTCAATTGCGGATTTTGTCATTGTGTTTCCATTGATAGCCTCTACAACTTTCCTTGAGTCGGATTCGAAGCATGTTTCCCTGCTTCTTAGCATTTTAGCTAGTTGAATTCCTTTGAGTAGTGCCCAAGCTTCTGCCATCTGTGCTGAGTTTGCTCCAATACTATGGGAAAAGCCTTTCAACCATTCGCCTCTGCAGTTGCGTGCAAGACCTCCAATGCTGGCTTTCTTATTCGTAGGATTAAAGCTTTCGTCAACGTTGATCTTGATCCATCTTGGGGGTGGTTTGGACCATCTAATTAGTTTCCATTTCTTCATTGATCTTAGGTTGCCTGGCAGATTATTCTTCATAAAGGCATTAGATACTTCAGTAGCTTGTGATTGGATCCAAAAGCTTTTGAACTTCGCATTCTTAACCTCCCCGTTGAGTATTCTGTCATTTCTCCATTGCCATATCCACCATATAGCTGTTGCAAAGAGAGTGTTGGCATTTAACCTCTGGTTGCCTTTATTAGGACCTCGGACACCCCAGTCTAGCCACTCCTGAAATGGGAGGTTTAGGCCCATGGTGGTCATGCAAGGGACGACCTCTTTCCATACTGCGTAAGCCTCCGAAAAGCTGCGGAAAATATGCTCTGTTGTTTCATTGTCACAATCGCACGCTTCGCATCTACTGATTTCTGTGAAGCCTCGTCTTTTCCTGTTTGCATTGGACATAACTCGATCGTGTCTAATAAGCCATAAAAGCATTTGGAACTTACTAGGCACCTTAGCTTTCCAGATTTTCTCCCATGCTGGGATCTTCTGGGAATTTGAAGGACCAGTGGCCAGCATATAAGCTGACTTGATGGAAAAATTGTTGTCTTCACCATGCCACCCCAAAAGGTCGTTATGCTCATCATCATCGGAAATAGAGTAGACTGAAAGCTGGTCCAAAATATCTGGGGGAAGATTGCCACCTATCTTTGTCCGAACCCAACCAGTATTTACGTTCCAATAATCAATCACTGGAGCATATAATTCAGGGAGGGGAAGGCTCACCGAGGAATATTCAATAAGTGGCCTATGACCAAGTCAGGAGTCCAGCCAGAATCTGGTATTTCTGCCATTTCTAACCAGACTTTTGGTTCCTTTAATCAATATTGGCGTAGCTTTCACAATTCCCCTCTAGGCGTTGGAACAATTTGGCTTTGCTTGCCAAGTAGCCGGGTTCAAGCAGTTAGTAGTGTACTTATTTCTCAGGATTTTTACCCACAAGCTATCCTCGTCTGTAAGCAATCTCCAGCCGAGTTTTGATAGGAAAGCCAAGTTCATTGCTTCTAAATTTTTTTATACCCAGACTACCGTTGCGCTTGCTCAATGTAACTGTATTCCAGGCCACTAAGTTGCATTTCCTGTTTTCGTCAGTGCTGCCCCAAAGAAAATTTCGAATTAATTTCTCGATCTGCTTAATAACTCCAATTGGAATAAGTGTAGTTTGCATCGAATATAGAGGGATGGCCGAGAGAACGGACTGAGAAAGTATTCTCCTGCTTGCAAAAGAGAGGGATTTCATCTTCCAACCTGATAAACGATTCTGAATCCTTGAAATTAGGCCATCAAAATTTTCGTTTTTCAACCGTCCGTGTTGCGAAGGAACACCTAAGTATTAACCCAAATTATCTGCTATAGATATTCCCAACAGACTGGAGATTTCCTGTTGACGGTGTATCGGCATATTTCTTGAGAAATAAATCATGGATTTCTGAAGATTTACTCGCTGCCCCGATTCCTGGCAGAAAGATTCCAGACATTGCTTGATAACTTCTGCTTGGTGGGTTGTCGCTTGGCCAAGAAGTAGCATGTCATCCGCAAATAGAAGGTGCGTTAGACATGGTCCTTTTCTTGTTAGCTTGATGCCTTCCCAATTGCCTGCATCTCTTAAACTGGTAATGTGATGGCATAATCTTTCGACACACACGACAAAGATGAGGGGGGAAATTGGAACTCCTTGACGGATTCCCCTGCTTGGATGAAACCAGTTCGACAACATGCCATTGATGGAAATAGCCAGTCTTGGGGAGGTAATTCATTCCATAATATTCATTATCCAGTCATGATTAAACCCAATGAGCTTCAGTGTTAATTGTATGAACCCCCAGGATAGCCTATCATAGGACTTCTCCAAATCGATCTTGAGGATCATCCAGCCTTGTAGCCCCTTTTTAGAATTCATTGACTTCAATACCTCTTGATAGACGAAAATGTTGTCCGTTGTTTGTCTGCCAGGAACAAAGCTAGACTGATGAGGACCTATGAGCTGCTTCATTACACTTTTGAGTCTTGTTCTTAAGGTCTCAGTAATGATCTTATATGTAGTGTTACAAAGGCCGATAGGGCGAAACTGGCTCATTGCTTCTGGATTATGGATCTTTGGAATTACAGCTATCGTGGTGTCATTGCATCCCTCCGGCAGTTTACCTGTTACAAAAAAATTTAGAACAAAGTCAGTAATGCTATCTCCAATAATCGACCAAGCTTGTTGAAAAAATCCAGCGTGGAATCCATCGGGGCCCGGTGCTTTGAATGCTGGCATATCGAACAAAGCTTGCTTAATTTCCTCCCTTGAAAATAGTTTGTTAATCTCCTGCCATACTTCCTCACTCAGAACTGGGAAATTTCCTTTGAGATTGGATTGCTCCTGAAAGACGCTGTCTTCAGTAAACAAACCCTCAAAGAAACGACTAATATGTTTGAGCAGTGCCTCGTCCTCTAGGATAATATTGCCTTGATCATCTTTGAGACTGTTGATTTTTGCAGAAGCCTTCTTTGCTTCTGTAGCCATATGATAGAATCTAGTATTTCTATCTCCCGAAGCAATCCAGTCTTCACGCGAGCGTTGGTACCACAGAAGTTCTTCCTGGAGAAGTGTCGTTTCAAGTTCCTTGCGTAGCTTCTTTTCCAGCTTTAATAAGTCCGGTCTGAATCTGTTAGCAAGACTACGTTGAGCGCCTTGAATTCTAGCTAACAATCTTTTCTTCCTGTAGAATAAATTTCCAAAAGTCCCTTGGTTCCAGGCTTCAAGCTTGTGCGCCAGAGACTTTTTATTTACTTCGATCTCTGCCGAGTTGTTCCAATTTGATCTAACTATTTCCATAAACTCTGGGTGCGTTGTCTACATGGCATTGAATCTGAATCTTTTGTCTGCAATTTTCTTTATGAAAGGGCGTGCGCTGACCAGAATGGGGGAGTGATCCGAAGCCACCAATGGGAGAACTGTGACCTCTGCAGCTGGAAATAGACATCTCCAATCCGTGTTACAAAGAGCACGATCCAATCTTGCAACCCTATATGTGTTAGCTTCAAGTCCCCTAGACCAAGTAAACTTTGCTCCATTGTAGCCAAGATCCATAAGTCCTTCTCTAAATACCCAATTTTTGAAGTCGGCTGACTTGTTAGTTGAAAAGTTGTAATTATCCGAAACTTCATCTCTGCTAAGCACTGAATTGTAGTCGACTATCGAGAGCCATGTGCCGTGAAATCCTAGAAGGTTCTGGGAAAGTTCCGCGAAAAGACCCTTTCTTAAAGCGAAATTTGGGCTTCCGTATACAAAGGATAAGAACCATGGTTGAGTGTCGACTTGACAGATTCTAAGTAAAATGAACTGTGGGTGAGTGAAATAGATCTCTACCAATGTAGGATCCTTTCAGAATATCCACAGTCCTCCAGAAAACCCCAGGGCCTCTACCCTTAGCCATTCGGCAAAAACCAATTTCTATACAAATCTTGTCTGCCTGATTGCCAGATACCCTGGGTTCAAGAAGGCAGATAATATAGGGATTATGCTCTCGGGTATGTTTTTTAAGGCACGACGAAATGGTTGTGATGCCGCACCTTGACAGTTCCAAGAAAGCACCATCATTAAAAAATTGGGGAAAACAGAAGCTCAAAAGAGCGGGCGGGAAGCCGTCAAGTCATCATTGTGGCTACTGCCACCAGCAACTTCTCCCCTTACATCCTTTGGGGTATCACAATCGAAGAAATCCATCCCCTCGTCCGGAGGAACGTTGTGGATGGGCGAAACAGCATTCTGCGGATTGGTTATCTCCGGAGGTCTAGGGTGGTGGTAAACTGTGTTCCTTGTGATTATTCTTCCACTTGAAGATCCGCGAACAAGCAAGTGTTCTTCTTTCGCGACTGCTTTCCTTGGGGTAGCAGGTCTGCTTCCTCTGCCTCTTTTTCGCGCACGGGCTGCTCCTGTCTGTCGTGTGGGATGAAGGATGGAATTCGAGGCACTTGGTAGACCTTGGCCAAAAATAACTGGAGCCTCCTCAATTTGAACCTTTCTTGGGGTTCCAAATCTACCACCTCTACCTCTTTGCGTCGTACGAACTTCCTTAAGCTGTCGTGGTGGATGGACAAGCGATTCAGTTGCAACTGGAGGAACTTGAGTAGGGGTTTCGGCTAGATTAATATCCGGTTGCCTATGGTCTTCTGCTCGGAAAGAAAACTCTTCATCTTGATCCTCAGTTTCCAGATCACTCAACGGTACAAAACGCGAATTCAGGGGTTGGATATTGTGCTCTGATGGTGTAACCGGACCATGGGATGTACCTGCGGGTAGACGCCTTTCATGGCTGCCTCTTGAAGTATACGTTCTTGGTCTCCTTCTATCCTTCCGTTGTACTAACATCCAGGTGCCGTACTTTTCAGACTGCAAACTTGAGGTATCCGTAGTGTACTTGGTGAGGACCGGGATATGATTATTGTTTACATCCGCCTCCATCGCCATGCTATCGTTTTCCTGAGATGAATCCTCTGCTTGACGGTTATCAATTCCGATCCCGCAGTGTTCTTTTCTGTGCCCGTATTTTCCACACTTGAAGCAGATTAAGTGCAAACCTTCATACTCAACTGGGCAAACTTGGTCTTCTAATGTAAATTTGGACAACAGTCGCTTGGAGAAGTCCAGTTCCACGCAGATGCGAGCGAATTTCCCTCGGCAGGCGAGACCAGTTGTAACATCAATTTTGATGGGTTTCCCAATTTTCTTCCCAATCTTTGTCAAGAAATCGTCATCGAAGTACTCGATTGGTAAAGTTGGAAAACGGATCCAGGCGATTAATTTCTCTGTTTTGTCCAATTGAGGATTGAAATTTGGACGCCATTCTTTGACTGTAATGTAGTGGTCTAGGATCGTCCATGGACCCTCAAATTTAGCGTGGTCGTAATCCTGTTGCAGTTCGAATTTCGCCAGAAAATAGTCGTAGTTCAAGTTGATGAGCTCCAAATGCCCCTCCAGTTTCCATAGTGTTTGCAAACGCCGAAGGAGAAAATTGTATCCAATCGTTCTTCCAAGAACGCGAATTATTAGCGTTCGTCGCCAAGGTCTTCTGAGTCTTGCCTTTTCTTCTTTGGTGACCCTAATTCTTGGGCAGTCTGGGTCTTCTGGCTCCACCGGGTACTCGTCGTCCGAAGCTTCTTCCTCCGGGATGCTTTCATCCACCTGTCTTAACGAGAGAAGTCCCGTCAATGACTGCTTGTAGGTGAACTGTGGTTGACGGTTGCTATTCGTGGACGGTGGACCATTGGGAGAGGTCGTGGGCGATTCCGATGTTGCTTCCAGTAGCTGAGTGTCCTCCAGGGGTTGTGATTCTCTGTCGCGTTTGGGCTTCTTGGTGCTGCGTTCAAGCAGATCTTGAACTTCCGGTGGCCAGACTCTTCCTTCCGACGACTCAGAAGGAGAGAGCACTTCTCTGTATCCATTGCTAGAAAATGTCAACTTCCAACATTAGATATTAATTTATATTTCTTAGAAAAATATTTTATATATGGAGAAAAAGCTATATAGAAGATTATATAATAAATAAATACATACATAAGTGTATAGTTGTGATCTTTTGAAATAGGAAATTATGAATATAGGGTTGTAATTTTCATATTTAAAATTTTGATCGTGTTTTTTACATAGTGTGTATGTTTGTGGACTAAAAAATAATAATTTTGATTTTCAAAATTTAAAATCAATATCGAGTAAAATTCAAGTACTCGAACATATAATATTGAGATGAGTCCACATTCCTAAAGATCAATTAAGTTAGTTGTTTTTCATATTTGAACTCCATCTGAGCTGTTTAGTACTTTTTTGTTTAAGCTAACCTAAATTGATTTAGATCATATGATCTTTGTCGAAACTTTTTCATAAATGAAAATTGTCGTATCTCGTAATGAAAGTTATTCTATATTTATATATAAAAAAAAAAAAAAAAAAAAAAAAGCATATTCCCTAAAGATGAGAATAAAAAACGAATACCATAACAATCGAATTTGAGTTTGAATTTAACAAATATTGGTCCTATACAAGACACTCATACTTACTTTTACTTTTTAATACAATAAAAAAAATCATTCTTACTTTCACAATTTTACTTTCCAATACGATAAAAATTCATTCTTAAACAAAATCAATCTTTATTTACTTTCTGAAAAAATTCATTCATTAAAAAAAATCAACTTATATTCCCTACAGATGAGAATATTTACTTTTACAATTTTACTTTCCGATACGATAAAAAATTCATTCTTAAACACAATCAATCTTTATTTACTTTCTGATGTGATAAAAATTCATTCATTAAAAAAAATCAACTTATATTCCCTACAGATAAGAATAAAAACCGAATACCCTAACAATAAATTTGAGTTTGAATTTAACAAACATTCTTCCAACAAACATGGGTCCTATTACATAGACACTCAATCTTTACTTACTTTTACTTTAATTTCATTCTTAAAGAAAATCATATGATATAATTAAAAAAAATATATATATAATTCATTCTTAGAAAAAATCAATCTTCATTTACTTTTACTTACTTTTACTTTATGATGTGATAAAAATTCATTCTTAAAGATGAGAAAAAGAAATGAATACCCTAACAATCGAATTCAAGTTTAAACTTAACAGACATAAGTTCTATTACATAAACACTCAATCTCTACTCACTTTTACTTCCTGATGTAGTAAAAAATAGTAAGTTATTTTCATCCTAGAGTCCCCAAAAAATCAAGAGTTTAAACTTAACAAACATGAGTTCTATTACATAAACACTCAATCTCTACTTCCTGATGTGGTAAAAAGTAATAAATTATTTTCATCCTATTAGTCCCAAAATAATCAACATTATAATTTTGAGTAAAAAGGAGTAAATGTTGAAAGTCCCATTAATATTTAACAAGTCATTCACAGGATAGCTTTAATTCGATGCAGTGAAAGGGAAAGGAGCTATAATCAATCAACAATAGACGCACAAAACTGAAAAATAAAAAATAAAAAATAAATAAATCATAAAGAAGAAAAAACCACTTGCGCAGTCCATAGATTTAATTAGCTAAAATATCATATACAAAGAAGAAAGAACTTAAGCTTTACAATATATCTTGTCTAAAAAACAAAAGAGCTTTAATTATATATAGCTGCTTCATATCCGATCCTTATCTTAGTTTCATCTACCCTTTTTGGAAAAAGGTTGAATCCCACCCCAACCTGATAGAATATTTTGAAAGATGTAATCCTGATAGAATATTTTAAAAGATATAAATCACGGTAACTCAATGACTCATTAAACAAATAGAATCTACCTAATAATACAAAATACCTATTATATTTTAAAATATGTCAATCATGGTAACTCAATGACACATCATATTGTCATAATCCCCGACAAGACTGAAATACCTATTATATTTTAAAATATGTCAATCATGGTAACTCAATGACTCATCATATTGTCATAATCCCGGACAAGACGAAATACCAACGACAAAATATACAAAATATCTATTTTGGAAGATGTAAATCATGTAACTCAATGACTCATCAAACAAATAAGATCTGTCATAATCCCCGACAAGGCAAAATACCAGTGAAAGATGTAAATCACAATGACTCAATAACTCAACAGACAAATAACTCAACAGACAAATAGAATCTGTCCACTTTAGACATAATTCCCAACAAGACGAAATAAATAGTGATGCAGACAAGAGATCTGTCCACCTTTAAACATAATCTCATTCGAACCTTAGTCCCTTCTTACAAATATTACCTACTCCTACTAAACCACTGAACCACTAAGGTCATGTACCCTAGCTAGCTAAGCTAAGATGGTGGATTTACAATAAAATATTTCATTGCTTGGCTATTGCAAACAATTAATTAATATATAATAATAACCACTTCAGTAATATATAATGGACGATGCATCATTACGTACCAAATTAACAAAATCTATAATATATCATATCCCCAGGCCAGGCCACAATCATCATTATTATATATCATCAAATTGAACCAAAAAATATGTGGGCCAATAGATTTCTCACACAACACATACGTTTCATTCCATGGAAATATATATTCATCAGTCATCACAAAGTTTCTTATGTGTATTCATAGTGCCTGATTGATTAAAATTAATATCAAAGAAGAAAAACGGAACCCGGTTCGGTACGCATTATCATATCCCCCGACCGCGCCGGTCTGATCGGTCTTGAAGCTAGCTAGCTAGTGCCGCCGGTTCAGGCGCCGGGAGCCGCGTCCTTGACCTTATTACCCCCGTGAAGGTAGCCGCCGGCGTAGTCCTTGACGTGGTTGGCGGTGTCGACGATCCTGCTCCGGGCGTAGTCGAAGCGGTCGGAGCCGGGCGGGTGGAAGCCGCGGTAGTAGCGGTAGAGCCAGGAGAGGGTGAGGATGACGGCGATGCCGAAGGTGCAGACGGAGAGGAGGCCGGCGATGGCGATGAAGAGGACGGTGCCGATGGGGATCCAGAGGGGGCTGGAGATGAGGATCAACGGCGTGAAGAAGATCAAGCCAAGGATAGTGGCGGTGAGGGTTAAGCCGGTGAGGAAGAGGAGAATCCCGCCGGAGACGACCAAGGTGAAGAAACCGAAGAGCTGAGATGAGTTGGGAGCGTATGCATGGTCCTGAAATCTGCGGAGGAAGGAGGCGGCGGGGACGCCGGAGGCGATCATTGCGCGCGGCGGGAGTCTTTGATTTTGGGCGGGGATGGATTGCAGGTCGGCCATTTGTGATGAGCTAAAGAAGAAAGAGTTGTTAGGAGGGAGCTGAGAGACGATCGAAGTGAGAAGAGTGGCTAGGTAGATGGGATGGGATGGGAAGGAAGGTTATAGAAAAGAATGGGATGTGAAGACACGTGTGGGGTATACAGTTAGCCAGCCGCGAAAACCCATGCATGGCCACACGTGGGAGGCTAAGTAGTGAAGCTTGGACCTTTTCCTTTTCTCTTCTCATCAAAACTAGGATCTATCCATGCATCTCTATCATTTTTTTTCTTCTTCTTTTATTTAATAAATTCAAACGAGTGCATGTTGACATATGCACTCCAAATTTTGAAACAAATTAAGTGAATGAATGATGCTGCAATCTTGTTTACCTGCAACATGATGAGCTAGATGATAATGCAAACAATATTATATAACCATGGTCCATACAACTGTGTATCATAAATAAATAAATAAATAAAATTATTTTAAATATATTAAAAGTACATTATTTTAAAGTATATTATTTTGTTGGGCGTCGACCGAGTTGGTCAAGTTCAGCCCTGCTCGATTCAAGACGTGGCGTTGTGGCTTACCATTGAGAGATGTGGTTAAATGGTTAATGTCCACCTACCTATCACCAATTGGTTTTAAGTAGGATATGGCAACCAGGTACCATAGAACTCTGTGGTTAAGTGTGCTTGACTTCCGAAAATCCCGGGATGTGTGACCCCTGGGAAGTAAGCATAGTGCAGCGCTGAGATCCAACAATTGGTATCAGGGGAGGTCACGGGTTCGGATCGATGGCGAGGTGAAAGCCCCAGTCCAATCCCAGGAGGGGATGGTGGGCGCGTAGGCTAAGGATCGAGTCAAGCATGCTGCGCAATTGGGCTTGGTGATCAGGGACCGGGGGCGAAACAGTACAGACGGATTCAGAAAATTTTTCTAGAAAAGGCGAAACATTAAAACAAAAGAGATAATTTAAAAATAAATAAATAAACTACCTAAGAAATATAATTGTAAATATTGTTGGATATGGATGAAAAATAAAACACATCGAAACTTATAAAAATATTCATAACAAAATATGAAACATAATTAATAAAATAATTTGAATAGAAAACACATTATAAATTACACATCTTATTATAGAGTGTGTGTGTGTAATATTAAAAAAGCTTTGAATAGAAAACACATTATAAATTATAGAGTGTGTGTGTAATATTAAAAAAGCTATTAAAATGAATTGTAAAACTATGTTGATGCTAAGATTGGAACCCTTAACCTCATTATTACCAAAATTGTGCTCTACCACCTACTCTAACTCACTTCTTATTAGTATTTTATAGTGTTTTTATACTAATACTAAAACATGTACTATATATACATATATACATACAAATACTATATATGAGGTGGGGGTGGGGTTGGGTGAGGGGTGAGGGGGGCAGCCGCCCCCCCTCTCCCTCCGTCCCTGTTGGTGATCAAAGGTTGCGGCAGGTGCTGGGAGGGGCTTACCATGGAGAAATGTGGTTAAATGGTTAATGTCCACCTACCTATCACCAATTGATTTTAAGTAGGATATGGCAACTAAGTACCATAGAACTCTGTGGTTAAGCGTGCTTGGTAATCCCGGGATGGGTGACCCCCTGGAAAGATAACCCTGGGAAGTAAGCATAGTGCAGCGCTTGAGTACTGAAAGTACATTATTATTAAATAATGTACTTTTAGTATATTAAAAATGTATTTTGTATTCATGGTCCACATAACTATGTGGACCATAGTCTACACAATAATTTTCCATGATCAATCGTTATATCGTGGATCAGGGTCCACATTGTATTATGGACCCTGGTCCAATACAAATAATTTGACTTCATAATATACAAAATTCATGTTCATAATGCACATAATTTATGTTCATAATACACACACACATAAACATGATATAATGAACATGAATTATGTGTGAATTTTGTACATTATGTGTATTATGTTAAGTGTTTATGTGTCTTCATTATATCGTGTTTATGTGTATGTGTATTATGAATATAAATTCTATACATTATGAATATAAATTTTGTACATTATGAAGTCAATTTATGTGTATTGGACCAGAGTCCAATATATAAATTGCCGCAAAGTAACATGTTATTTAATGGGCTAACTGCAACTCATTATTATTTAATGGTCCAATTGCATGGTTGTGTCTAAACTAGTTCAATAACCTATTTAAACCATATGTTCCTTAGTTCAAATGTGATTTTATTTAACTTTTTAAAATTGAATAAAAAATAAATAAATAAAATTACATTATGTTTATTTTGGTTCACGAAATTTTTATTTGAGTATTGCTAGATACTCCCATATATTTTTTTCCCCTCCAATCCATCCCTCATGACATGATAACATCTAATTGGTAACTAAATAATTTTTTTTAATTAGTGGTGAGTTACCAATTCATGGGCACCCAATGAATAAAAGTTACATCAAAAGTGTAATAGTGTAAATAGTAGAAATTTTTCATTCCAACATTTGATCAGTACATTATATTACAAGGATATATATATATATATATATATATATATATATATATATATATATATATATATATATAATTGCAATCATAACGGAAAGCAATAATGACATATATAAATACAACAATTACAACTGTTAAATTACACAATCAAGTCATAATGTCCACAATTAATCTAATTAATCTAACTCTATAATAAAGCAATAACTTGCTGAAGTTTTCGTTTTCCCGCCACCTAATACTACGCCGTTTTGGCTTAAGTTACTGCTATTATATTTTTCCCGCTCATGCATTGTGCTGTGTATTTCCCATGCGTTAATGACAATTCGGCTAATTAATGCTAGATTATTTACCTTCATTATACCCCTCATGGCAATACCAATGCATATAATGTCAGAGAATTAATATCATTTCTGACCTTTCAAGATCACAATATAATTCAAATTTTATTTGTATAACCTAATTGTACCAGATAATAATCTAAACATACGCATAGAAATTATTACAAGCCCCTTGGAATAATACAAACCTAATAGACAATATTAGGTTAATTAAAAAATTCAAATGAAAGGTCAAAAACATTAACATTTAATGAATTGTTGGTGTTCCAATGTTGTGGCTGCTCACTAAAACTCTTCGGTTCTTGTGATTTGAATATCTCATTTGTGCCTATAAAAGGCACAAACCAGAGATTTGTTTCGTCCTACATTGAAGCTGTTCTTGCCATCACCATTAACCATCTTCAAAAGAGTTCTAAAGATGCCTTCCCTTTTTATTGCTGTAAAAGATATCCAACCTATACACAAACTGAGAGGTATTACAGTACGTTGTGTATGGGTGTATGTAGTGCATGAAAGTAGGGGAGGAGGGAATACCATCAAGAGTATGGAGTGTTTGCTCCATGATGATCAGATAATACATTATTTTTTTTTACTGCATTTGTAACATAGACATGTACATCTTTAGTTCTTCATTATGCAAAACAGATTCAAAAAATACCAGTGCAATGCACGAAGATAATCTTTGAAAATGTGTAGGGATGGAGTGAGTGAATCCCAGTGCAAAACACTTGGTTGAACTAGGATTCACTCACTCCGTCTCTACCCATCTTTGAAAATGCTGTAAGAAGATGGGTACATACTTAGTTCTTCATTCTGCAAAACAGATTCAAAAAATACCAGTGCGATGCACGTAGATAATCTTTGAAAATGTGCAGGGATGGTGTGAGTGAATCCCAGTGCAAAACACTTGGTTGAATTGGGAAAAAATAATAAAGTTATGGAACTGTTTTACTGTAATATTTATTTCTTTCTTATTTGCAGGGAGATTATATACATGCCAATATTCAGAACACAAATGTTTGGAAAATACAAAGATGTTATAAAGGAAGGACAACTCTATGAGATAAAATTTTTTTATGCTGTTACAAATTATTACATATACAAGATCACACAACACAAATATATGCTTAAGTTCAATTACAAAATAGAAGTCAAAGTGATAAATTCTAAAGGGTTTCCTATGCATATGTTTCAGTTGACCAGTTTTGTTTCATTGAAAGATCCAAATGAAGTGAATGAAAAAGAACTCATTGGTAATACTGTTCTACTCTTCCTATTACAATGATAAAAAAAAAAACTGCTTAATCTTATATATAACTTATTATGTTATTTAAATATTTTGCAGATGTGATGGGTCGTATAGTGGAGATCTATAATCCTGTTGACAAGATTGTGGGTGGTAGAGCAGCAAAATTGATTGACTTTCAAATATGTGAAAATGCGCATGGTTAAACTTTATTATAAGTCTATCTAGATGAAGTAAATTTAACTTAAATCCTACATGTATTTTATCTATTAACTTAACTGAGTAATTACTGCTTATGGCTACAAAAAACAGTGACTTTCAAATATGTGTTAATGCGTATGGTTAAACTTTATTATAAGTATGTCTAGATGAAGTAAATTTATCTTAAATCCTACATGTATTTTATCTATTAACTTAACTTAGTAATTACTGTTTATGCCTAAAAAAACAGTGACAATTACTTGATGTGTACCTTGTGGGATTCTCATGTTGACTCTTTACTGCCATATTACAATTCTGATTCGAAGGAACCAGTGATTGTAGCTATTCAGTGCTGTAGGGCCAAGGTGGTCAATGGTGAGTTTTATAAGCTTAGTCATATTTCCTATTTTGTGTCACTATGTGAACCTAAGTAAGACTATTTACCCCTAATATGTGACAAGTGTGAAAAACACTATCATGAAGGTACAACAAGGTATAAAGTTTTGGTTAGAGTTTTAGACAAAACTAAGGATGCACCATTCCGGCTTTGAGATCGTGAAGTGGCTGATTTGGTTGGCATTCCAGCTGCTCTTTTGTATCAAAAGTACAAACAGGTATTTTCTAATATTAACCTTTTTAAAAAATGTTTCTGTTTTAAAGTTTAAATTTGAACTAACCCTAATACTTAGCAGGCTGATATTGACATTCCCCCTGAACTTGAAGTACTAAATGATCTCTCAATGCTGTTTAATGTAGCGATTAAAAGAGCACAAATGAGAGGAAAAAATCCAACTTTCAATGTATTGAGGGTCCTTAGGGATGATGAGTTATTGTCCACCTACTGTGCCAATTTGTTTGAAAATCAAGAGAAAGATCTCATGTCACATATGATAGAAGAAGATGAGAACATTATTGACCAATCTGAGGTAAAATTTGTTTACCTACTTTAAGTTCAAGTACATGTGGTTTTCTTACACATCATTCAGTTTATTAAAAAATGATTAAACATCCCCATTTAATGTGCAGGAAGCCTCTAAAGGTGAAGAGGTCAATAGTCCTGATAATACACATCCCTCACAACCCAAGGGAATGATAGAGCTGACTCACCTACTGTGAAAAGATCCTTGATGGATGAGTTTTCATCATCAAAAGGGAGCAAAAAATCTAAGGCTGCAGTCATTAAGAAGGAAAAAATGAACTGAATTTGGGATTGTATATTTCTGAAGAACAATGTAGCACTTTTAATTGTGCTTACTTTTTGGTTGTTGCTAATGACTTTAGATTTCTGTTGGAACTTTTTCACAATCATGAAGCACTGTGGATTTTATTTGAATGTTATCATATTTTATAGGCTGTTTTTATATTTTAAATGTGTGGCTATTATTATCTATGTTTTCTTTTTGGTTTAATTATTTTTCCAGGATAGATACTTCAGTGGTGTTAAGTACAAGTTCCATAACTTGGGGCAGAGCAACCTGGAGCTGGAATGGATTGAAGACAAACATCTAGACTTAGACTGTTCCATTAGGGATCCTACATAGTCCTGTAATGTATTTGTAACCTAACATAAGTCCTGTAATGTATTTGTAATTCACTGCATAATGAATACAAATTTCCTTCTAAAAGTTACAACTTACTACTATGTATCTATTTAAAACTAAACACTATACCTCAACTTTGACTATTACAACAGTATGCAATCTAAGCAAGCATCACATAAATATTGACAGTAATAGTAAAAACTTATAATAATTGCTGGATTCTGACAAATACTATAAGATTAGCAAAGTTATCAAACAGAGTAGGAATCAGACAATATTGCAAATAAAAATATTCAGATTAGCCATCAAGTTAAGGGTTTCAAAAGAAGTTAATCAAATATGATTTGTTAAATCATATCAATAGGTAAAAAAGGCACAGTATTAAAAAAAATACACATTGAAACTTATTATATATATGAAATGGTTATCTTAAATAGTTGAAAATGTTTATATATATCAAATGCTTATCTTATATAGTGTTATTCAAAAAATTAATAACCATTTGTAATTTGAAATGTTGGATAATTTTCAAATGTAAGAGTATTATAAGATAAGCAGCTACATTAGATATAAGACTATTTGTAAAATGTCATATTCATTCAAAATGTTAAAAAAAAAAAAAAAAAAAAAAAATTTAAAGGCATTGACATAATGCATCACATCGTGGTAGGATATAATTCATGTCAAAACTGTGCAGGAATACTTATGTATATGTAGCCGCTTATCTATAATAGTGTTAAACTTTTGCAAAAAACTTTGCTAAAAAGAATGACATCTGAAAAGTGGTAAAGAGGACAAAGATTATTGAATATTAGTAACCATTAAGTAAGATTCATAGACTTCATATGAAAAGTTCTACTAATACAAGTTTATGAGAGTACTAATTTGCCTTAAACAGTTGGGCATTACAACACTATACTACAACGAAGGTTCAGAAATGCTTTTTACATTGACCAAAAATCTGCAAAAAAAATCAAAAGACACAAAACAAATGAAATGACAAAGGAATAATTTATCACAGTTCTGTTTCAGAGTAAGATAAAAACAACAGATGGCCCAAAAAATTGGAAAAATAATAATAATAAAAAAAAAAGTCTCATGGCTAAGCTTAGTAGCAAGTATAACATGTATAAATACAATTTTCTAAACTTTTGAACTCTACCACAATTTTAGAGCAACAATTTTTAAAAACAATTACGGCATTAGAAATTTTAATGCAGTTAAAAGACAAAAAATTCAATGCAGTTGAAACTTCAAAAAAAATTGAAATTGAAAAGGCAGATTTTAGCAAAGTTCTGTTTCAGACTAAGACAACTATCAATGAAGGGAACTGCCAAAGGCAGTGCAATGATGATGTTTACAATAAGATAACTTGAACATTTAATTTTAAAAAAATCTAAAAGACAGTCAATGGCAAATAAAATAGGAAAAATTGACAAACATGGCTAAGCTTAGTAGCAAGTATAACATGTATAAATAAAATTTTCAAAACTTTTGAACTCTACCACAATTTTAAGAGGAACGATTTTTAAAAACAATTACGGCATCAGAAATTTTAATCATCATTTGCCATCTACTGGGAACCAAGAAGTTAGTAATCTCCAAATGATAACAAGTAAGACAAAAAATTCAATTCAGTTGAAACTAAAAAAAAAAAAATTGAATGTGAAATGGCAGATTTTAGCACAGTTCTGTTTCAGACTAAGACAACTACCAATGAAGGGAACTGTCAAATGCAGTGCAATGATGATGTTTACAATCAGATAACTTGAACATTTACTTTAAAATAAAAAAACAAAGACATTCAATGGAAAATAAAATACCAAAAATTGACAAACATAAGCACATCTTAGGATTAGGTATATCATGTAAAAAAAGGAGAAAATTTCAATTTTGGTCCACTGACTATTGCACTTGTGTTAATTGCAACACTTGACTTTCAAAAATGTTAATTTAGTACCTTGACTATGCAATTTCTATCAATTTTGGTCACGCCGGCCAAATCTCACCGGAAAAACGGTTATTTTATGTTAAAAAAAATTTTAAAAAATTATTTGCTTCTTCTTCTTCCTCAACACCTCATGTGCCAACATTCTTTTCCGCCCTCTTGAGTCTGCATAAACATCATCTTAGTCAACTAAACCTGCGATGGTGATAGCTGGTCCTGTATCGGTGGTCCTGTGTGATAGCTGGAGACGGAGGAAAAATAACGTCAACCATTGGATCGTCATTCTCAGAGAATTCCGGCTCCGGTGGTTCGAGTTCAGTTCTTGGAGAGATAGATGGAGCATGTGATGTATCCATCCACATGCTATCGTCGTGCCTACGATTGGTGTTCTTCAATCAAAATATTGGCCTAAGAACTTGCGCATGCGTTTCCTGAGACTGCTTTCCTTCTTCTCCGGCTTCTTCACTTTGTTAAGATCGTGTTCGTGTAGGAACTGGATCCACTTCCGTAGGATATGGCTAACGCTGCCGTGATTGTTTTCCCCCGTCAAACGGTTTGAATTTGAATCCTTGGTGCCGTGATTATTTTCCGGTAAGCGGTGGTTGGACACCTTCTGGATATCATCTTGTCGGCGAAGATGGCGGGGACCGTTATGGTGGAGGAAGGGGATCGTCTTTGGCATGAGACAGTGGCGAACGGCGCCGCTGCTGCGATCGATTTCAACCTTGTCGCTATTGTTATCTCTCAGAAAGTATGAAACCATCTCATCGGCGATTTTAGGCAAGTGTTTCGAAACCTCCTCGACGTTAACATGGTGTTGGTATAGGAATGGGAACATCTTCGATGAGACATGGTTGAAGCTGCTTTTCATGTTCCCATTTCATTTTTAGTTTTTCCCACCTTGTGCGCTTCCGGCGGCTCTATGAGGTTGAGAATGTGTGATAGGTGCCGGCGGTGATTTCTGGAGACACTTTTGCCGGCGGGGAAGGATGTCGGAGAAGATAAGGAAGCCCAAAAGAGGTTTAAATAACATGAAATGACACTTTTTCCCTTTTTATTTAATGAGTTAAGTTTTTCTGGTGAGATTTGGCCGACAATTTGGCCGGCGTGACCAAAATTGGTAGAAATTGCATAGTCAATGTACTAAATTAACATTTTTGAAACTTAAGTGTTGCAATTAACACAAGTGCAATAGTCAGTGGACCAAAATTGAAATTTTCTCTAAAAAAAGTATACACCAGCAGCATAATTATAGAGCAACAAAAATGACAAACAATTTGTATTCATAATTTATAATCGCAATTTGCCAACTACTGTGAACAAATAAATTAGTAATTAAAGACAAGTCATTTAATGCAGGTATTTAAGTAAGATATTAACTAACACACAGTTATACCAATTTCAAGAAAAAATGAACAGTCATACTGTTTTTTTATTGTCAGAATAACTTTTTGACAATTATGATTACTAAACATGAAATATATACAATACAGTTTATGTCACTAATACTAATGATAGATTATATCCATGCTAAAGAGTTGAAATTTACACAAAATTGGAAAGATATGAGGCAGATTAAAGCATCCAATAGGCACAAAGCGGAAACAACTAATTCACAACAAATGTTAGATTGAAAACTCTTACTTGCAGTACTTACAATACTTCAACTGCATTTTTATCTTAAAACCACATCTTCTTAACTTGTACAGCCAAACAAAAAAAAAATATTACAAACAAGAATCAAAATTATTAGGTTTACAACTACTACTTTCGGTGTAAAGATCGTAAGAATGTATCAAATCTAGCAATTATATCATACAAACCCATTCTATAATACTATGCTAGAAGGCAGTCCCAAAAACAAAATATAAACTCTTCTATTCCGAACATTAATCTATAATTTCAGGGGACATGCATTCAAGAAAATGTAAATAAATAACCAACTATTAGTATATGTACTTAGCTTTTTTAGGGTTTTCTCCGACTGCACTAGACCCTTGAAATCTTGATACGAACTTGAAATTGAAGGTACCAAAAGACGTAGGGTTAGGATTTTGAGCTACAAATTCCCGAGTTTAGGCTAATAACTAAACGAATTACAATAAAAAATAGTGAAACAAGAGACACATCGCATGGTTTTCAACCCAAAGAAAGGTCACCCGCGATGGTCTACACCGCCGATAAGTATTATCGGACATGTTTTGGTCGAAAATTTTGGACAGAACGAGAGCTAAGCGGAGGAAGGGAGAGAGAGCTGGAGGCAACCGATGCGGGGAGAAGGAATGAAGCTGAAGAGTCGGGTTAGGGCAACAAACAAGGGTTATACACCTAGGTAGTAATGGGTCGGATTTGGGTCATTAGATTGGGCTTCCATATTTGGGTCAGTAGGCCTGATCTTGAATCAGATGGAAATTTGTGTTGTAAGTAGGCCTGATTTTAAAAAATGTTTGGATTATTAATTTGTCCTTCAATTAGCATGTTGCATGCAATAATTATTGAAATTATGCTATATGTGCTAAACTTATTTTTACAAAATTTCAGTTGTGTATTTTTAATTTAATCATCGCACGGATACAATGGTATACACAAATGTAAGGAACAAAGAATTGGTACTCTCAAAAAAATCATTTCAGCTAAGATACCGGATGAAAATACAGATGCAGAATACTACAAAGCAGTTGAGGAATTTATGATGCATGGGCCATGTGGAAAAGCACGTTTGAATTCGCCTTGTATGGTAGATGGACGATGTTCAAAACATTTTCCTAAGAGATTTGTTGATTGTGCATCTTTTGATGATGATGGATATCCGTTATATAAACAACGGGACAATGGGATGACAATTACAAAGAATGGCATTGCATTGGACAACATGTATGTTGTACCGCACAATAGACATTTGTTGCTTAAATACAAGGCTCATATAAATGTAGAGTGGTGCAACCAGTCCCGCTCAATATAATCAAGTACCTGTTCAAGTATGTAAATAAGGGACATGATCGGGTAACAGCCAAGTTCTACAAAACTAGCAATGATGAAGACACTACTACAGTCATAGATGAGATTAATATGTACTATGACTGTAGGTACATTTCACCCTGCGAAGCGGTTTGGCGTTTGTTTGGTTTTGATATACAACTTAGGGCTCCTTCCGTGGAAAGGTTAAGCTTTCACCTCCCGAATCAACAAACGGTGGGGTTCTGCGATGACGATCCAGTTGAGAACATTGTTAATAGACCCACTATAGCACAGAGCATGTTCTTAGAATGGTTTGAGGCTAATAAGACATTCCCAGATGCAAGAAATCTGACTTATGCTGAGATGCCAACGAAATTCGTGTGGAAGAAAGATGTTAGAAAATGGCAGCCAAGGCAAAGACGTTTCGCAATCGGAAGGATTTTTTACGTACCACCAGCCACGTGGGAAATATTTTATCTTAGATGTTTGTTGAATAAAGTATGTGGTCCTAGAAGTTATGCCGATATAAGAACTGTTGATGGTGTGCAATATGGTTCATTCCGGGATGCGTGTTATGCTAGGGGTTTAGTTGATGATGACAAAGAATATGTTGACGCAATTGAGGAAGCAAGTCATTGGGCGTCTGGAGATAAGTTGAGGAGATTGTTTGTTACATTGCTAATGACAAGTTGTATAGGAAAACCGGAAGCCGTTTGGAGTGTTGTGTGGCAACATCTGTCTGAAGATGCACAATATCAAATACGAAAACAATTGCATAATACAGGTACACGAGCTCTTACTATGCATTTTTTTCACTATGATTTGGCTAAAAAATGCTATTCATTACTAAAATTGAAAAAACAAAAAAAAAATCTATATTAAATTATTGCTTGAAAAATACGCAGATTACGTCATGAATGATGCTGAGAAGAAGAGCTTTGCTTTAGTTGAGATTGAAAAGATGTTATCAATGATGGGAAAAAGTTTGAGGGACTTTCCAGAAATGCCAACGAAAAACTACGAGACACACAGTTTAATATCCAATAGGCTCATACATGAAGAATTGGCATATGATTGTCTTGCTCGTAGATATTGTTACTCCCCCTGAAGATAATAATCTTCCAATTTTATGAACATATTTCTCAAAAGCATATGTAGGTAGGGACTTAATGAACAAGAATGATAGAATGTCACTAGAATGGACCTTCTGAATAAGTATTTTACCAACTCTTCTGGAGTTCATGCGGGTAAAAGAATTTAGGTGCAATGTGCTTTGTAAGGTTCCCTTTAACATATCCATTATTCATATGTGTAACACATGCTGCATTGTCCTCATATAGGACATTGTGGGAAAAACATAGCATAATTGGTTTGGGACTTGACATTATTGGGATCAAACAAAATAGCAAGTATCTGAGTAGCCTATCAAAATCATACATTGGTTTATCACTTAAACGTCAAAATCTTTTGTAATTTGAAGATATTGGAGGATATGATAAACACTATTCCAATATTTAATTGCAAAATGAGCATTAAACGTTACTAGCAATTTCATCTAAAATACAATTTCAGGTCTGGTGCGATTATGAAATTTTTAATCATAAAGTAGTGCTCCAATGATAAATAAGTAATGGACTTTCAGTCCCAACACATCATCATTATCCTCTTTAAATCCAACAACGGTTCCTTATCTTCTCCAAGAGATTGGAAACCACTAGTGTGATAAGTAAATTGCACTTATCCATATAAAACGTGTCAAAGGAATTTTTCAAGATAGACTAACTAGTGTATAAAATTTCTTCAAAGAAATACTCGATCTGTAGGTCGAGACAATACTTGATTTCTCAAGTCTTTCATTTCAAACTCCGTGTTTAGGCATGAGCTAATATCATTAGATCAGTCTCTTTATGCATTTCAATTATATTTATGCAATCAACATAAACTAAGATAATAAATAAATAACTTCATTAGCACTTCCTAATGAGCACATAATAATGACACATATTTATATTTACATATATATTCCTACTTCAGGAGAAAATTACTCAGTTAATTGCTTACTGCTTCAAGTCAAGTAAAGGCTTTGTAATACAACAATATACATGTTGCAATTTTCATATCCAATCATTCTGAGAATTATAAATCCATCAGAGATTTTTACAAATAGACATTAGCATCTAATGACCTATAATTATGTGGTCATGACGTTCATCAGATGCATATCTAAATTTATTATTTTGCCAATTATGTAGCGGAACTTAATGACATCCATTATTGGATAGTATATTTGATTAAGCTCAATTTCTAAGTCAACCAGATTCTAGCCATTTCCCAAAGATATTTATATCTGGTTGTTCTGCATCATAATATTCTAATTATTTGGTGCACATATAAATTTACTGGTTTTCTCATCTTCTGAGTTGTTCTACATATAAATTATTTGGTGCACATATAAATTTACTGGTTGTTCTGCATCATAATAGATCTCGAAAAAATACGCGATTTGAAAAAAAAATTGTCCAAAACGGACAACCGAGTCAAAAGTTATGCCTTCCCGAACTTTTCCCACTTGAAAATGCAAAAAAAAAAAATAATAAAATAAAATAAAAAATTTCAGCGCCGGTTCAGCCGGCTAGGCGGTCTAGGCGACCGCCTAGCCGGCAGACCGCGGAGGGGCAGCTGGCAGCCGCCTAGGCGCGATTTTTGCAACCATGGTGAAAATACATTTTATTATCACTCATTTATTAACTTTCTTTTTGTAATAGATAAGTTCACTATCACTTATTTTGCTAATTTATCACATCATTTTTTTGAAAATAAAAATGTATATGTTTAGTGCCAACAATATATTTCAAAAAGATTTATTAAAATTAATGGTAATCAAATTTTAAAAGGAAAAAATTAAGGAGCAATTAGTGACAATTAAAATTTTAAAACTACTAGTATCTTCACCCGTGCGTTCCGCGAAATGGATTTGTTATAATATGTTAAGAATATTTAGATTGATGTACAATTGTGTAAATTATAACATTGAATATTATATAGTGCAATTGAAAGATGGAGTTGGATCGATTATGTTTTTTGATGTTATCATTGCTTGAATTCAAGCAAATAATTGCCTAATTGAGCGTATATATTTTGTTTTTATTCAAACATATATAACACAACTTTTAGCATAAACAACAGCTGAAGAAATAGGTAGTCAATTAATAGAGAAAAATGTTACCATCTGTGATGACAGTCAAAGGTGTGACGGGTCGAATTGCTATGTTCAATGCATATAAATTTGGGTTGCTAGCAACTGCAATAACTTTACAAAAATAATAGAAACAAATAAATACAAAATAATGTTAACACGTAAAATAACACACAAAATAAAACCCGACCGAGTAGTCGAACTAATGAATAAACCATGGGCAAGAATTTAATCCCAACAACGCCTTCTGTTCGCACGATGTCGATCTTCATACAACGAGGAGTGGTGGGCTAGCTATTAGTGTATGAACTGACTGCTTGGTAGAGATAATAAGGTAAGCCGTCGGCCCGAAACCCAATCTATAATGTAAATTAAGTAATCAAGCCCCTTGGGCAACCGACCACCCTCATTATGAGTTCAAAGTTAAGTTTTAACTAGAACACAGTGCGTGATCCCAAACTTGCGATCGTAGTTGAGTTTGCTCGAATGATTCCTAGATCACTTTATTCGGTTATTTGGTCGGAGTATGTGGTTAGATGAACCCGGCCTTACTTACTATCTTGTGGTGTCGATCTTAGCACCACATTGGGTGGGGGCTGGTAACCGGCCCGTAGACTACTCATAATGAACCCGACCTCTCGATTTGGGATAATGGACTTAACCATTTGATTACCACCAGTCCCGATCTTTTAAGCTGACGGCTTGATCCGTCGGTGAGCTCAGAATCATGTTGAGCGTAAAGCGAACCTAACAACTGAACTTAACCGAAATCCTGAGCATTTTGCAAAAATTTAATTGTCGATAGCCAATTTGGCCGGAGTAGTAAACCGATTATGCAGTCGAGTGGCGTCGACCTTACGATCGGTTAACTATACGAACGCTAAAGACCAATAGGTCCTTGACCCCGGGGTGTTAGAAAAAAGGCAATGTGTGACTAAGTGAAAGGCAAAGCAGTGAATGACCATAAACTGAATAAAACTAAAATAAATGAATTAAAAGCCCATAAAGGCAAGTCTGCATGCTCGGCACAACAAGGGTCAAGCTCCCATCAATCCAAAGTTCATAGTCTTTCCCGACACAACATGGACGGGCTCCCGAACAAGAAGACCTACTCACTTTTCTCCCTCGTCTCCTCTGGTTGCTCGGTGCTATCCTTAGTCGGAGCGGGTTGAGTGTATGGCGACGAACCGGATGAGCAACCTCATTGGGTAGGACACAAAGGATGGTTGCTAAGTCGTCGTCGTCCAATGACTCAGTGAGGGCCTCTATTACATCAGCCTGCATCTTCCTCTTACCACACAAGAAGGCCTACCGGTTGTATTCCCGGACCAGCTTTTCCTTGGCATCAGTGCTCAGTAACGATCGAAAGAAAGGCTCGGCGATGGCCTGATCGTTGAAAATCCTATCAGCCAGGACTCTGGGCATTGTAACAACGTCGTTTAGAAAAGACACCGAAGCTTTGTACCCTGCGACGGTAGTGGCGATCATCCCCACGATTGCTTCATCCCTCTTCTCGACCTCCTCGACCTTCTTCTCAAGCTCACGAATTTTGACCTCTCGGCAAGCGAGGGATTTCTTGGTGATGTTCATATCCTTTTGGTAGACCTGTTCGGCAGCCTTGGTCAGGCAGAACAGATCGGCCAATGTACAACCCATCTGCGAAAGTGAAATTAAGCTAGTTAAGTCGTGAGAAAATTTTTGCAAGGAAGAAATATAGGAACGTCATAACTGGATCAGGTCCTGAGCACCGCGCTCCCCGACCTGGTTTGTGGTCCAGTCGGATGTGTCATCGCAGCAGGCAGGATCAAGCTGATCTTGTCTAAAAGGACTGCTGGCTAGCTCCCGCCGGAGAGTAGGACGTCGATGATGGCCATGTGGTCGGGAGAATCCGCCCTCTTCGACTTCTTCAACCAGGCCTCCTAACCTGAGTCGGGAGTTAGGTCTTTCCCCCTCTGGTTTTAGGCTCGGGCAACGGGAAGGTCGGAGGCCAAGCTCGTCTACACGACTGTTGTGAATGGTAAGCCGGGAGGGATGGATGGCGTGGTGTTAGGTGCACTTGCCTTCTTCCCGCCCAAGGAGACCTTGGGACGGGGGACCCTGGGGGTCGTTGTCTCAAAAGACTCATCGAGACCCATCTCTGCAAAATCGAGCAAGAGTGGTGGTAAAATTCCATAACAATTAGAGTTCGACATGTAGAGGAGATGCTCATAGGTTTCGACCTGCTCGCTGTTTAAAAATGTGTGCCTCCCACTAGAAAGAGTGGGGGCACATATCTATGGAGACGGGCCGTTGAGCGCTCGGCGTAGGGTAACGACGGTCAGAGGATACGCGGGTTGATAAGCTGACGTCTTCCCACTGTGAAGTCTGGGGAATCGCCGGCCTCTTGGTTACCTGGTCGGCCGTGACGCTTGAGGAAGCCTCTTGAACCTCCGTAAAATGCTCGACCTCTTCAATAATGGTGTCGTAGGACGAAATCGAGAACGAGCCGACCTCGACCACTGTATCGTAGTCCCCGATTGAAATGTTCCGGCTGACTGAGTCTGACATTATCCCTCCAAGAGGGAAGGACAGTTAGAAAGGAATCTAACCAAGACTAGGACCGAAAATTTAAAATGAATGAAGAGAACTCGAGAAAGATAACTTACTGATTAATAGCGGGCGAAAGCTCTGATTGGATAAGATTGTGCTCAGAAAGGTTTGATATGCTGCTTGAGTAAGTAGCTCGGGAGGCTCTCAAATTCAAGCGAAGCAAAGTGCAAACTTTGGTCTACTATCAGGCCATATTTATAGAGAAACGAAGCGGGAAAATTTCAAATTTCATAACAGATTCCACGACGCGACACGTGGCGAACAAATTGACTTGACCGGTGATCCGCATGGTACACCGTAGACCGGCGCTGCACACAATCTCGACCCGGTTAAAGATCTTTTGACATCGAATTTTAATCGGACTTTATAGCCCGAGCCCCTCAAAACGCTGCCCTAGCTCGAAGCACGGGCTATGGGGGACTACTTGATAGGGAATATACCCCGGTCTACCGACCCGTTCATATTGAGCACCAGATCGGATCCGACTCCATGCATAGAGAAGGTTGTTTTTCGACCACGTCTGGCCGCACGAGAGTACTTGCCCGACCCGACCTAAATATTAGGCTTCTTCTTAGCTTAACGAGTCTTTAATCAGAGAACTTTAGGCTCGGTCCCAACCCGACCGCTCGGCTAGGGCCTGAGTCCATGTGATATGTTCTTAAAGATGAATATTTGTAATAATGTCCAAACCGAGCCCGATTCCTATTGTTCAGTCAGTTATTCTGCTGTACGTAGACGCCTCTCCTTAGCTTCCGAGACCGCCGAGTGCATTGAGCACACATGTCGACTTCCCGTCATGTGTCTCCCTCAAACTCTTATAAATACCACACTAAATGCTTGTTGAGAACCTGTTGGCAATTCTCTCTCTAGAGTACATATATGCTCGGGACCCTCCGACTTTGGGTCTTAATTATCCGAGCTTCTATACTATAATTGCTATTCATATATGTATACCCGCCCGAGAGTATTTATACCATCAAACCCTAAATAAGTTGAGGAATTTTACTTTTGTAGCAATCGCAGTGTGCAAGGTTCAAATCTTACCAAATGAAAATATGAATTTGGCTTTGTTATGAGACACTATGGTCATGTTTGGTAAATGGTTGTTAGCTGATAACTGTTAGATGTTAACTGATTGGGTTAATTAGAGGGTATGACTAGTTGATAACATTAGCATTTTTTGAGTTGTAAAAAATTAATTAATCAAATACTTATATTGATTTTTTAACCAAATCAAACAATTAATAGTGATCAAAAAATAAATTAAAATTAACTGATAAACTAACTATTAATCTGTCTATATATAAGCATTTGAGAATCTATAAGTCACTTGAGACATATTTCATAATTTTACCTTATTTGCCAATTCCAGTGTAGGAACACTGAGAATCTATCAAGCTTGGAGTCGAAATTTATAAAACAAAATTGTTTATTTCCCGCTATTTATGTAATTTATCAAAAGTTCCCCACAATTGGCAGGGTTTTACTCTTTACCCAAAAATACTAGGGTTTAAGCCCCAATTGATACAGGAAGCTTTCGCAGTCCATTTCCAATGGCGTCCACACTCTCCAGAAGACTACTCCGCACCCTCATCGCTAGCCCTAGGTCATCGTCCCATCTCATGCGCTTCCCTTCAACGTCCTATTCTATCTGCTCGAAAAGCTTTTCGACTGAGGGCGACGATTTGAGTGCCCTGGAATCGGACCGGTCCGGATCGGAATCCGAATCGGAGGTCAAATCGGACCCTTTATCCTCTACTCCAGAGCCCGATTCCAATCAGCGGCGCAATACTGGAGAGCGCCCCCTTGAAAATGGCATGGATAATGGCATTTACAAGGTACCTTTTTATTTACTGTAGATTATACTTATTCACAGTCTCTACTCGCTTGTATATTCTTTATTTGGAAGTTAATCAAATTAGGGGCTCTTTGGTTCTGTGCGTTTGTAACATTGTGTATACAGTATCAAATTTGCTTAGAGATTTTTACCTAGACACACCTTATATTTTGTTAATAATCTATATATGTGAAATGCATTTATCTATGTAGATTTACAGTAGACATGCACCTGGCCACAATCTGCTAGTGAGGTATAGAGGTTCATATATGTAATAATAAAATCATTGTGTTCTTCTGTAATATGTATATCATGAATTCACATGGTATACTTGTTAATTGGTGATGAAAGGGAATTTGGACGGTTGTACTGGTTTCAGTTAAAATCTTAAGCTTATTTTACAACAGTTATTTCACACATGATGTATGCCAAATTGATACCAATAACCCAAATAGAAAGTGTGTGTGTGTAAAAGGATAGATGCTACTGTGTCTCTGTTAATCACGGGCAGACAGGATAATGGTGTCATTTCTGAAACTGTAACAGGCAATATTGGTAGGTCAGGTAGGGCAAGCTGCAATACAGAAGAAACTGAAGAGTGGGAATACAGTGACTCTTCTTTCTATTGGAACGGGTGGGATTCGTAACAATAGGAGGCCATTTGATAATGAGGAGCCTAGAGAGTATGCTGATCGGTGTGCTGTTCAGTGGCATAGGGTCTCAATTTATCCTCAGAGGTTGGGGGACCTTGCCGCTAAGAATGCTATTCCTGGGTATGCTTCATTTACCTTATCATTGTTTGGGTAGTAAAACTTTTTCCTTGTGCAACCATACCCATATCTCAAACTTTCCTATTTGCCATATTAGTTTGTTTTTGGGTTGAAAATTGGATCCATTCCTTCAAATGATAAACTTGGTTTTCATAATGAATCCATAATGTTGCACTTCATTTTTCTGTTATAGCCTTTGGAAGCCTGTTGCAGAAGCATTCACCATCTTCCTTGTTACTTCCTAATATGGGTTATTGGATATTAACTGGAGGTTCTTCAGTTTCACATATTACTAAATACTAAGGTTACAATAGTATTATTTTAAAAATCTATTGACTCAAGAATTTCATCCAATTTCTTTTCCCTTGTGCGGAACTGCATAACAATTTTAGACTTGAAATTTTAATTTCTATTACTTCTATTACAATTTCATTCAATCACTCTGTTTTCATCATTGTTGTTCTTGCAGTTTAGACTGGTTTACTTGTGCTTAACTAAGTTTCATTCTTCTATATGGGTAGATCTTAATGAATGTTACTTTTCGTACCTAATATATGTATCCTGGGGTATTTTTCTATCTTAACTGAGAGGCTGAGAATCTGTCTTGTATGTTCTCAACATACTGATATTTGTAATTATTATGCTGATTGTTCTCTTGAGAATAGTCCATAATACTAACGGTTTGTTGCATTGTGCACTGTAGCTCAATCCTGTACATAGAGGGTAATCTTGAGACCAAAGTGTTTAGCGATCCAATTACAGGCCTTGTTAGACGCATACGAGAGGTTGCTGTACGCCAAAATGGTAACTTTGTGTCTTTGTTACAACTTAAATCAATAATAACATTAAAATTTTTGTCATTAGACTAAAGTTTCATCAACTTTGGTTACATTGGCCTTGCAGGTCGACTTGTTTTTCTTGGCAAGTTAAATGATGCAGAGCAGCCATCAAAAGATGAAATAAAATCTGTTGGTTATTACTGATACTGGAACATCATTTAACTTCTGTAATTATTGTTTTGCTTTGCTTTTAGGAGAGGATGGTCCATAATTACTAATTAGATGCCTGTTGGGTATTTATGATTCTGGGAATTTGATATTTCTCCATATCATATTTTGCTATCTCATATTTATTTACTTAAGCCACACCGACACGCCCAAGTTACTACTGGAACCAGGAGTGTGCTGTGTACTTTTTCAGTTGTTATAGCATGTAACAGGGTCCACCTTGCAAGGTGCGTGGTCCTAAATTGTGTATTTTTAGTATTGGAATTGTGAACTTCTAGAATATAAATTGCGTTTCAAAGTTTTGCGAATTTGTGAATACAATACAGGATCATCACAAATTGTGAATTTTTAAAAAGTAAATTATGGACATTTAGTATGTAAATTGTGTATCTTCGAGTCTAGATCCACCTTATAAAGTGGACCCGGGTCCATAAAATAATTTGCCGTGCTTTTTTGGGTGGGTAATTTTCAAGTTTAGTCTTTAAAATGTTAGGTTATTTTTATTTCAATTCCAAATGAAACCAAACCTAATTGTTATGGACTAAAATGTAACAAATTATAACTTAAAACATAGTTTAAAGATGATTTATAGAATTATAGGGATGTCAATCAGTTAGATCACTTATTATTATTTTTTTTTTTGAAACAAACAAACAAACTGCATTAATAACTTAACAACGCCGAGATACAAGCCGGTGGGATAAATTCCCACGTACTAGAGACAGACGAGGAACCTGTTGCCCGTGCTAGTTCATGAGCCACACGATTCGCTGTTCTCCTGACATGGCAAACACTAACGTTTCCAATGTCATTAGCAATAGACACGCATTGCTTAACAATTACATCCAAATAAGAAAAATCACGACTGCAGGAATTAAAAGCGGTACAAAAATTTAAACAGTCTGACTCGAGGATGATATTACGGTAATGTAAATCCTTGAGCCATTTCAAAGCCTCCCTCGCTGCAATAGCCTCCACCATCAAAGGTTCACGGTTGCTCATGATGCGTCCATTTTTCGCCGCTATAAACCGTCCAGTATGATCTCGAATGATCGCTTCGTATCCAGCCCCATCCGAGAACGTGGCTGCGTCCACATTGCACTTTACGGATGAGCTAGGTGGCGGTTCCCACGTTGATGCATGCCCGGCGCGGTCATCATCTCGTGCGTCCCTTCGATTCGCCGCTTCCCATCCATCTTTTACTCTCGTCACTTGCGTATGCATGGCTGCCACAGATGGTTGGATATCCCGCCACACAATGTCTTCTATATCCAACCACACAATGTCATTTCTTGTAGACCAAATCACCCACATGATTGCCGCCAACGTCGTTGATTGCTCCATGGTCGCATTAGTAAGCCACTGATCCATAAACAGCTGCATGCCCCGACCATTTAAAACATCCTCCTGTCCCCATAGTGCTGTTGCATACGGACACACACAGAACAGATGTTCCATAGTTTCCCAATTGTGACCACAGAACGGACAACCCCCTCCAATCCAGACATGTTTCAGTTTTAGATTCTCACGAACTAGTAACACCCCCCGAGCACAACGCCATAATTCCCCCACATAATTATTCTCCTCGCCGCTGTTCATAAGAAGCCGATACCCATGTCTCACTGTGTACTTACCCCTTATATCCATGCCTCAAGTCAAAGTCGCTTTTCCGTGTTGATATTTGTGTTGTGATTGAATAATGTTTTTATGTTGATTTACAAATGATTAATGGATAATGTAAAAATGATTACTAATTATTGGTTCATGAAAAATTACAGTTGAAGAATTTTTTTTTTGATACTGTATATATCGAAATTATCTCATTAACTCAGTTAAGCGGTGGATTTCGTTGTACTCATTGTCAAAAGTACGATATGTGAATGACCACAGATAAATTTTCTCAACGTTACACGATGTAGCAATAGATAGGATTAGTATGACGTTTTGCTCGACATTGAAGCATACAACACTGTCACATCCTTGTAAGTGAAAATGAGCATATATTTGCTCTCACTGTTCGTCGTAGAATATTAATGTGTAGTCGAAGTAGAGGTCTAGGTCCCTATCTCCAACTATGAATTTCAGTGGCACATCCACTTCAACGGAGTCGCCGAGGAATTCAATCAATCGTTCATGCTAGAATTCAATAAAAGGAGGTTAGCAAGTAATGGCATCGATTGAAGTACCGAAATTTGTATACAAAGATCTACATTGCTCTAGTTGGTGAAACCGATATGTTGGTCGTATTGCAGATCGGGTGTTGACATTGATAAACACTAATATATAAACAAATTAGTATTATTGTACGTAGAAAAATAAATATAACATTTAATTTATGCAGTATTTGTGTTATGTTACTGGGATCAAAACGGCGAGTATTTCTGCCTATGCCATATTGATTAAATTCCCTCTTCGAAGTGTAGAAGTCATGGCTATAGAAGTAAGTTTCGAAAATGAAGAAACTTGTATGTCGAAATAGCACAATGTCTCCCGGAAGTAAACTATTTTCCACCATAAAATTACTAATTCCTGTGGTAAAGTGCATATCTTCGACGTAAACTTCTATCCATTTGCTATAATGTCACAGAATTGTTTTTTTCGTCAGGTGTTGCATTAGATGGCGATGCATACAATTGGAAATTCTCTATTAACAAAATTATAGTAAATGTAAGAATGGTGAATGTATTATAACATTTAAATATATAAGATAAAAGTTAGATTACCATATGTAGATCAGATGTAACTTGAATAGTGAACCACGTAATAGCGCATTCACTATTATAAGGGTTAATGTATTTGATTGTTGCAAGCTAGTAACAAATGAAAAACGAAAATGATTGTAAGAGAACAATTACATAGTTACACATGAAAAAATTGACAAATACGAAATTACTTACGTGAAGGATAATTAATTTGTTGTAGACGATCAAATATGAGCATAGCATATCGTTTTGCATCTTCCTTATTTGAAAAAGACATTCGATCGGGAACGGGTACACCCAACATTCGTAGATATCGACCCTATCCTTGAGTTGGATAAGATAAGCAAGTATTGTTGTGTTTGGTGTCTACACGTGCAAACACAATTTTTCTTCCCGCAACGCTTATCGCGACATACTCTAGCCTGTGACAGTATTTAGGAGTTATTGAATCTAGTATTTCAAAATCGTCGAATAGATTCATTTTTTATATGCAAAGAGTTGAGTTAAACTTTTACGGAATGAGAAATATTCGAACAAATTTGTGAGGAGGAAATCGAAGGAATGAGCAATGGTTGTGAAAACAGGCAGAGGTATATATAGAATAAAACATGGCTGAAGCATTTCGTTGTACACAGACCAGTTGACATTTTTAGCCTCCCAATTATTATTTTGAAATTAAATGTAAAATATTAAAGAATTGTGACTGTATTATTTCTTTTTGGTAGACGAATTGTCTTTTCGAAATTGATTCGAAAATTTAATAAATTGTGGTGTCTGTTCTCAAAGATTTATATAGTGTATAGTGTATCCAAAGATTTATCGAATCTAGAGATGTGTTCAAAGGTTTGCTGAGAAAAGCTGAGTCATAACACAGTTAGACTAGACTAAAGCTCCCCTACTCACAGGCTGCAAGATTCCATACTCTGCACACACGGTATTGAATTCAATTTTCAATGTCCAACATAACAAGTACTTTAATATGCCCACGGTATTGAATTCAATTTTCAATGTCCAACATAACAAGTACTTTGATATGCCTTGTTCTACTTTGAACATAGCGCACCGAAGAAGTTTTTAAGTTACCACATAACAAGTAATTTAAAATGTCTTGTTACAATGATATTGACTCTATTAGAGTGTAGTACTTGTTCATAAGTACTTTCGCAACCTACTGAAACACAAAGAACCAATAACGCCTCCCCTTGAGGATCGAACTTATAACCTCCCATATGGGAGTCCAACTCGGGTGCCATTAGACCACAAAGTCTTGGCCCGTGTTTTTTTATATGAATGTTAAGAAAAAGAAAGTTGAAATATAAAATTTTTTTGATATAGAATGTGATAATATTTTTGTATACAAACTTAGATCCTATTGGTTATACAAAGTTGGACATTCTGAGGAAGTATGTGTTCGAGCTTGACAGTATTTACATCTCCTCATCGTCCTAGTAGAAGTTCCAAAGTCCATTTCATTTGGAAAGCGTCGTGTTTGTCGTTGTCCTGGATGAGTAAGACGCCTCGCAGAAAGTAGTGGAAGATATGTCAAATGAATTGTCCACTGGATATTTGTGTCTAGTAGAAAGAAATTACCTTCATAGCACCTTTTGTAGTTATCGATAGAGTACACATTAGCCACGAACGAGTCATAGTGTTCCTTATGATACTTACACACTGCAATGTAGGGGTGACCGCGGTTCCGATTCTGGTTCCGGTTCCTGTTCGGAATCGCCGATTCCGCAAATGGACAAACCGGAACCACCGGTTCTAACCGGATTTATTTAAAAATAATAATAATAAAAATAAGCTATACTTTATAATTTTTTCCGGTTTGGAACCGGAACTGTCGGTTCCGGTTCCTTGTCATGTCGAGCCTTAACCGGAACCGTACGGACGGTTCGATTCCGATTCCGGTTCAACAATGCACGATTCAGTTCGAACCGTGGTCATGCCTACTGCATTGACATGTGGACATGGTAATCCATCGCTCTTCCACTTTCCGCATTTACACGTACGGTTCTGTAAGTGAACTTCGACATTTGGTGTTGAACCTTGGGAGACGTTTCCTATGTCAAGAGCAACGGCGTACAATCCAATGGTGTCATTAAATGTTTGAACGGTTGCATTGTTCGCCTGTTGTTCTCTACTTTGTAGCTCGTTGCCAATAATCGGTGGCCAACGCAAACCCACATCTTGCATCCTTTGGCCCGCGGTACGTCTATCGACAAACATAGCGACTAACTTGTTGAAAGTAAGCCTTGCTATTGCCGTTACTGGTAGCATTCGACAACCCTTTAGAGAATTATTAAAGGATTCGGATGAATTTGTTGTCATTACGCCAAACCGGTGACCACCATTGTGAGACAATGTCCACGCTTCGGGCTGGATTGCAGACAAATAATTGTACGCGTCTGGCCAGTGATGTTGTATGCTTTGCATTGATGAACGGAATCTCCTTTTGCTAACGACAGTACCGACTTCCCACACTAGGTCTTTTAAACGAGAATTAACACGGTCATAACATTACTTCTAATGTGTCTTAAACAAAAGCGACGCTTCACCCGAGAACTTCGTAGTTGAGGCAAGCTGTTAAACGCCGCATCTATCCCGGTATGTCTATCCGAAATGATGCAAACTGAAGGAATACCGGAAAAGACATGCGTTGCAAGTAGATTGAGAAACCAAGTCCAGTTGTCTTCGTTTTCATAATCAACAATGGAGGTACGCCAGCGGATATATTTCCTTATTAGTGTTCCTTCCGACCGCTAATAGGAGATGACCTTTATACTTGCCGTAAAGGTGTGTACCGTCAACACTAATAACAGGTAGGCAAAATTGTAAACCGTCGATCGCTAGCTTAAAAGCCCAGAAAGCATACAAAAAATGCCCAAACGGCGAACCCCTGTCGGATTCGTTGACTTTTATTTCAACAACCGTACATGGGTTCGAACTCTTCAATGTTTGCAAAAATTTTGAGAGCTCAGTGTACGATTGTTCAAACTTCCCGTATATTTTTTTTACTGTTTTCTTACGGGCGCTCCATCTTTTTTTTTTTTTTTTACGTAATGTCCAACCCGTAGCGTTATTTCACATCAGCTCGGGTGTGTTTTATTTTGTAATCTGGTTCGGCGGTGATTTTTGGATAGGTCGGCAATTAGTGCACTTGTGCACATTTTATCCGAACCTCCCACGTGGAAATCATGTTTGCATATGTGGGGCTCTTTGAACTTGGTGATAATCCATTCGTCTGTGACCCCTTTTAAGTTTTTTTGCAAACAATGACCAATTACATGGGGGTTGTGTATTTTTAGAATTTTGGCACACAACACGCCATGACTTGGCCTTTTTGAACACAGGACGGAATTCCCTTCTATGGGCTATACTGTACATTTGAACTGCTGCTTTGAGCTATTGGAAACAAAAGAAAACCATCCAGAGTTTGATCTCATTTGTTGATGGGTCGTAGGAGATCATTTGTTCATCGTCCTGTTATGAAAAACCTATATTAAATGATACTGGAGCGCAATGTTGCAAAAATCGTGCCTAAGCGCTAGGCGCCGCCCGGCCGCGGCGAGGAAGGCCGGAATCGGCCTCCTCCCCGGCCGGCCGGCTAGGCGAGCTAGGCGGCGCCTAGACCGCTTAGTCGGTCGATCAGTCTATTTTTTTTTTATTTTAAATTTTTGGGAAGGATCAGAAGCAGTCTCCGCCACGACCAGGTTCCGCCGCGACCAGGCTCCGCTCACTACCAGGCTCCGCTCGCGACCAGGCTCTGCTCGCGACAGGCTCCACCGCGACTAGGCTTCGCTCGTGACCAGGCTCCGCCGCGACCAGCTCCACTTGCGACCAAGCTCCGCTCGCTAAGAATCAAACCTCCGTTTGTTGCCGCTGGTTGCCAAAGGTTGAGAACTGTTGAGATGCTTTGTATCTTCTTTGAAATTGAAATAAAATTAAAGATGGAGATAGAATAGATGGGTGGGAACACAGATTTCAGACTTTTTACTTCCCAAAAAATCTTGAGATACTAAAATTTTTTTTTAGTATTTCAAGGTTTTTTTGGGAACAGCTCTACGCAAAGGCCAAAGCTGGCAAAAACTTTTGGGAACAGCTCTACCAAAGATTAAATTTAACTTTAAAAAAATAAAAAATAAATAAATAAATCGGGCGCCTAGGAGCCGATCCCCTAGGCGCTAGGCGCTAAGCGCCCCCTGGGCGCCTACTTTATTTTGCAACATTGCTGGAGCGTGATGGTAAGGAATTTCTTATCCTCTAATTTTATCTTCCACCAAACCAACAAAATACAGCAAATATGTGTGTTTTCCTCATTTTAACTTCTTTATGTAGCTTTTCTTATGAGATAGTTGTTCCTGATGCTAGTTAATATATTCATGAATAAAACGACATTTAGAATGCCATCTTTAATTTGCTTTCAAATGAATAAAACGTCATTTACAATGTCATTTTTAATGTTCATCCTTTTTTTTTTTATGAAAAGACAACCATATAAATATGTTTTATACTATATGTTTACAGATATGGCAAAAGAAGTACCACAATTTCATCCGGGACCACTGGACCCATCAATACTACAATTTCAACAGAATAACAGATTTAAAGCTGTGTGGAATGATCAACATTATGACAGTTTAGTCAGAATTTCTCGTTACGATGTTGTAAGAAGAGACAACATACATGCCCACAATCCAAGAATGGTGGAGTATTTGCGACAGGCGGATTTGTATGGTGTGTCTCACCTTACAGATATTTCGATGGACCATGGATTAATTTATGCTCTTTTAGAGCGGTAGCGTTCCGAGGTCCATGCATTTTACATGCCCTTCGGCGAGGTGGCATAACACTTCAAGACGTCTAAGTATTATTTGAATTGAAGGTACATAGTCTAGTTGTCACCGGGTTTGACAAGCAAACCCCAACGATTTGGCAGTTGAAATGTATGAATTTGTTAGGATTTACTCCCGACATTGGCGCAATTAAACGGAATAAAATAATGTCGGGAAATATGACCTATCTAAGAGAAATAACCCCCACGAGCACAGATGTAGATGTGAAAATTGCAACGCGGATCTATATTTTACGTTTATTTGGAGGATTTTTATTCTCGGAGACAAACAAAAGCGACATCAAATTGTATTTGCTACCTTTTCTCCGAGATTTTCAAGAATGCGGCAAATACAGTTGGGGCTCAGCGATACTAGCGTATTTGTACAGAGCGTTGTGCCGGGGTGCTGTCTACCGTGCTTCCACAGTATGTGGATGCATGGTTCTTCTTCAATTATGGGCATGTGAGCGGTTACCAATGTGCAGGCCACATGGTGAGTTACCTATGGAGCAGTTAGGTGATTTGTCACTCGGTGCGAGGTTAGTTTTAATAAATACTTTAATAAGTTTATATTTGAATATTTGATTAATTAAAGTTTACGTAATTTATGATTTAATTTGCAACTGTAGATGGATTTGTTCCCATAGATATATTGATGTGACTGCGCACACAGTTCGAGCATATCGAGACCAATTAGATCGTACTCACGAATGCAACTTAAGTTAGTAAAATGTTATATTATATTTTCTTTTTTTTTTATACTATGTTTGGTCAGGATTCCACAACCCGCATGTTATGTTTATAATATGTTCTGAAAAAAAATGTGCCGATAACAACGATTTCATCGTGAAAAAAATAATTAAAAAAATTGTGATAACAAGGATTTTTGAAATCCTTTTTATGTACTATAACATAACAAGAATTTCAAAGAAACGTGTTATGATATTTACATAAAACGGATTTTTGAAATCCATGTTATGGACAACATTCACAACACGCCACATCCATCCTCGTGACAAATTCTATGAAAAATACCCTCTCACAAAAAAATCAAGTTGTATTAAACATTAAGCTTAAGGTAAGATATCATATAAAGTTCTTGAAAATGTTTTTTCTAATTATGAATTTTTTTTATTTTTTATTTTTATTTTTTGCCGTTCGTGTTCACTCCCTACAATTCAGTTATGCACATTTTGCCCAATTATTGCAAGGATGGGCAACAAATCTGGACCGCAAAAGTACCATCTTTTTCTTTATTATTGAGCATTACTTTCCTGACCGCTTCTATAGACAATTTGGTGGGTTTTTTCAAGACGTGTCTGCGCTAGTGGAATATCAAACTGACTTGCACGCTATCTACGGACGGTCATCGAGGAAAATAGTAGTGTTGGCTGGTCAACGAACTGTGAGCGTTGCATACATATCTTGGTACCAACAATATGGCCGTCGCCAAATTTGTAATCCTACACATATACAAGAGCAGTCCAGCTCGTATGCTGCATTGGTTAGTATGTTTTTTTTTTTCTAAATTCATACGTTTATGCTTATTATGTTATGAATTTAATGTGTTTTATATTTTTATGACGTAGGTTTATGAGGTGCAGATGATGGGTATTAGAGGGAGATGCTGATAGTGATAATCCCGATCCCGATGAGGTGCTACAAAATTATCAAGAACCGAAAGATGCGAGCAGCTCGTAGCGGCATCACAGTACTCATTTTTTAATGTTGACCCTGCTGAGAGTATTAACAATGCCCCCAACCCAGATGAACCGTTTCAGGGTAGTCATCTTGACAGGAAGCAAATAGGGGGGGGGGGGGGGGGTGAGGGGCATGGTCGTACATAGGCGAGTGCGTAGAATGCAACCGCCAAATGCAGGGACACCTGTTGTTTTAGAAGATGATGATGATGAGGATGAGGATGAGGATGAGGATGACGGTATGAAGAATGAGGTTAGGAGGGACAATATATTGCCCGTTATGAGTAGTACCTCTTTTGGCGAGTCTGCATGCATGCCCTTCTAATAGTTCGCAACGTGACCTTCAAACGACTAATATTGCATATAGCTGTGAAGGTACTATTGGCGTCAAATTCTATCATCGTATTCCCAATTTGGGGAGTACTCGCCAAACACACAGTATAAGAATATTACATTCGCTGAACCGCCATTCCAGTATCAGAGTTTCACGACCCCGGCGAGTGCAGTGTACGATCCGACACAACAGGGGTCATTTTATCAACATGTCCATCCTCACACTCAAAATTATGAACCTCGTCCACGTACAACCTAATGCCTTATGACCACCTAATACAACAACTTCAAAGGGGAGAGCCTCCAGTCAAGGTGGTAGCCAAGATCAACAAAACCAACAAATGCCCCGTCGATCAACAAGAATGAGCCGGCCAACCAGGTGTGGAGAAGTCTGCGAGCTAAAGGTCTGCAGACAAATCTGCATTATAACACGTTATCAGCGCTTTGCTCTATGTTACTGCGAGACTTCTCCAGAATCGTCCGATCATCCTCCTTTTGAGAGCAATCACCATCGGAAGGTCGGACGAAGGCCTTGAATGGCCAGTATACATCCGATCGCTTCCTGGGAGAACTACTGTCGTACGTTCTAGAGGGTGGCGTCGATTGAATCTGGTGGCCGACCACTCGTCAAGAGGGCCGCCTCGTCGAGATGGAAGCTGCCATCGAACTGGATCTTGGCTGGCCGCTTGCCGGCTCCGGAGTCGGTGCATCCAAGGCCTGTAGCTTACTCGCCCGCCGGCGCCGTAGGCGATCTCATTGATAAATATAGGAGGACAAGCCGAATCGATGGTGCTGCAGATGGCCAAGATTAGGAAACGAGGTGTTGACTGCCTAATGCATCTTTCTTGAGCTAAGTATTTAATTTGAATAATGTGTGATTATTAATTTGATGGGCGTCAACAATACATGCATGATGCATCATCTCTAAATTTCATATTCTGATTCTTTTGGGTGTGCATGTTGTTCATGTTATTTCCCAAATTTGTTGCTTCTAATTGGTTGTACTTAGCCTTAGTATAGAAAGACCGTGAAATGCAACTGTGTGCTGTTAATCTAAAACTTCTGAATATAAGCTGTGATACCAATTCAATTGCTTGTTTTAGTACTAATGGTTTGGGGCTTACATTTGGATTTCTTATAGTAATTTGTTGGTTCATGTTCTCGGTCTCTTTCTTAACTGAAATTGTTTGTTTTATGTAAATTAAGAGGCAATTCTCCTAATGTTAGAGATGCAAGTACTATGCCTAATTTAAATTTGCAATTCTTCCTCGTTCCGTCGCTGGTCCTGGTCTAGGTTGCGTTATCTGCAAATTCTGCATGCGACTGTCTGGTTTTATTTACTCATAAATTCCAAATTCCCAAACCGGAAGGATTTATCATGACTAGACTAGAAGCTACAAACCTCCTATTATCATCTACAAATATGATTGTGTTAATTGCTCTGAAGTGCTGATCATACACTTGAGTAATCTGCCCAGTGTTAATGTCTAACTGTACTATTATTCTCCAATCACTCATATCCACCAAAAGTGCATTATGACACAAATTTTACCACTCTTTGTTCATGCAAGAAAGACATAGATGCTTCTGTGCTAAATGCATTTTAATGAATATGTAGTAAAGTACGTGGTCTATATTGCTATATTCTCATACATTCAGTGTGCTATTTGCATCAAGCAGATAGCTCCTTTTACCTAAAGGTTTGAGCCTACATTAAGCATATATATATATAGTGCAATGATTCGTCCAAGATCAGTGGTAATGCCTTTAAGGTGTTGTTTTCGTTTCATTTTTCTTCTGGATGTTTTGTTAGTTACGTTTCTCATCCTGCCATACCAAGGACACCAGGCCATCAGAATTGACCACCAGAAAAGTGAACACTTACTGCAAAATCCTGATAGGACGCTGAACAAACAAAAGCAGACACAAAGGCTCAATTGCACCATGAGGTAGGTATTGATCAAGTCACATATGTTATGGCCGGTGAACAGTACTTTCCTCATATTTTATTCTAATGAGATATATCTTGTCAGGCCATGTTATGTGCATATTATACATGCTACTTGTATATATATCTGCTAAAAATTCACAAAGTCTTGATCTTTTAATTGGTCAGCAGATTTTCTGTGCATTGCTATTTTTTTTTTGGCTTATACAGCTAATATATTCAATTGTTATAGATTAACTTCATATCTGGCTTTAGAGGATTTTGACTTAATGTTCATGCTTAAATAACACTGGGCATTCCTTTATAATTAACTGTGCCAATTTCATTACCTTCGCCAATGCAATAAAAATATGAAGTGTTAGTCTGAATATGAGCCATCATATTGACATCATTGTCTCTTGGCATCTTTTGACAAATTTTTTGACCATTTAATTAAGTTCTATAACGATTATTTGCTATAGGTCATATATGTTGAGACTTATCTAGCTTTTATATATGATCATTACAACCCAGAGTTACATTCTAGAAAATATTGTTAAGAGCATATAAGAGTATGTGGTAACTTATTCTTGGGTTGTGTACCATAAAACAGTGATATAGTTTTGTTAAGGTGCACCTGTCGTTGCTAAACCTTAGCTTGCATGTGATAACAATTTAAATGCTATGTCCTAAATGTGGTGATCTTTGTTAATGCCTAAGATTTCAAAAGTAAAGCTCTCAATTTTGAATATATATTTACCCATAAAGTAAATTAAGAGCTCTAATTTTACTATTTCACTCCTTAGACCAAACCTTAATAGTGAATGTCCATTTTTCTATGTCACATATTTGATTGCTGTAATTTGGGGCAAACAAATAATACCCGGAGTATTCGGGTTGTCGAACCACAGAGAGGTGGTGTACTAATCACTAGCTACTAGGTTACTCATATGAAACTAATCCGAACAAAACTTGAAGGTTGATTGATTGCATAAAATAATAAGCAGAATAAAATAAGTAACAAGGTTTTGTAGACAATAGAGCAAGATAGGATTCTTGGGATCACAATGTTTAATCACCTAGTGCCAATTAATGTTTGTAATATTTGGTTTGGAATTAAGATTTGTATGGGAATGCAAAGTGGAATCGAATTACTCCCGTAATCTCTATTCCTAGTGAATTTCCACTCCCATGGCTTAAACACCCAATAAGATCAAAGATCAGCATTCAATTATTCCTAATTACTACCATCTCCCGATGAGCAATAATCTAGAATAAACTTCCCCTAATAAGTTCCCCTTTCCCAAGGACCAACCATTAGGTGCAATCGTGTGTGCCCTAATTTATGCCCCAATTCCCATTGGTGACACAAACATGGCTGTGAAGCTAGTAATTTAGGCCTTTAACCACCAACAACAACAGATTAAAACAAGATTGCAACACAAATCATAAAACCAAACATAAATATATTAAGAAATTAACGAACTAGGCACATAGGTTCATAAACAAATTCACCCAAAAATCCCTAAGGAATTTAGCCAAGCATGGCTAAATTATACATAGCAAATATAAATAAAGAATCACAAATCATCAAAAGAGTACAAGAATTGACCAAGCGATTCTCCCGAATCTCCGTGGCTTCCTCCTTGCTTCCAAAGATAACTTGAGCCTCTTGATTTTTCTCTTTCTTGTCTACAAAGAACTCTGAAAATCTCTCGGTGTCCCCTTAGGGTTGAGGAAGGAGGAATTTTATAGTGGGTACAAAGTTGAGATGAAATAGGAATCTTGTACAAAATTGGACTCAAATTATAATTCTTATATTTAAATAAGAAATTGCCGTCCACTATTTTGGAATGATGAAGTAGCTAATTTGATTTCTTTCTTTGGGAATGGTGCCCCAATGATTACCTAATCATTCTTCAACCCACCATTTTAATTTCACTTTGCCGCAACATTGTGGCACCTCGCGTCATTCTCGACCGGAAGACTTTCTGGAAATTTTCGACGTGTCGAGCCAAAGGCTCGACGCGTCGAGTCCTCTGGGCACCGAACTTGTCCAAAATTGCTCAAAACTCATCCTTGAACTTCCCTTGCTCATATCTTTGACCTAGAATGGTTCAAAAACACTAACAAATACCGTAAAACATTCAAAACAAGTGTGAACCATAATTAAATGATAATAGCAAGGAAAATATGTATTAAATAGACAAAATTAAAGAACTTAATCACTGTGATGATTCAAAATAACTATAATAACAAGCAAATATGTGATAACATCACCCCCTCACACTTAGGCTTTTGCTTGTCCTCAAGCAAAACCAAGGAATAATATCACAATCAAAACATACAAATTACTCATCCTCTCTCTTGCACAACCTTTCAAACCACCAACCCACTTGCTACAAAACAACAAGCTTCAAGAATCAAATTAGTTTGGCACATAAGAGACCCATTTCCAAGCCAATAACCAAGTACCAAGAATTTAAAGTGTGTGAGGACCAAGTGTGTACAAGTACTCAGTTGAGATTATGCAAGACACGGTTCATGAATGAGATCCCATAGGTTTGCCTTTCATACTCCCCTAGATCAAATCTAAGAATACATGCTGAGATCAAATAGGACTTTATTAAGCTTGTAACGGGGCTACGGGTGATGGCTAACAAAGAAGTGGTATGGAAAAATTAATCAAAAAGAGAGAATGTCACGATTTATCTAAACTTTTCAAAATTTGGAAGAGATGAGATAATCATAATTCCAATGAGCAAATTTCTTTTAAGAACTTAGCAACTCTTTGGTAAAGTGGGGATCCGAACTCAAAAACTTTCAATCTCTCTTTTTTTTTTCCTCATTCTTTTCTTTGGACTTCTTTTCGATATAGCAAGATAATTTTAATCCAAACTTTCATGACCCCCACACTTGAACATTTGTAACACTAGCTGCTTTTTTTTTTTCGTAGCACAACTCCATAAAACTCTTCTTACGAAAAAGATAAAGATAAAAGTTTCATTCTCTCAAGGGTGGAAGGGAAATATTTGGCCACGGGCTAAGGGTTATAATAATGGGGTAAATCAAAGAAAAACAATCACAAAGAGGGGATAAGTGCTTAGCACTTATTTGAACAAACAAAAGGCACAATGGGGATACGAAGGATAAAAATATATATATAGGGACAAGTTTAAAGGCTATGGCTAAACAAAAATGGCCTAAATCACTTCAAAACATGCAAAACTTAGACATCACTTAGGGAGTAATGAGGCAAGTTCTAGCAAAACACCCATGACCGGAATCTCACATAAGCCTTCACTAGCAATGAAAAACACAAGATCAAGAACTAATCCAATTATTAAGTGGTTAACAAAGCTATTGGCAAGAGAATAGATCAAATATGTGTTACACCTCAAATCATCCATCACAAATTGAGATGCAGCGAGCACCACTAAAACAAACCACAAACCAACAAGAGAGAGTAATTGTAACTGCATGCTAAGACAAGTAACTTATTCACCAAAAATAGCATATGAGTCATCCAAGCAAAAGCAAAAATTTTTAAAATTTAGAAATATCCCAAAATTAATGATTCCTCCCCCCACACTTAAAACTTTGCATCGTCCCTGGTGCAAGAGAAAAGAGAAAAACTATAAAACAAAAATAATCACGAACTAGAAAGCAATAAAACTAAATAAAACGAATCTAGAAAGCAATAAAATTAAACTAGAAAGCAATAAATATGAAAGAAATAAAGGATAACATGGGGTGCCTCCCATGAAGCGCTAAGTTTAACGTCGCTAGCTCGACCTAACCCGGTTATGGAGTGCTCATCCTGGTTGATCCGCGAGTTTGATCTCATCACCCCATAGACTCTTCAAATGCAAATACTCATCATGTGTCACCTTGAGAGTAGGGTCGATGTTCAAAATTGACTTGCATTCAATGATTTTTGGCTCATCAAGAACATTAAATTCCACTTTTTCCTCCCCAAAGTCAAAAATCATGGACCCTTTCCTTGCATCAATTATTGCTCCAATAGTGGCTAGGAAGGGTCTCCCCAAAATGAGTGGAACGTCTAAGTTCCTTTGGACATCTATCACAATAAAATCACAAGGCACAAAATACTTGTCCACACGAACTGGGACATCTTCAAGGATTCCAATAGGCTTTACGATTGATCTATCTGCCATTTCTAGGGTGAATTGGATTGGTTTTGGTTTTCCCAACCCTAACCCTTGACAAAGAGTAAGAGGCATAACACTCACACTAGCTCCTAAATCACAAAGGGATCCCTTTAACGGTCGGCCTCCAATCACACAAGGAATTGTGAACTTTCCCGGATCTCTATGCTTAGGTATATTCCTCCCAATTCCCGGGGTCAACGCTCGATACTCTTGTGCCCCAGCTACCATCTCTCGTTCCCCATATTTCTTTTTCTTAGCTAGAATCTCTTTCAAAAATTTTCCATAAGAGGGAACTTGTGAAAGCAAATCAAGTAAGGGAACTGAAACTTTCAAACTCTCAACAATCTCCAAAAACTTTTTCCACCTACTTTCTTTTGTTGTTTCAAATTTTTGAGGAAAAGGCAATGGGGGTACATACCTTCTCACAGGTTTCTCTACTTCCTTTTGGACTTGTGGATTATTTTGCACAGCAATTGGCTCATCTTCTATACCACCAAGTATCTCTTCAATCTTCTCCTCAACAGTCTTTTTAGGAATTGATGCTTTGATTGGAAGAGGTGGCTCTTCAAGTATTTTGCCACTCCTTGTAACAATTGCATTTACATGCTCCCTTGGATTTTCAGGCATAGCTGGCAACTTCCCTGTGACTTTAGTACTTGATATAGAAGGTTGATTTGCTAATTGCCTTTCAACCAGATTTTGGCGAGCTTCCATTTTATCCATCCTTTCTGTAATCTCTAATTGACATTTAATCAATTTTTCCAGCAAAGCGTCCGTATTCGATTGTGGTGGGGCCTCTGAAACAGGAAATTTAGATTGAACTTGAGTACCTTGATAACCCAGAGGACCTCTATTAACAAAGTGTTGAGGGTTGGCAGCTCCCACTGGGTTGCTCCATGAAAAACCGGGATGGTTCCTTGAATTATTAGGATGGTAGGTCCCTTGAGGTTGGTAAGACTGTTGATGAGGCCTATTATATCCCAACATATTAACTTGCTCCATAGAGGTTTGGGAGTTTAACTCGTCGATACAATCCCCTGAATTGTGATTTTGGCTGGTGATTTGGGCAAGTTTTTGAACCAAGGAGACCACATTATCCAACTTTGTTGACAAATCGGCTAACTGCCCCGCATCATGAATTCCTCCTACAAGCTTTTGTGGAGACCTCTCCGTGTACCAAGTAGATCCATTCATAGCAATTTTCTCCAATAGTTCCTCGGCTTGTGTTGGCTCTAGAATCGTGAACGAACCACCTGAAGAAGCATCCACCAAAATCCTAGAATTATCCAGCAATCCTTCATAGAAAGACATCATCAAATCCCAACTCTGAAATCCATGGTGTGGACATTGCCTCTTCAATTCCTTAAATCTCTCCCAAGACTCAGTGAGGGACTCAGTTGCCAGTTGCTTAAAGTTTTGAATTGCCCTTCTCATCCGTTGAGTTTTGGAGATAGGATAGAACTTCTTCAAAAATTCTCCATGTAATTTGTCCCAAGTGTCAAAATGGTTATCTGGATGTGAGGATAACCAATCTTCAGCTCTGTCCTTCAGTGTAAAGGGAAAAAGCCTAAGTCTGACGGCATCTTGAGTGACTCCATTTATCTTGAAAGTGCCACAAAGTCGTAGGAACTTGGTGGCGTGAGCATTGGGATCTTCCGTGGGCATCCCACCAAATCGATCTGCCGCAGCCATGCTAAGTATGGCCGGATTGATCGCAAAGTTATTGGCCTCCACATTTGGAATATTGATGCTACCATGCTCCTCAACATCCGGAGCAAGGTAGTCAGACATTGATCTCCCTCCAGCTTGATTTTCTTGTACCTGTGCCATCCTAGTTTGTTTCCTAAGAAACTTGGCTCTTTTCTCAATCTCAAGATTCAAAGGTAATAATCCTTCTTTCCCACGAGATCGTGTATGCATAAAAAGCCAAGTTCTTAGATTCAAAGCAAAATCACACTCAAGAACAAGAAACTTGTTATGGATTAGCAAATAAAATAAATAAATTAAATGAATAAAAGAAAAAATGAACTAGACTCCTAAAGCAAGACTTTCACTAATGTCAGTACGTAACGCCACGTCCCCGGCAACGGCGCCAATTTGATTGCTGTAATTTGGGGCAAACAAATAATACCCGGAGTATTCGGGTTGTCGAACCACAGAGAGGTGGTGTACTAATCACTAGCTACTAGGTTACTCATATGAAACTAATCCGAACAAAACTTGAAGGTTGATTGATTGCATAAAATAATAAGCAGAATAAAATAAGTAACAAGGTTTTGTAGACAATAGAGCAAGATAGGATTCTTGGGATCACAATGTTTAATCACCTAGTGCCAATTAATGTTTGTAATATTTGGTTTGGAATTAAGATTTGTATGGGAATGCAAAGTGGAATCGAATTACTCCCGTAATCTCTATTCCTAGTGAATTTCCACTCCCATGGCTTAAACACCCAATAAGATCAAAGATCAGCATTCAATTATTCCTAATTACTACCATCTCCCGATGAGCAATAATCTAGAATAAACTTCCCCTAATAAGTTCCCCTTTCCCAAGGACCAACCATTAGGTGCAATCGTGTGTGCCCTAATTTATGCCCCAATTCCCATTGGTGACACAAACATGGCTGTGAAGCTAGTAATTTAGGCCTTTAACCACCAACAACAACAGATTAAAACAAGATTGCAACACAAATCATAAAACCAAACATAAATATATTAAGAAATTAACGAACTAGGCACATAGGTTCATAAACAAATTCACCCAAAAATCCCTAAGGAATTTAGCCAAGCATGGCTAAATTATACATAGCAAATATAAATAAAGAATCACAAATCATCAAAAGAGTACAAGAATTGACCAAGCGATTCTCCCGAATCTCCGTGGCTTCCTCCTTGCTTCCAAAGATAACTTGAGCCTCTTGATTTCTCTCTTTCTTGTCTACAAAGAACTCTGAAAATCTCTCGGTGTCCCCTTAGGGTTGAGGAAGGAGGAATTTTATAGTGGGTACAAAGTTGAGATGAAATAGGAATCTTGTACAAAATTGGACTCAAATTATAATTCTTATATTTAAATAAGAAATTGCCGTCCACTATTTTGGAATGATGAAGTAGCTAATTTGATTTCTTTCTTTGGGAATGGTGCCCCAATGATTACCTAATCATTCTTCAACCCACCATTTTAATTTCACTTTGCCGCAACATTGTGGCACCTCGCGTCATTCTCGACGCGTCGAGCTATGGCTCGACGCGTCGAGACCTGATGGTCTCGACCGGAAGACTTTCTGGAAATTTTCGACGTGTCGAGCCAAAGGCTCGACGCGTCGAGTCCTCTGGGCACCGAACTTGTCCAAAATTGCTCAAAACTCATCCTTGAACTTCCCTTGCTCATATCTTTGACCTAGAATGGTTCAAAAACACTAACAAATACCGTAAAACATTCAAAACAAGTGTGAACCATAATTAAATGATAATAGCAAGGAAAATATGTATTAAATAGACAAAATTAAAGAACTTAATCACTGTGATGATTCAAAATAACTATAATAACAAGCAAATATGTGATAACATCAATATTCCATATTATATTAATCCCTGAAGGATTGCTTTGGTCAATTGTTATGATCTTTCTTTGACCAAATTTAAAAATTTAGGATGTTTATTTCGTCTCTGAATGTGACTAGTACAATATAATATCGTTACGCAAGTGAATCTTTATAAGCACTTTGTACATAGTGCGAGTCTCATTGTTTTCTAAACTAGTCATCTTGTACTCCAGTAGCAGTACATGCATGACGAACTTATACTAAGTATTTTGAATGTCATTGTTTTAAAAGACATCAAAAACTTAATTTTTGTGGGAATATAAACTTTGAGTTTTAAATCTTCCCCACTTGACAATGTGTTTTGGTCAATGGACTTTTTTTTTTAATAAGGTCGCGGAAAGACTCTGAATATATCTTTGCGTGATTAACGACTCCTGACTCGTGAATGAAGTCTGCAACTCCTATTTTTTAATGCTATGCTACTATGCAAAAATGCTATGTGCTTAACCGCCAAAAGTGAGTCACATCATGTTGGTTTGCCTGAAGCAAACAAATTGTTAATATTTGATAATATTTCAACATCTATACTTCTTTTGGCGTTTTAATCTCCCTAAGATTGTCAAATGTTCCACTCATTTTGTTCAATGTGTATGCTTGCCCTATCTAATTTTATATGTCACTTGTGGTAAATTTCATATACTTTTGAGAACTTATTGTGTTGCGATAATCTTTACCTTTTAGAGACTCATTTTTTAATTATGGCATGAGCAATTGGGTCACTTAGGGCAAAAATAATGAGTTAGATATTATAATTTCTTATCCACATGAGTATTTTATAGAGCATATGTGAAGGAAAAATTATCGAATTATCTGTTTTGGGGATATACTTTTGTTTTAAATCCAAATCTAACTCACTGCATATTACAATAAACATTTCCCTAGTACATGGTTTCAAAATAAACATTTCCCTATCTGTGTTATTATTTATAGTGCGCAGTCTATTTCAATATATCACCACCACAGCGTACTTCTAAAAAGGCTACCAAAGAAGCCTCTGTCTCTTGATTAATTAATACCAAGAGCATATGATAGAAGATCAATACATATCCTTAGGTAGGCTGACTGCATACTTAATTAATGAAGATCGTTTCTTAGCATTATGGGGAGATAAGAATTCAAATTTAATAGAATGCCAAGAAATTTCATAAAATGAAAATATCTTCATTATTTAAATCCATGTACTAGTTAAGACTGGACTGGAAGTTCAGAAGATAGTCTATTTGCAATATTAGCAAATAAATCTGCCAGATACATCATACTGATCATAAAAGAGTGTCTAGGTCCTATGTACCTTCCCCAACTAGGACCAAATATATTTACCGATACTCTTTATGACACTAAAAGTGTTGGAGATCCATCGGTGTATGAAATAAGAATCATTATACTAGATCTAGTAAATAAATATTGTCACTCTTGGAAAAGCTTGAATTAATTAGTCCTGGAGACGCTCGTCCAAATGACGAGAAACCCTAGTTAATTCATAGGTGCACCAAACAAACATAATACTAGGGATGCGGGACAACCAGATGTGATCTGAATAAGTTCTGGGAAATGTCTAGAATCTGGTTGACTTAAATATTGCCATAAACAATTATAAATATGGGAGAGATTTATGAAAGTATTATAGTTGTCGATAACACAATAGCCTGTACAAATTGCTCCATTATATGATAATCTGGATCCAGAGTTATACACCGGAAGTGCCATGACTATTTAACGTATAAAGGAGCAATTAAGGCATAGCTCGACTCGCTAATTATTAATAATTCTCTTTATAACAATACACCGTTGAGAGTTAACCCCGAAGGTTACAAGTGGGTGTGTACACGAAAGAGAAATAAGAATAATGAGGTGATATGATATAAAGCGAGTTTGTAGTCTTATGGGTTCACGCAGATACCCTTGATTGATTTTAATCAAACATATTTTCCCACAATAAATGGCATTAAGTTCCGCTACATCATTGGCAGAATAATAAATTAGATATGCAACTAATATTAAATTCAAAAGTCCCCGAAGGATTTTAAGTTCTCAAAATGAGGAAAAGTGAAAATCGCACATTAAAATATTAAGGTCTTTATAGGACCTGAAATAGTTAATATTTATTTTGAGAAATACCTGATGGATTTATAATTCCCGAAATGAGAATTTAAGTGTCATTATATTTACTCTTTAAAGGGTTGCGAATGGAGTTAATATCCTTTGAAGGAATAATATGTACCATTGTGTGCTCGATAAATGGTTGATAATGAACTTATTTATTATTTATTATCTAAGTCAGTATTGATGATGGAAAACATCAATGAAATATATAAAGGGCTTGATGATGTCAGCTCATATTTAAAGACGGAGTTTTTTGAAATAAAAGGCTTGTGAAAGCTAAGTATTATCTCGACTTGAAGATCGAGTTTTTCCATTGAATGAATTTTATACACCAGTTAACCTATTTTTCACCTATCTATATGGTTAAGTATTATGGTTTCGTCAAACTATAAGGTTGTCTAATAATCTCTTGAAGTAGATAAGGAACCGTTTGGACTCGAAGTTCTTTACTTCATTATCGTTGGAGCACTATTTTAGAACCAGAAGTTCCATAATCGCAACAGGCATGATATTTGCAATGAAATAGCTAGCAGAATCTAGTGCTCCTCCTACAATGAAGTACTTGAATAATGATTAACATATCATCCGGTATATTCAAGGTACAAAGACATGACATTTATGTAATAAACTATGATACAATTTTAATAGGCTACTTGGGTACTGGCTTTTTGTTTGATCCCTGTAATGCCAAGTCCCAAACTGGTTATACAATGAATTTTCCTTAATGTTCAAAATGAGGATAATAACACTTGTGTTGCACAAATGTTATATGAGCTCTAGAAGAGACATAAGATTATTGTACAAGATATTTACTCTAGTGACAATCCGGAAGATTTGTCCAATCTATTTCTACAATTTTTGAAATATATTTTATGCGTGAGATTTGAAGATTGTTATCTTGAGGGGGAGTATTATCTTACATGGATCAATCCTGAAGATTGGATCTTGACAACTAAACAGCTGTACTCTTTTCCTTAGTTAAGTTTTTTTTTCCTCACGGGGTTTTTCCTTAAATCTAAGGTTTTTAATGAGGCAGCTAATCTAAAACAAGAATACACATACATCATGCACTCTTTTCCTCAACTAGGTTTTTCCCAAGTGGTTTTCCTAGTGAGGTTTTAACGAGACATGAGTATGATATAGTAATGACAATGGGGAAATGTCACAAAATAGTTATTTATGTAGACAAACCCCAAAAATCCTGAAGATTATGCCAATTGTTCCTTGAAGGCTTATGATTGTACTCTTTTTCCCTTAACTAAGTTTTTTCCCACAGGGTTTTCTTAAGTTAAGGTTTTAATGAGGCAATCAGTACAATATATGTTCTTAAAAATATCATGTACTCTTTTCTTCAATTAGGTTTTTCCCACGTGGTTTTCCTAGTAAAGTTTTTAATGAGGCATGAATATAATTACCCATAAATCTTGCATTCTTTTCTTTGTCTAGGTTTTTTCCCACATTGTTTTCCTAGCAAGTTTTTAATGAGGCAAGATTATGGCAAAATAATGTCCAAGGGGGAGTGTTGTAAAATCTAATTATGGACATTATTCTAGCATTAATGATATGATTGGTAACGGCTTTATATTTATGGCATGATCTTGTAATAGTTGTTATATATATTGAGTAGTGATGTACAGAGTGGATGAATGAATAAGAAATCTCTTTCCTTCTTTATTTTCTTCTTCCTGTTTATACTGTTCTTCGCGAGCTAAAGGTCTGCAGACAAATCTGCATTACAACAACAATATTATAATAAATATATCATTAGCAATCAATCAATACAATTACATAATATAATTCATGAACCAATAATTAGTAATCATTTTTACATTATCCATTAATCATTTGTAAATCAACACAAAATTATTATTCAATCACAACACAAATATCAACATGAAAAACAACTTTGACTTTTCCTAAACAATAACAAGGCAAACAGAAAGGAATGTTATGCTTTTGGATAACAAGACGAACTGAAATACATTATTCCTTATTTTGCCTCAATTCAAATTTTGTTCCCAATTGAAATCCATTTTAAATTTTGTTCACTATTGGAGAAAGCACCCGTAAGATTGTTGGGTTGAGCTTAACAGATTTAACTTTTTATTGGGTTAATTTTTTTTATTTTATTTTATTTATTTATTTATTTTTATCATAAACCTTAAAATCTCAAGTTATTGGATGGATTCAATTAAAATCTTTTATTTCCAATTTTGATAAACTCTCACATTTACAATATAAATTTAAAATATCATTTAATTAATTTAAATGTCTAATTTTAAATTTCAATATATATGCTACCTCCACTAAGGCTCGAACTCATAATCTTCCAAATGGAAATCCAACCCGGATACCATTAGACCACATAGTCCTGGTTAAAAATAATTAATATATTTGCATGTCATATAATAATAAAAAGTTTTATTTTTCATAAAAAAATAATGTACTTTATAGTAACTTTATTAATATATTTATTAAATTTTATTTTAAAAATAAATAAAAATAAAAGAAAAAAAATGTAAAAGAGAAGCTTATATATATATTTTATTTCATATTATTTGTGAAACAAAGAAAGCCTTGAGCAGGTCGAGCTATTGAGTTAGTCCTTTAGGCCAACTCACTAAATTTTGGAGTCATTTATTTAGGCTATTGAGCTTGTTAATTCTAGGTTAATTTTATGTCAAAATAAACTTTTTTGGTTCTAACTCCTAAATTTATTGTCAAGTATTTTATGATTTGATGACATCATTGTTACCATTCCAAACGGAAAGTCACAAGTTCGAGTCTCATCCCAATTCAAGAGTTGGCATATTGTGTGAAACAGTTACAGCAGATGAAATATTAACATGACACGATCTAAATGAGTTCTACATGGAGTCATGGACCTCTAAATTCTACTTCCTCAATTAAACTCCATGATGCTATAAGCATTGGTAAGGCATTATCGTCAAATGGGTCCCAAAAAAATAGTATACTTCAAGGTTCAAGTGTAGTGATTAAAAATATAAAAAAAAAAATTTAAAATAAATTTAGGAATCCATGTAGTATTCTTTTAAAAAATTATCATTAAAATGCAATTTTCAACACTTGAATAAAAAAAAAAAAAGGGGGGGGGGGGGGGGGGGGTGGGGGGGGAAATTAAAAATAAATTCCTATTGGATGGCCCACTAAAGTATTGAGAACCAAATGAACCAATAGCATTGGAGTTGTGGATGCATTTTGATCAATAAAATGGGACCTCAGCAATTGGCTTCTTCTCATCCACACATTGCACTCAACTTGGACAAAGGGTTCACCCCCTCAAAAATGCAGAGCCAAACTTTGAAGGAGTCTTAACCAGAACAAATGTGGGTTAATCAGAGGATTGTTGAGCCCTCGGCTAAAATCATCCACCCACATGCAGCACCTCCCAAGCAGATTCAAGCCACACCCACATCTCATTCTCCTTCAGCTCTCAACAAATCTTCCAAGTTATCGCGGAGAGAGCTTGCCATTTCGGCCAATTCATCCTTGCTACTACTCCTAGGCACCCAAGCACTAGTGCCATTGCACCAGTTCAAGGCACGGGCCGAGGAAGTTTCTGAAACCACTGATGTAATCAAACAAGAAAATAGCCCAGGGGAGAGCGAGGTTAAGGCAGGGGAAGTTTCTGAAAACATTGATGTAATCAAACAAGAAAATGACTTGGGGGAGAACAAGGTAAGGACTGAGGAAGTTTCTGAAAACATTTACGTAACCGAAAAGGAAAATGGCATGGGGGAGAGCGAGGCAAAGGCAGATGAAGTTTCTAAAAACACCAATGCAACTCAACCAGAAAATGATTCAGGAAAGAATAACTACTGTGCAGGTCAAAATCTGACAAACCGTGCATTTCTTGAAGTATCTATTGATGGGGAACCTGTAGGAAGAATTGTTATAGGGCTGTACGGGAACACTGTCCCTGGTGGCACAGCAAGATTCAGTAATCTCGTAAGTGGGAGAGCAGGCATCAGTTACAGGAGAAAAGAGTTTGTGAAAATCATGCCAAGCTATGTGCAACATGGTGGGGTGAGGTCATACGGTGTGGATGCTGAGCTTGCAAGTAGAAGAGGAAGCAACATGACAGTTGATAGCCTTGTTGCTGAATGGGAGAAGCAATATGAAAGCTGCCCCGGAACTAAGAATGTAGCTGGGAGCATAAGTATCATAGTCAGAGATCCATCACAACCACCCCCAAAAGTGAAACTCGTTGCACGCAATGGGAAGCTGGAGATTGATCAAGAGGAAGTGGGAAAGGCTCCAAATGGAACCGAGTTCATCATAGCTACAAAAGACTCACCTGAGTTGGATAGCTCAGCTTTGGTGGTTGGAAGAGTGCTGGAAGGGATGGATGTAGTGGAGAGAATTGGTCAGGTGAAAACTGTGAAAGAGAATACCACTTCTCCTTACTTTAGGTAACTGCTTCTTGCTCCTTCATGCTTCTTGTATGGCTAAAACCTGCATATCTTGAAAAAACCACTTGAATACACATGGATAGTGAAAAGGGAAAATTAGTTTAAGTGCATTACATAATAATTGGGTGTATAAGCAACTTGATCATTGCATATAAATTTGAATTGAAAATAAAAGAAACATAGAAATAACATTAATTGAGAGATAAAGAAAATTTGCCAAGAGTTAAATCTTCACTGGCATGGTGTGATCATAACTGAGATTATAACACATTAACACTAATAGTTGTTCTTTCCAACAGGGTAGCGAAGTTGATAGGAGATAAAAGGGCTGTTGTTGCAGAGAGAGGCTTCAACCGACCTTACTCCAAAGTGATGATCACAAATTGTGGTCTGATGTAATGAGTGAAATGCTTAGGGGAACTTTTTTACCTTACAATTTTTGTAAAGGGGACAAAATGTCGGCAAACTTGTACTGCATTCATCGGGAACTCTTTTACTTTACAATTTTTGTAAAGGAGGGGACAAAATGTTGGCAAACTTGTACTGCATTCATACTTTTGAATAATATTTATCATAGGATCTTTTACAATGTAAAATAATGCAGTCATAAAAAAGGATATTCTCTCTCTCTCTCTCTCTCTCTCTCTCTCTATCTATTTCGATTTCAAAATGTTAATAGACATCTCAAGCAATACAGGAACTGGTCAGACAACTCATCCCCACCTCATCTCTAGGACCAAGGGGCTCAGAATAAAATTGATCTCCATTATGAAATGCATTGCTTTCATTTCCTCTTGTGAATTGAGAGCGTAACATACTGCACTGGTTTGCAATCTGGTGGCAATATATTGTGTTTAACTAGACTGGATAAGCTTCTTTCTTTTTGCAGGCGTAGGTATAAAAAGCCTTTTCACCGAAGCAACAGGATCATCAACCTGTATACCAGGAAGAAAAACAAGAAAATAATATCTTTTAATGCTGTAGACCAATACCTGTCCCATGAACCAAGTAGCATTTGGTCAAGATAAACAAATTCTTAATAAAAATCACGATAATGTAAAACCAATATTATAAATTTATAATTGTACAAATTAAAGGGAGGAATGACTGCATGAGCATAGTGCAATGAGGACAACTGTTGCATTAAACACGTTTGTGTTCGACAAATTATATATTCTAGTATGAAGGATAAGATAAGTTGGAGAAAGGTAATGAAAAAGTACGCCTAAATTAATCACTGCACTACGTTCTTAGTTTATATCAAATATTATGCATGAAGCTGCAGCTAGTTGGAGTTGTTAAATATTCGGTGGATTGAGGGAAAGACAATGAAGCATATGCAGAAGATATCACATGAAATTCAAATTAATTACAAAGCAACGGCTATCTTAAGTAATTGAAGTTTTGAAATTTGTAAATATTTCAGGAAAGAAAAAGATAGAAGTTCAGCCACTGGAATGAGACACGGGGAGCCTATATCTTTGTTTTATCAGTGAATTCAAGTTAGGTTACCATTACTATCATTAGATGCTACTAAATTCTTCTCTTCCTTACCTTAATCAGGGATGACGAAGGGGCATCTCCAGTCAAAGGATGAGAAAACTCCTTATTAGATTCCAAAGCAGATAAAGTTTGTTGCCATCCAGGTGCAGAGCCACTACTAGATGCAATCCAGGGACAGAAATGTTTGTGTAGCCTTATCGGATCGAACTCTGTACCTCTGTCTAGTGGTACTTCCTGTAAAGCCTTTGCTGAAAAAAAATAAAATAAAATTTTAAGGATTACCACTCAGCTCAACATATAACAGAAGAAATCAGATTAGAATCTGGAAAAAATATGCTCAACATATAACAGAAGAAATCAGATTAGCATCTGGAAAAATATCACTGGCTGGCTTTCCTTTCCATAGTTATAAAAAACTGACAGAACAAAAGGCAATATATAACCTCAATTCTCAGAGGTAAATTTAGCTTCATTGTAGTTGCAAAAATAGAAAATCTAACTTAAATTCATCATTGATAGGTGGTTACTAACATGCCATGTTGCAGAGAAGAGCAAATTGTATTGAAATAAGCATTTGGAACTCCAGCTTATTCAATTTATGTGCTCATCTAATTTGCTATATACTTGTAAAGAGTTATCTAACCTAATGAGTACATAAGTATATGGACCTATAAACAATGATATTACAAGACTTTTACATCCCTAGTACTTTCAACATTTTTCTTAATTGGGTTGTGGTGGTGCTTAAGAAGTTCCATTATCCCACTTCATCTCCATCTGTAAAAGTGAATGGTTCTTTAAAAAATTCTGCATTATCACTCCAATTAATGAGATTCTCAAGTTCCTCTACTTGTATCAAAATAATTTTACAACAAAAAGGGAAGCAGAGAATACTAATTCACAACTTACTCTTATAGGACCCTATATGCATATATACAACGGGAAGCAATAACAGAAGCTAAAAATCAGGGAACAGTTAGAAACTTAAGAGTGACACTCTTGGCTGGAAAAACATGACAATGAATGGGCTCATATGGTCATACCTATAGTTGGCACAACATCATGGTTCTGAATTGTCGATTGTACTCCATCATCCTTGCTGTCACGTTGCTTGATTGCTTGTTTGGAATTGCAAGTTCCAACCTCTAATCCATTATGCTCAGTAGTTTTTCCCTGATGAGATGTGCCTCCACCTTCTCTACTTGATCCAAGATCATCTCCAGTTTGGGATGTAGAATGATCTGCAACAACTGGATCAACATTTTCAACATCATCTGCATGATCTGGTAGTTTGCCAACCTCACTTGAAACTTGTGCTACCATCTGAGTGTCCTCTGATTGCTCTTCTGTAATTGGGTCTGATTTACTGGTATCAGATATTTCTTGTTCGGCATTTACTGCAACAACTGGATCAACTTTTTCAACATCATCTGCATGATCTGGTAGTTTGCCAACCTCACTTGAAACTGGTGCTACCATCTGAGTGTCCTCTGATTGTTCTTCTGTAATTGGGTCTGATTTACTGGTATCAGATATTTCTTGTTCGGCATTTACTGCAACAACTGGATCAACTTTTTCAACATCATCTGCATGATCTGGTAGTTTGCCAACCTCACTTGAAATTTGTGCTACCATCTGAGTGTCCTCTGATTGCTCTTCTGCAATTGGGTCTGATTTACTGGTATCAGATATTTCTTGTTCGGCATTATTCTGTTCATCCAGAGAAATGTTCTGACCTTTGCCTACCAAGAGTGACTCCTCAGCAGTTAAGCAAACCCTTATCTCAGAATCAGTTGAAAATCTAGCTCTTATATTCTGTCCAACAACAGGAAGTGATATTTTTGCCCTATAATTTTGCGATGCCGGAAGGGGGCCACCTGCAATAGTTATATTTGAATTTGGTCTATCATTCAATATTGTGGAAACAGCTAGTGCAGTATTTGCAGTGCCTTCTTTACTATTATCACGATTGTCATTGCTCAAAATAAGGTTTCCTGGAGCACCACCCATGTGATTATCAGCTGCATTTTCACTATTAATATCCATATATCCACTCAACCTTAAAAATTCAAGAGGACGTTGAACTGTAGAAAATGCCCATAATCCAACACGGGCCCCACAAATCTGACACTCCAAAGCAACAGAATTAGGATCAGAAATTGCACCATCAGATGTTTGAATATCATCATTTGCCCCACTATTCTCATTAGAAGAAAGAATGGTAATGCCATGGTTCAGTCCACTAAACTGAGATAAATATCCATGCTTGTTATCTTTAGCAGATTGATTTAATTGGTCCTTGGAATCAACAACATATGGCAAAGCACGGGGTACCCAGCCACATAAACTAATCAGCTTTTGTGCCTGAAAATATTCAATACAGTAACACCAATTAATAGGAGGGGTTTACCAGTTTATATTATATTATTGATATAATGAAGTAATAAACAGTTGAAAGAACTGAAAGGAAATATAGACATGGTTATGAGAAATTAGTTCAAGATATTAGACTAATTAGAGATAACCACAAGAAGCCAATAAAGAGATTTAGGAGCACCAGCTCAAACCCGTGCTTTAATGTGCAGGGTGTAAACAGAAGGTAAAGGACCAGAAAGGAGCTAAAAGTTAGCATGTTAAAGCCACAGGATCAAACCAGCTCACATTTTGCATGTCATGGTAAGAATATGAACAACATTTTTAGTCCAAAGGAATTTGTAACTGCATGAAAGTGCAAAAGAATCACAACTTAATTGCACCATCAGTGAAATTTAACTTGCAAACCTGATAATATGTGAGAGATGAAGTAGATTTCGGTTGGTTTCCAAGATCATCTTCTCTAGAAGTTTCAGTGGACCTGTCAGACTCTACTGCTGAAGATGTTTTGAGAAATTCTTCTAACCGGGTGCTTCCCAAGCAATTAACTATAGAAGAAGAAGTCACAGGTAGGGCTACAAGCTGCACTAGAGCAGAACAACGGGATTTATATTCATCAACTAAAACAGTAGTAGGCATTGGTGGGAAGGCTGCTAGCTTTTCGTCACAGGCATTGTCAACCCATGGGCAAAGCAGCTTGTGTCCGCTGTCAAGTTTCAAGCTGAATACTAAGGCTGCTTTATCAACTGTTGGTCACCCATCAAAAATAGAAAGAAACAACATTTTATCAAGGCTAAGTTGAAAAAAGATAACGAGTACTGCTTGTTAACGTCAACAAGTGTTGGAGAGTGGGAGGAGTGGGGACTGGGGAGGGGGGAGTTGTAGTACAACTTGCCTTGTTGTTGGCTCCAAGATGGTGGACAAGTAAAGATAAGGCGCACTCCACATGCTTCACATGCAATAGTATCCATATCTACGTTTATCCAACCCCTTCTAGCACAGTTTACTGCACTTACCACCTGTTATGATGATCAGAGTATGCACTTCATACCATTGAATTTTAAAAATCTTAAAATCTCAGAGAAGTTTTTAATACAAGCTGAAGAACATAAAATGTATCTTTACCTATGCAAAACAAGCAAAAGGCAAAACAAGTGTATATTTAATGGCTACATAAAGAAATCCTTCAAGAGCACACAACATAATCTAAGGAAAAGAGATTAAGAAACTAAGATGTAATCTCATAAAATGTTGTCACAAGTATCTAAGAAAGGAAGCTCAATAAGTTTAAATCATGAAATTCTAAAAATTGTCATGCCAGGAAATCAGAGAATCAATAATTGCCCAAAAATACAACTAACTAAACCCCCAGCCTTAACATTATTCCCATGTACTCATTATTATTATGATAACAAGTTCAGTTCTTTTTTTTTTTTAAGAAGAAGAAGAAGAAGAATCTAATGTTGCGATGTTGGTATGGAAGAGCTGTTGGAGTTCCTAAGCACTAAACACAATCTATTTTCTTCTGCAAAGCTTAACCACTGGCTTGGTGTCACTTTTGTGAATAAAATTACCATAAGAATTGCTACTCTTCGAACAAATCCCCAGAAAGTTGATTCACATATTAGAGGAGCCATTAAGTACTATAAGAACAAGCTTCATATTCTTATTATATATGAGAAGAGTAACACAACAACAGTAGGTGCTAAAATCTAACCTGCGGTTTAGCAAACCACCACATAGATTTGAAAGTGGCCAGCCTTCTAAAATAATCACCTCTGTCCCATGGTCTACAAGGAGAAGCTTGAGTTTCTCCACTCGAATCCGACAAATTCCGTAATCTCTCACCCGCCTTGAATGTCGATTTCGGATCGGATACTACTAATGCATAGGAAGAATTTGCTCGTTTCTTGCCTCTTGATAACTGAACTTCCGATGAACTATTTTGGCATAAACACAAATAAACAAAGCAATTTGTCAAAACCAAACCATCTGAGCGCACATTAACACCCTCAAAATTGCAACTCTTAACCGCAGCACGATTTGAAAGATAAATATACAAATCCAAAAGCTAAATTGAAAAAAAAAAAAAAATTATTAAAAAAAAACGATAAAACAAAATGTGAGAAATAGGGAGAACGAAAGAGAACCTGATGGCGGGGAGTTTGGATTTGGGAGGAGTCTGAAAAAGTTTGTCCATCACCGCATGAAACCTCTTCTCTGATTCTTCGGCCATCTTCTACTGCTACTCTCCCTAATCTTCTTGTTGTATGTATAGTAGGGTGCAGTTCAAACTTGTAAGACTATATGTCTATATGCAGCGCCATAGAAATGTGACACGAAGGGTTGGATATTTCAGGGGGGACTGCCGATACTCGAGATTGCCCAACGTAATTGCTAAAGCTTAGGTTTGAAAATATGTTATTCGGAAAATTTCATTTTTTGAAAAATAATTTTATTTTTAATATTTAATTAAATGTCATAAAATTATCTTTTTAACTTAGTTAAAAATTAAGAAATTGATTTTTATTGTTTGGTTCATTTTTTGGAAAATAACTTATTATTTGAGTAAATACCTAAAATGGTCCATCGACTATAGCTAACTTCACATATTGGTCCTCGACTTTTAATTTCAACCAATTAAGTCCTTAACTTTGCAATTTTAACACAATTTGGTCCTTTGTCTATTTGACCGTTTGTTGACTGCATTTTTTTAGGATATATATGTAATTTCATGGTCCATCGTCGGTTTTTTAAGGTTCCGGTTGCATTTCTAGACCGCACTGTTACATTTGAATCCACTGTCGGCGCTGCACCCCATGCCGGAGAGATTATAGCTTTTGATAGATAGATCGTCGAAGTCCCTGGAGTGGCTCTTCGAGAAAGTCGTGACTCCAAGTGATGTAGGCAAGCTGAACCGGCTCGGGATCCCCAGCAGCAAGCGGAGAAGCACTTCCCCCTCCGAAACGGCGCTGTCACCTCCAAGAGCGTTCTCTAAGCTGAACCGGTTCGTGATCCCCAAGCAACAAGCGGAGAAGCACTTCCCCCCTCCGCAACAACGATGTCACCTCCAAGAGCGTTCTATTGAGCTTTGCACGTGAAACTACATATATATCCTCAAAGATCACGGTCAACAAACGGTCAAATAGATTGAGGACCAAATCGGGTCAAAATTGCAGAGTTAATGACTTAATTGGTTGAAATTGAAAGTCGATGACCAATTTGTGAATTTAGCTATAGTCGAGGGACCATTTTGGGTATTTACTCTTATTATTTGTTATCTAAAAACATAATAAGTTTCAATCTAAAAACATAATAAGTTTCAATCCATATTATATCTCTGGTTTATGTCCGTTTTTTCTGTTAATTTTTTTTGTACCTTATGCTATAAAAGTTGTACTATAAAATTTTTTGGACAAAAATATCCATGCTGTTATAACTTCTATTATCTTACCACATTATTATTACCATGTACATGCATACATAATATTTTTTATTACATCCTTTAATGGTAAGTTTGAATTTTTTTAGATTTTAATTAAAATGTTACCATAGTTATATTTAGTAATTTATCATTTCTATAATTCTTACCTCAATAATATTAATATGAATTATATAATTATATAATTATATAATATATATATATATATATATATATATATATATATATATAAACACACACACACACACACACACAAAATAATATAACTAAGATTTTAATATTTAATTTTAATATTGAGCATATATTTTTTGCGCATCGCGCATATAAAATACTAGTAAAATAATACGGAGTAATAATAATAATAATAAGTTGCGGTGGTGATAGTAATAATAATTTGGAAACTAGCTTGAAAATATTTGAGTAAGAAGATAAATACGAGAAAATAATGAATCTGAAAAATGTCTTCCGTCTTATAAAACTTATAAAGGTTATGATCTCCTTGGCCCTTAGCGTTTTCCCAGTAGAATCAGTGGTGGAGCCACATGGAAGTTGCAGGGGGCCTTGTCCCCCCTCTCCCCCCCCCCCCCCCTCCCCCCACCCCTCACCCCAACCAATTTTTTTTATTAGTATTGTAGTTTTTTTTTTTTTTTTGGCCCCCTCACTAAATATTTGTTATTTTACCCCCTCCAAGCAAGCTTCTAGGGTAACTTAGTTGGATTGCTAATTTGCTATCTAGGTAGTTTTTTTTTTTTTTTTTTGAAACACGTAGTTATTTTTTTAATTCGCCAATGAAATACATTGCAATTGTGTTTATTATAATAATAAATTGTCATTTTGCTACTAAAATCTTTAAATTTCTGCTACTTTAATCTTTGTCATTTTTAATTTGCAAATGAAATACATTGCAATGGTGTTTATTATAATTTATTAAAATCTTAAAATTTCTACTACTTTAATCTTTGTCTTTTTTAATTTGCAAATGAAATACATTACAATTGTGTTTATTATATATAATAATAACTTGTCATTTTGCTACCAAAATCTTTAAATTTCAGCTACTTTAATCTTTGTCTATTTATTCTTTTTTCTTTTTTCCAGTTTTAGTTAATTCAATTGATTTGTCAAAAAAATTAACACTGTGAACATCGCAAGTTTGAGTTGAAATGAAAAAGACACAAATAATTTATCTTTTCTTTAAAAGAAATAATTCTGAAACTTATATATCTCAAGTAAATTCATTTATAAGTATTGAGCAATTGCATTCTGGAAGACATTCCAAATTTTAGTAGATTTGTAATATAATGATGTATTTTAAAATATGTTAAATAAATATTAATATGTTTTATTATTCTCTCTCAGATTGTGATTAGCCCCCCACACCAAAAAATCCTGGCTCTGCCCCTGAGTGGAATGGATCGAATAGCGATAATATAAAGAGTAAAAGAGAGAGAGAGTAGACAATAATGTAGGTTACCAGGATTTTCATTCATCCAATACACAATACAATACATGTCTTTTTATATACCATGCTAATATAACGAATGCAATAATGGTAGGCTTAATTAATAGACTGTTACGTCCGTTACAATATCAATTAACATAATGTCCACATTTATTATCTATTTATAACACTCCCATTTGGACATTATTTTTCCATCATGCCTCATTAAAAAGACTCGCTAGAAAAATCATGTGGGAAAAATCTAGTCGAGAAAAGAGTACACGATATATGGGTAATGCATGTGTTGTTTCGATTGCCTCATTAAAACCCTTACACTGAGAAAATCCTGTGCGAAAAAACTCAGTTAAGAAAAAAAGAGTACAATTGTAGATTTTCAGGGTTTGAAATATTTGATCATTAGGACCAATAAATCAATCATACTTAGACATTGGTGTTCCCCCTAAAGACAATAATCTCCCTATCCTACGCATCCCAATTTTATGAACGTACTTTTCAAATGTGGATGTAGGTAGGGACTTAGTGAACAAATATGCTAGATTGTCAATATATCGAACCTTCTGAACTTGTATTTCACCACTCTTTTGGAGTTTGATCGTGTAGATAAAAGAATTTAGGTGCAATATGCTTTGTAAGGTTTCCTTTAACATATCCACTACTCATCTGTGCAACACATGTTGCGTTATCCTCATACATGATAGTGGGGATATGGCCAATACCTGTTATTCCACATGATCTTTGAATATTATGTATTAATGACCTCAACCATACACACTCTTTTGAAGTCTCATATAAAGCAATGATTTCTGAGTGATTAGAGGAGGTAGCTACTAGTGTCTGTTTAATTTAACGGATTTTTATAAAATAGCAGTACCTCCATAAAGGAATAGATATCCAGTTTGGGATTTTAGTGTTATGTGGATTAGACATATAACCAGCATCCGAATATCCTACTAATGTGGCATCTTAATTTCTTTCAAATAGAAGCCCAAGATCATTTGTACCTTGAAGATATCTGAGGATATATTTCACGTAATTCCAATGTCTTCTGGTTGGAGCAGCACTAAATCAAGCTAACATGTTTACTAAAAATGCAATGCCAGGTCTAGTGCAATTGGCAAGATAAAGAAGTGCTCTTGTGGCACTTAAATAAGAGATTTCTAGTCCTAGAATATCCCTACTATCTTCCTTTAGTCTGTATGGGACCTTATCAACTTCAAGTGATCGGACCACCATTGGAGTACTAAGTTGGTGAGATTTATCCATATAAAATTTCTCCAATAGTTTATTTGTATATTTAGATTGGTGTATGAAAATTCCTTCACTGAGATGCTCGACTGCAGCCCAAGATAGAACTTGGTTTTTCTTAAGTCTTTCATTTCAAATGTATCCTTTAAACATAAGAATGCCCTTTTAACATCTTTGTGTGTTCCAATAATATTTATATCATTGACATAAATGGATATTATACAAAAACCATAAGATGATTTCCTAGTGAAGATGCAAAGACTAATATCTTTATTTTCATATCCTTATTTTAAGAGGAATTCACTCAATCGACAGAACAACATTCCTTCCCGTTGTTTTAAATCATATAGTGACTTTTGTAGTTTTATGTTATACATGTTTCGATCTATCTTTCCTTTCCAGAAAGGATTTTGGATACCCTCGGGTACTTTTATATATATATATATATATATATATATATATATATATATATATATATATATATATATATATATATATATATATATATATATATATATATATATATATATATATATATATATATAGAGAGAGAGAGAGAGAGAGAGAGAGAGGGGGAGGGGGGGGTTGCATTCAAATACAAACCCCTTAAAATATAAACTTGAGCTCGTGCACATGTTAACATACTTACATGCACACAGGGCGCACTACCAACAATTTTTGGGATTAGCTCGTGCACACATTTACATACTTACATGCACACGGCGCGTAGGAGGAAAAATCACAACCATCCATCAAAGCTCGTGCACACATTAACATACTTACATGCACACAACGCGTAAGAGGAAAAAATCACAACCATCCATCAAAGCTCGTGCACACATTAACATACTTACATTCACACAGTTTGTAGTTTAAGGGGGGTTTGTATTTGAAAATAATCCTATATATATATATGTGTGTGTGTGTGTGTGTGTGTGTGTGTGTGTGTGTTAAAACACGTGCAATTTTACTGGGTTCTCCGTATTCAAGGCGGTTATTTAAAATTTTCTGGAGTAACTGTGATTGTTTACTAATTTTGATTTTTCGCGGAGTTAAATCTTTTGCACCGATTGGTCGACCACGCTTCTAGCGATGAGGAGTACCGGTCTCAGTACTTGGTCCTTAGGGACAATTATTCTTGACGGAGCATTTTCTACAGAAATATAGGACCTAGTCACTCATTTATAATCAGTAAACGTATCTGGTAAATTATTTGCTAATTTTTGAAAAATTATTATCTTCTGAACTCCGAGTTCAATCTGACTAGTACGTGGATCAAGATATTAAATATTTTTGTTATCCCATGAAATTTCCTAGCATTTTATTAAAGCTGGGCTTTTATCTCTCATAAGAATACAATCAGCATGTCTTGTAGTAAACTGATCTGTTGGCATGGGCTCAAGGTATTTAATGATGGACGGTGATACAAATCCAACATATATACCTAATTTACGTTGTGGGCCCATCGAGGTATGATGTGGATGTAGTATGGGTACATGTACCGCACAGTCAAAGACACACAAATGTGATATGTCTGACTCATTGCCATGTACTAGTTGTAAGGTGGAATAGTTATGATATATAGTGGGATGGATTTGTATTAAGGCAGTAGCATGCCAACATGTAATACTGCATGTCACCAATAAGTAATCGGCAAATTGGATCGTTGTAGTAATGGTCTAGCGATTAATTTAACTATTATAATTAGAGATTTAGCTAAACCATTTTGGGTATGGACATAGGGTACATGATGTTTCACATTAATCCCTAATGTCATACAATAATCGTCGAAAACCAATGAGGTTAATCATCAGCATTATCCATTTGCACGTTTTGAATGAGATAATTGTGGAATTGGGCATTCAATTTAATGATTTGACTCATGAATTTTGCAAATGCCATATTTTGTGTGGAAAACAGGCACACGTGTATTCACCGAGTGAAAGCATCGATAAGGACCATGAAATATCGAAACGGTCTAGAGGATGGGTGGATGGATCCACAAATGCCTCCTTGTAACCTTTGCAGGAAAATAGGTGACTCAAGACCGACCTTAGAACGCGAAGGACGAGTAACAAGTTTTCCTTTTGCACAAGCAATACATGTAAAATCTTTTAATAAAAGAACGTTTGTTCTAAGGAGGTTATGTCCAGTTGGTTGTGCTTTTCAGCGACCAGTAAAGCAGAGATAAACTCTGAATGCTTAGAATAGTTCCTACACCACGGCGCGCGTTGCATTATGCGCCCAGATGCAAAACGACGTCGTTTCAATTTTTTTTTTTTTTTGAAATTTCCCGCCCAGTGTTTGGCAGTTAATTTTTCTTGAGAAAAGGGTCAAATAGACCCCTAAACATTACCCTAAAGGTCAATTAGCCCCCTAAACTTTAAAAAATGTCAATTAAACACTCAAACATGCTAAATTTGGTCAATGAAGCCCAAAAATCGGTAAATGACCTGTTTTTACCGGTCATTTTAATTCCGGCGACGAAATCCGGCCACCGGTGACGAATTCCGGCCACCGGCGAATTTTTCCGGCGGCCGACGAATTAATTTTCTGGCCGTCCGGTCGTCTTCCACCGGAGAAGACGACCGGACGGCTGCCTTCTCCAATGGAGAAGGCGGCAGGCGGCCGTCTGCCGCCTTCTCCAGTGGAGAAGACGACCAGATCTGGTCGTCTTCTCCATTGGAGAAGATGACCAGATCTGGTCATCTTCTCCAATGGAGAAGACGACCAGACGGACGTCTTCTCCATTGGAGAAGACGACCAGATCTGGTCGTCTTCTCCACTGGAGAAGGCTGGAGAAGGCGGCCGTCCGGTCGTCTTCTCCGGTGGAAGACGACCGGACGGCCGGAAAATTAATTCGCCGGCCGCCGGAAAAATTCGCCGGTGGCCGGATTTCGTCGCCGGAATTAAAATGACTGGTAAAAACAGGTCATTTACCAGTTTTTGGGCTTCATTGACCAAATTTAGCATGTTTGAGTGTTTAATTGACCTTTTATAAAGTTTAGGGGGCTAATTGACCTTTAGGGTAATGTTTAGGGGTCTATTTGACCCTTTTCTCATTTTTCTTTTAAAAAAACTCATGTTCAAAAATGTACATAATGTTATACATGAATGTACATAATTGTATACATGAATGTACATAATTGTATTACAAAATATACATACTGTTTTTTAAAAGATAATACACATAATTTAACATAATACATAATAAACATAAACTTTTAACCTAATACACATCAACTCTTAACATAATACACAAAAATTTCCTGATTCGGATGTACATAATTGTACAAAAAAAAGTGTACATAATTGTATAAAAAATATACATAATTGTATGAACAAATATACATAATTGTATGAACAAATATACATAATCAAGCAACTTCCTATCGCGCCTCCCAAAACAACGTCGTTTTGGGAGGCGCGCGGCGCACAGTGCTACGCGCGTCGTGGTGTAGGGTATAACGATTTATATCCTACACTACAGCGCGCGTTGCATTGTGCGCCCAGATGCAAAACGACGTCGTTTCAATATATATATATATATATATATATATATATATATATATATATATATATATATATATATATATATATATATATATATATATATATTATTTTATTTTAATTTTTTTTTTTTGAAATTTTCCGCCCTAGTGTTTGGCAGTTAATTTTTCTTTAAAAAAGAACTCATGTTAAAAAATGTACATAATGTTATACATGAATGTACATAATTGTATAACAAAATATACATACTGTTTTTTAAAAGATAATACACATAATCTAACATAATACATAATAAACATAAACTTTTAACCTAATACACATCAACTCTTAACATAATACACAAAAATTTCCTGATTCGGATGTACATAATTGTATAAAAAGAATGTACATAATTGTATAAAAAGAATGTACATAATTGTATAAAAAATGTACATAATTTTATGAACAAATATACATAATTGTATGAACAAATATACATAATTGTATGAACAAATATACATAATTATATGAACAAATATACATAATCACAACAACTTCCTACTGTGCCACCCAAAACGACGTACAGTGCTACGCGCACCGTGGTGTAGGGTATAACGATTGACAGGCTCTAATTAATCAGCTTTTGAAATAAAGTTATGGTTTTTGGGCTGGACTGGGTTTTGTATTGTAAGTTCGTATGACCCATAATTGGTATTTCTTAGCGTAGGTGCCACAATGCGCGTTGCATTGTGCGCTCAGATGCAAAACGACGTTGTTTTAAATTTTTATTTTTTTTTGAAATTTCGCTACCAGTGTTTGGCAGTTAATTTTTCTTTAAAAAAAAATCTCATGTTCAAAAATGCACATAATGTTATACTAGAATACACATAATTGTATACATGAATGTACATAATTATATAACAAAATACACATACTCTTTTTTAAAAGATAATACACATAATCTAACATAATACATAATAAACATAAACTTTTAACATAATACACATAAACTCTTAACATAATACACAAAAATTTCCTGATTCGGATGTACATAATTGTATAAAAAAAAATGTACATAATTATATAAAAAATGTACATAATAATAATTCTCAAAAAAAAAAAAATTATACATAATTGTATAAACAAACATACATAATCATACCAAGTGGCTTGTGGTCCACTGGTATTGGCTTGCTTCCCATGTGGGAGGTCTAGGTTTTGAGCCTCGTTGTAGGCATAGTTTGTATGGGTATCCCCCTTCCTTTGTAATAAAAAAAAATACATAATCACCCCTTCCTTTGTAATAAAAAAAAATACATAATCATGTCAACTTCCTACTGCGCCGTGGTGCAGGGTATAACGTTGTATTTTCTTAGACGTTTTGATTTTTTTTTTTAATATTAGATTTTCAAGTTTATGCTAAACAAATCTTAGCTCCTAGAAATCTAGAACCCCTGTCAAAGGGCGTTGAAGGAGGAGAATTGTGAGTGGCCCAATAAATTGTGAAGGAGGAAATTAAAGTCGCACAAGGAGTCTTCATTACCTCTTATAAATTTCTTCCACCTTATCACTAGATTAAAACTTTTAAGGTGACTTTTGAACCATTGAGTTAAGCTCGATGAAACTTTTGATGTCTTATTTTTGTTAGACTTAATTATGTTCTTTTTTTAGGGGATTTTAGGGGATGGGTGATAAAAGTTATCCCCTTTCCAGCAAACTAACGTTGCAATACATCATCAAAAGTAAGAAATTTTCTTGCTATGTATAGTTGTTTGATTTTTGAAAGTAGCTTGTGTTGTACTCTAACAAAAGTTCTAAACTTGTTTACTTTAGAGTTGTGTTTTTGGCTCTCTATTTTTCTGGCAAAGTCTAAGGTAAAATTATATCTAACTATATATAATTATGCTTTGCTGCTTTACTAACATGACAAAGTTTGTCCGACGTTTTGCCACATAAGTAGAACGAATATGATTTAACTTTGTGAATCTAACCGAAATTCCAATTATAATTTTCTTATTTTCCATTTTTTGAATTCTAATTGGTCATTGCTGTTTGACATAAAAAAATAAAGTTTGTCTAGCTTAGTTGGTAGAGTGTAAGGCTCTTAACCTTTATCGTTGTAGGTTTGAGCCTCACGATGAGCGTTATTTTCTCAGTATTGTCACTTTTTTTTTTCCAACTTGCATGGTAAAAAACAGTATGATTTGTGATGCGGACATCAAAGACAATTAATGAAATTGAACAAAAATGGTGAATTTATCAAAATATTTGTATATTGTCATAATATTCAAAATATTTTTATAATAATCTAAAAGCTTAAATACTAATTTTTGTAGATAACATTTATTTTGGTGCTTGATCTTTAAAATCCAAGCCCGTTTAGCTCAGTCGGTAGATTGTAAGGCTCTTAACCTTGTGGTCGTGCGTTTGACCCTACGGTGGGTGCTATTTTCTCAGTGTTGTGTTCTCATGCTATGATTGATTATATTATTATTTTTTTTTTTTTTTGCAACATGCATCGTAAAAAATCAGTATGGTTTGTGATGCGAACATCAACTATTGTTTTTAATATTTCGATTTATAAAATAAATCTAACACTAGCCAGTGAAATATAACAATATGATTAGTTTGAATATTATATGCTTAGTTTGAAAATATCTTCTTTATGTAATCTTCTAACCAATTTAAGATCCTAATTGTTTATTATTATTGATATATATTCATATTAAGACATTCTAATTTAAAATGTAACATATTAATTTATTTATATGAATTTTATAAAATATAAATCTATAGATGGAAAACACTTAATAAAATTGAACGAAAATGGTGAATTTACCAAAATATTTGTAATTGTCATAATATTCCAAGTATTTCATAATAATCTAAATATTTAAATTTCAAAATATTTAATAATAATCTAAAAACTTAAATACTATTTTTTTTGATAACATTTATTTTGGTGCTTGATCTAGATGATCTTCAAATATATAAGCTCGTCTAGTTCAATCGGTAGAACACAATGCTCTTAACCTTGTGGTAAAAAAATTAGTATGATTTGTGATGTGGACATCAACTATTGTTTTTGATATTTCAATTTATATTGAATTTATAAAAATAAATCTAACACTGGCTAGGTAATCTTTAACAAAATTTAAATGTAACAATATGATTAGTTTGAATATTATATGCTTAGTTTGTAAATATGTTTTTGATAATTAACAATTTTTTCATATCTAAGTAGTCTAAATCTTCTAACAATTTTAAGATCATAATTGTTTATTATTATTGATATATTCATATAAAATATTTAAATTAAAAATGTAACATATTTATTTATTTATATTAATTTTATAAAATATAAATCTATAGATCGAAGCCACTTAATAAAATTGAAAGAAAATGGTAAATTTACCAAAATATTTGTAATTGTCTTAGTATTCAAAATATTTTATAATAATCTAAATATTGAAATTGCAAAATATTGCATAATAATCTAAAAACTTAAATACCAAATTATTTTGGATAACATTTATTTTGGTGCTTGATTTAAGTATTCTTTAGAAATATAAGTTTTTCTAGCTCACTCGGTAAGGTGTAAGGTTCTTAACTTTGTGATGTGGATTTGAGTCTTATGATAGGGGTTATTTTCTCAGTAATTATATCATCTTTTTTTTATATTGCAAATTGCATGGTAAAAAAAAAACAGTATGGTCTGTGTTGTAGACATCAACTATTGTTTTGTTATTTCAATTTATATTGAATTTATAAAATAAATCTAACACTAACCAGGTAATCTTTCACAAAATGCCCGTACACACTGTGGAAAAGGATAAGGGGAAGTAGGCGACATACAATAAGTTGGAGCTACCCTACGAGGTAACGCATTTAGTGTATTGAAACGCTACCCTCATGCGTACACTTTAACACTTAGTTCTGTAAAGATTAAGTATATTTTCCAAAACTATGTGCTCCTGTGTGCTGTGCATGCTTAGCCTGTGGCCACCTCAACTATGTGTTCCTATGTGCTATGCATGTTGGCCCTACGGACATTTAAGTGGGTGGGTCTGCTCCGCTCATGAGGCAGCTCACAGGCGCGTATCGGACTCGCAGGGCAGGGTAGGCAGTCCGTATGTTTTTTGGTAGTTGGGGCATGTGGATTAGCTTGGAGGCAACCCACATGCGCGGACTCGCAGGGTAGGGTAGGCAGTCCGTATGCATTTCTGTGGTTGGGGCATGTGGGTTAGCTTGGAGGCAACCCACATGTGCGGACTCGCGGGGCAAGGTAGGCAGTCCGTATGCATTTTGGTGGTTGGGGCATGTGCCTAAAAAAGAGCAAAGGGAGCGCCAAAAAAAAAAAAAAAAGGCACACGCAGGTGCGCGGAAGATATTGAATGACCTGCGCAAAATATCAAAGCGATATTTTATGATAATGGCGAAGTCTAGTACAAGAAGTATCCAAGCAGCGCTAATCTAGAAGCTACAGAAGCTAAGTACTGATCTATTGACAAGAAGAGAGCTAAGGGATGGGAGTGATAGAAGCTGCTCCAGAGCCTAAAAACCAGATCCTGAAGGCGAGGTGATGAAGCAGGTAATGAGTCGATGGTCGTCAGAGAGGAGCTTGACTATGCCTTGGTTAACCTTCTCCCTAATGATGTGGCAATCAATGTCGATGTGCTTTGTTCTTTCATGAAACACATGATTTTTTGCCATGGCAATTGCTGACTTACTGTCGCAAAAAATAGCTGCTGGTTTGCAAGGTTGGATTTGCAGATCTTGGAGAAGGAAGTTTAACCATTAAATTTCACAAACAGTTGACGCAAGCGCTCTGTATTCGGTTTCAGATGATGAGCGAGACACGGTGGCTTGTTTCTTTGATCTCCATGATATGAGGGAGGAACCCAGAAAAACACAAAAACCAGTGATAGATCTTCGTCTCTAAGCAAGATGCCCAGTTTGAATCATCACATTGAATTGTATGGTGTTATTCATGGGATAAAATAGGCCCTGACCAGGGGCTTTCTTTATATATCTGAGAAAGCGATGTGCTGATGTCATGTGTTCATCAGTTGGGGCACCAACATATTGACTAAGCTGTTGTACGACGTATGCAATGTTAGGTCTCGTGGTAGTTAGATACAACAATCGCCCAATTAATCGTCTATAACAGTTGATATCTTCCAGAGCAGTACCTTTCTCCTTGCTTAGATGTTGACCTGGGACCATAGGTGTATTTACGGGCTTACTATTGAGGAAACTAGATTCATTAAGATGTCTAATGCATACTTGCGCTGGCAAAGGTTTAACCCGGGGTCTCCCATGTGTGCTTCAATTCTTAGGAAGTATCCTAGATTACCCAGGTCCTTGATACGGAAAGTGGTGTGGAGGAATTCTTTAAGCTCTTGTATTTGACACAAATTGGGGCTTGCAACCAAAATATCATCAACATATATACACAAGAGTGGCTATGAAATCTTTACCGTGCCTTTTTGTGAACAACGAGGGGTCTGATTTAAACTGTATAAATCCCTTCTCAACCAGTGCATTGCTCAACTTTGCATTCCATTGGCGGCTAGCCTGTTTCAGCCCATATAGAGATCGAAGTAGCTTGCAGACCTGCCCCGGTTTATGTCTTTGAAAGCCTGGTGGTAGCAACATGTATACCTCTTCATCTAGATCCCCATGCAAGAAGGCGTTGTTTATATCAAGCTGATAAATGAGCCATGCCTGAGAAGATGCCACAGCTAGGAAGGTTCTTATGGTTTTGATCCTTGCAACTGGTGAGAACGTCTCAATGTAGTCGACTCCTAGTTGTTGGGTGTATCCTTTCGCTACCAACCGAGCTTTGTATCTTTCTATCGAGCCATCAACCTTGAGTTTTACTTAACTAACTCTCTACATGGAAGTTACTCTAATGCCCTTTGGTTATTAGCATGCTGGTCACCTTCTTGCTTGGCTGTGCACTGAGTCTCCAATACCTTCTCGCTCATCAACATGCAGCAACGGCCATCAACAGGTACATTCGGCGGCTGGATCTCTCCGACAACGATGGTGGGCGGTGGTGCATGCAGGCCGCGACAGCAGCAACGTCGTTTTTTGAATCTCGGAGGTTGTTAGACGTTGAGAATGTGAGTGTTAGGGGGAAAGACATCAGCATGTTGTAGTGGCAATTCTTGAACTGGTAGATGGGTTGAATAACCATGGGCTGAGAAAGGAACAAGACTTCATGCATGGATGGTGCCGGCACATCATGGACGAAGATGATGACAGAGTTTTCAATGGTCTAGGTGAGATCTGACAATGATGGCGTTACTGTGTTAGATATACAATAGTCTAACTATATGAACCATAGTATACGAGAAACCTAACCTCGTATGATAGCGGAAGCGTAGCCGTGTTGATCTCCAGCGATAGTTGATGTTCCTATTGTGTTGCCTCTTAACGGTAGACCGTCAGCCATGTTTTGTCTCAGACCTGACTCAGAACCCTAGATGGCGTATTGGTATCTACTGAGCGGTCTGAGTACCGTAACTGAATGTGCTATCTAATCCATAATCCTGTATCCCATCAATCCAGGTTTATATTAGGCACAGAGTTTGGTTGACTAACAACTACTAGTTATTAAGTCCAACCAGACCACTTAATAAGCCTAGTCAACTTGCACCACTTAATTAAGGCCCTAATATATAATCTACAATATATATTATAAGGGAAAATCTTACATTCTCCCACTTGGTGCAAGTACTAGCACAACCTTCATCAAAGAACAAAACACACAAATCATAGTGACATGTCCTTTATTTAATCAGAGTAGTGTCCATTATGGTCACATGCATTTTAATTCTCCAACTTAGGTCCTTAATGAACAAACCCTATGTTTATTCTCGGTACCTTAAGGGATGTTTTTCAAAATACATTATGTGCACAACTGAAGGAGAAAACGCATCTAAATTGTACAAAAGAGTACAATGTATGATCTCTAAAACTTTATAAGCATGCCTTAAGTAGAGATCTCTTAATGTTAGCATAATGCTAACTATATTCCATGACTTCTTTATAAGTTAACTTTAAGTACTATCTCTAACGGCTAAGAGCTTGGAGTTGACACGTCTGTCACTCCCACTCATCAAAAATAGCCAAAAGATAGTCAAGTCACAGAAGCATTCCAATAACTTAGACAATAAACCAAAGGTCCAAGTCCATAAATTTGAAATCTTAATCATACACCATAACTTCTCAAATAACTTCAATATTCATTTTAAATGAACTGAACATAATGAGTCTTACTTATACGTCACACAAAATTGTTTTGAGCCTTACAAACAAAAATGGCCCCGGATCAATTTTGAAGAAACTAAAGACTCTATTAATCACTGAAGAATTTATTAAATAATAGTGCCTCACAAGTTAAATGCTTTTGTTCTAATAAATTTCATAATATTGTTGCAACATTTTCATAAATATGTTGCACAATCGAATGTTCAATAATTTGAACTTATGAATTTATATGAACAAATACAAGATTAATACTTGTGGAATCTTTTGGACTTATTGTTTAACATACAACCCAATTTGGAATGTATGAATACAATAGTTAAATCCAAAAACTTTAGTGGAGTATCTTAATGATCTTTTGCTAAATGATCACTCCCACTGATTAAAATATTCTTCAGCGAAATTAATAAAGTGAACTTAATAATATACATACTCATAATTGATTTATTGACCAACTAACAAATGAAGACACAATTCCTCACCATTAGTTGGACATACTAAATAATCAATTTTGGTTCCAATTAATGTCCAACTAAATAATGAAGATATATTTCCCCACCATAGTTGGACATACTAAAAAACCAAAATACATCTTTCAAAACCAAGTTAGAATTTGGCTCAAAAGATACATTTTATTAATGGAATCCAAAAGATGTATGTCAAATCACGTAACTTACTACAGTTAGTCTGAAGAACCGAGCAAGATTCGTGGATTAATTAATAGAAGTGACTAAATTTTGGAAAGTGACTGAAAATATGTTTTGCCAATGCAAACCATGAAACTTAGAATTATAATTGAACTGAATTTATAACACTAAGAAATTGTGATAAAATTATTATCTAATGGGTTGATGGATTTATTGACATAAAACTTGCCTGTGGGCTAAAGTTTTAATTCTATTAAATCCAATTAAGAAACCCTTATGATAATGTTTTTCACAATTACTAAAGAGCCAGAAGAATCTAGTGACATAAAACTTGCCTGTGGGCTAAAGTTTTACTCAATTAGATCCTAACTGAAAAATTTATTTATGATGAAACCATTATAAAATGAGTTGAAGAATCAAATGACATAAAACATGCCTGTAGGCTAAAGTTTTAGTCAATAAGATTCATTGCTATCATTATGATAAAAAAACTTAAGAGATCATGTTCCTTTTCTTAATTCCTGTGGGCAAATTAAGAAATATGATCTAAAGTTTACATCATAAAATTAAACTTCATGATAGAATTGGAAATTATTTACAATTAACCATAAAGTAAATAAATCGATTTATTTCTATCATCACTGATAAAACTACTAAACTACATTCCGATACACAATTGCCTGTGGGCTAAATTATGACCATAGTCCAGTATTTCATCCTGATTAATTATACAAATATAACAAAATTGCCTGTGGGCTAAATTTCATCATAATACATACAATTAATCACAAATGATATGTCCAAAACTTTATGTGATAAAAATAAACCGCTTAATATATAATTTTAACAGATTAAGGATGCTGTGGCTACTCCCAAACCAAATTAAAATTATAAGATCACTAGACAATTATCAATTCTTGCCTAAACTTTATGTGATTTAAACTTAATAATCTTAGGTAGCTGAATATGCCGTAGCTATTCATTAATTAACCAAGATTGAAAACTTAAGAGAGTTCAGTAAATTAAAGATGCTATGACTATTCTTTAATGAACCGAAATAAAATCACATTGGCAAGGAATACTTAAAATTTTGACAAACAGATTATATCAAATTGTGATGGGAAAATCTAAATATACTCCAAGGAAAGGCGGTTAGAGACTAAGCCTCACTGAAAACCAATTCCTTAAATAGAGTATCAATTTAAGGAGACTAGTGGCTCAAGATGTTCTTAACTCATGGCCATTAAAACTAATATGTCTCCCCGATTCATATATACTTAATGTATAACTGTTTGGGGGTATGAACCTAAAACTGTAGGGTATACACCAGAAAACTGTAGGGTTCACCTATGATTAAAGCTTAAATGGTGAACTAAAAATAGCAGACTAAACGTGCTTAAATTCAGGCTACCGCGACTAAAGTTTATGCATAAGTCCAACTTAAATAGGAACTAATATAATTCCATCTCAAAGTATGCATTGCTAAAGGCATAATAAAATTGCATAATTTAAAAACATAATATTATGCGGTGGACAAATATGCATAAAATTAAGCATTAAACTCATATATTCCAAATAAATTGCATAACTTAAAGCAATTTACAATATGAGATTTCAAAGTATAAATTTAATATTCAAACACCAATGAGTCCAAACCAAAAGAGACCCAACATTTTGAATAATAATGTACTGAATATATACTTTAAAATTTTTAAACTGTAAGCCCATGGTAAAATGTTTTAATGCATAAAGATCAAATTTATGAGAAATAACTAAATTTACAAATTCAAACAATATCAAACCAAAAGGATATGCTAGCAACTGTAAATTAAAATCTCATAAACCCTAATTGCATAATTAAACTTAATATTATGCACTTAATGTGATCGAATGCATAAAACAATCTAAAGTGTATGAACCAACTAAAAAAATATGAATTTAAACCAAATATTCATTTATTCATACTTAACCAAATATGGACAGTCATAATTCAAAGAACTAAATGAATTATGGAATTAATGGCAAAAGTAAATTGCCTAGAAAATATGTTTTTCCAACATTACTAAATTGATTCAAAATCACTCTCTATAACCCAGTTAATAATATTATTATTATTAATGGCAAAATTGCAAACAATCAGAATAACAATAAATTGCCATAATAATATTATCACATTAGGTAGGAGACTAAATATGGAAAAACAATGGTTAAAACCGCTAACATTTATAACCGTTTTTGGATAAAATTTTGAAAATTTAATAAAATTTGAAGTCCGAAAAACATTAATGTCAAGAAAATTATTTTATGTACTGGAATATTGTCACATAAATTTATTTGGAAACAGTTTAAGATACATATCTGAATACCATAACAATATTAATGTTATCATTAATTAATTATTAATAGCAATAAGTAACATTATAATCACTACTACCATTAGTAATGACAAACTAAAGTATGATAATGCACTTTTAATGTTTTCATTTTTCTAAAGATAAAATAAGTGACTAGTCCAAATTAGCGGTTAACCGTAACTGTAGCACTAATTATCAATAACAACCATAAAAGATAATTAATGGCTAACCTTAATGATGCAAATTGCATCTCTCCATTGCGCTAACAATGATGATGATCCGAAGAAAAACTCCAGAATTCTTCCATCTTCACTGTCGGTGTCAGTAGCCTCGATGCAGCGTCCAATGGTACATTTAAAAAATTTATTGGTAGGACTTAATTACCAACATTAATAGTCATGTAAAAATGAGTAGTAATCATACCAATGTACCAAATATAGCAGATTACCATTAAATGATAATTATTATGAAAAGTAATAAAATGAGATTAGCCCCTAAACTTAATAACAGTAATTAATAATGCTAACTAATAATAATTACAATAAAGGCAAAACTGTAATTAAGGGATGCCAAATACTAATCTCAATTTTACCACAGAATAATTAACCATGACTATTATGATACTTAGGGAGACTAAAGTTAAGGTAATAACCAAATTACCATTATATAGACAATATACCAACTATATTGCTTTTGCCATAAAATTAAAGACTTAATATTATTATTAAGGCCCTGAAAAACTATTGATAGATTAAAAATTAATCAACTTAAACAATAGTTATAGTTCTTAATGACCAAAATAACAATTAAATCCTTAATATCTCTAAACAGGCCAAAAATAATAATTATAGCACTTAATCACTCAAATTAGGCACATAAACCTCAATGACCCAAGTGAATTATAACATGAATGAAAAATGGTCTAATACTGAAGTAGACCCAAAACTTAATATTATTACAAACGATGAATACCACAATATGGTAGTTAGTAATAATTAAAACTTAATAAACATGTTATAAACTCAAAAGGAGCTATAATTATTATTAAAATATCAATCAAAATGGTGGGATCCATACTTTAATGACCCAAGATAGGTCCCAAATAACTTGTTCAAAATAGGTTCTAAAGTTTTTGAGACACATAAACTAAAATGTGCTCAAAATTAAAATTAAGGAGAAACCAAACAAGCTGCTTTAGTAGGTCCCTAAAATTGACCTAAGGACCCAAAATTGAATGATATTTAATAATGAATTTATGAATTAATAATATGCTATATCCAACCTTAACGCATGCTTTTATAATGTATAATAATAATAATAATAATAAAATAATTATTTAATAAATATACGTTGCATGCTTGGATTTGCATATTAATGTATTATTAACCCATATATCCTAAGTAAATTGCAATACTTAAAGCAATTTAACATAAACCTCAACATTAAATTAAAATTCAAATAGCAAATTCAATACTTAATATTTGCTCAAAATTGAAAGATAATTTAATAATAAATTAATGAGGAATTAAATTGAACAATTAAGCTAGAAGAAGTCTAAATATGATGATGGAAAACACTAAAGCAAGCCCAATAACTAAAGTAGGCCCAAGATTTATTTTTTTATGGATTAGGTCTGGCCGAATGGGCCAGACCCGGCCCAAAAACTAAATCCATCATCATCATCTTCTTCAATCAGCCAACAGCCTGCGAACCAGCGCTACTCAGAGCTTGAGGAGCAGCGACCGGAGCCTGAAGGAGAAACAACGATGGCCGGAGCTAACGCCGCATGGAGGGAGACAGCAGCGACAAGCCGGGAACCCCCAGCCCACCCCCGCCGTATCTTTCTCTGCGCGACGCCAACAACCACCGCCCTGCAGCGCTCGACGTTCCTTCGCGTCGTGCGTTCATCACCGTTGGTCTACTGAGGTCACCGGAAACCCACACCATTGACGGAAACCGAAAGGAAAGAACGACGAAAAGAAAAAAAAAAACTGTTTTTTTTTTAAGACTTCCGTCGTTTCTCCGCCGTCATCTGGGCACATTCTTAATGCTGAAATTTAATTTCAGCCATCCAAAGGAAACATTGTGCTTGATGTGGGTTTAAATTCCAGATGGTTTCACTAGTTCAGAAAAATCACAACAAATAATTCCAAAAACCAAAAGGAATTAAAATTGTGCTTAATGCCAAAAATTATTATTATTATTATTTTAGCAATCCAAAATATAATTAACTTAATATTGTTTTAGGCAAAACAATCAACCAGGCAGAGATTATAAACAGGCTCTGAAACCAAATGTTAGATATACAATAGTCTAACTATATGAACCATAGTATACGAGAAACCTAACCTCGTATGATAGCGGAAGCGTAGTCGTGTTGATCTCCAGCGATAGTTGATGTTCCTATTGTGTTGCCTCTTAACGGTAGACCGTCAGCCATGTTTTGTCTCAGACCTGACTCAGAACCCTAGATGGCGTATTGGTATCTACTGAGCGGTCTGAGTACCGTAACTGAATGTGCTATCTAATCCATAATCCTGTATCCCATCAATCCAGGTTTATATTAGGCACAGAGTTTGGTTGACTAACAACTACTAGTTATTAAGTCCAACCAGACCACTTAATAAGCCTAGTCAACTTGCACCACTTAATTAAGGCCCTAATATATAATATACAATATATATTATAAGGGAAAATCTTAATACTGTTGGTTGAAAGGATGTTGAAGAAATGTGGTCATACTTCCAGAAAAACAGAGAGGAAAGGTGCTGGAGACGCCACGAAGGGGCATACCATGAACTGAAATTGCGAGATTAGGGTAGACCACGAACTGAAATTGCGAGGTCGGGAGACCGACCCGGACGAAGAACATGAACCTTTTGTTCAATCTCCACAAACGGTGCCAAAATGATATGAGTAATTCCCGTGTATATAGAATGTACGGATTGTATAAACCAATGTTGAAAAAATCGTTAGGCACCCTCTAGGCGCCTGAGGACCGCCTAGGGTGCCTAGAGCGCCTAGGCGCGATTTTTGCAACACTGGTATAAACTATAGTATATATATGAATAATGTAGAGAATAGACCAGAGGAAGTAGCTCAAAGAGATCTTTTATTCATAAGTGTTCTTGTATTTTCTAGAGAGAAGGGAGAGTACTTTCTAAGTGTAAAGAGAGAGAGGAAGCCCTTAAAATGGAGGGCTAAGGCCCATTTTATAGGTTCAAGCGAGACGAGTTTGACTTTGACCCGTGGACCAAGACCCGAACCGTTTGACCCCGACCCATAAACAGGAGCACGGAGCGTACGAGGAGCCTGAATTCGGAATATATTCCCTATCAAGACAGAAAAGCCGCAGGACACGAAACTAGAAAAGTGTATAGACCACTGGAACTGCCTCATTTCATTACAACTTGTTGAAACATTACTACTTTCAAAACTTTGTAACACATTTCACATGGTATGAATTATATGATCGAAGTTTGTATTAAAAACATTACAAAACATTTTAAATGGTATGAATTATATGATCGAAGGCAAGGTGGCAACAATTCTGCATGCATGCATTCACGGATGAAAAATATATATACATATGACACATGGCTACATCCAAGCTATCCTCGTAAGTATACTCATGCATGCACAACAAACAAACTCCCTAGTTTACTATAGTTAAAACTAAAAAAAAAAAATAAAAAAAAAAATAACAGAACTCAAAATAATGCAATATAATTCTCCGTGGGAATCAGTGAATTCTCCATCATTATCCCTATTTGAGTAATCACCAACTATGCCTAACTTTTTTGTCTTGTGGCATTGTTTGGTTGCTATAAATGGGATACATACTGCTTCTAGTCATCATACGACATACTACTTATTGAAGCATATCCCCTCTAGCTAAGAAGTGAAGATTGAAGGTTCCATCCATGGCTACTACCAAACTCGGCTTTGTCACTCTCCTCCTCCTCTGCGGTAAATATATGTCCTCTAGCTAGCTTGTTACTTCCATGGTAATCTTTAATGATTAATACGGTTAGGATCAAGCATTGTCAAAGTTATACCAAGCAAGTAGTGAAAGTTAAATTTCATTTCTTAATATTCCGTTGTCAGGAGCGAATTCATGAACTTTTCTGAGAATAAAGTTTAAATGAACATATGGTACCGAACAATCTACTAAACTACCTAAACATCTAGTAATTAACTTATATATACATTTTGCTCATCTAGTAATTTATATATACATTTTGTTTTTTACATATAAGTTGCTGTTATATATGTATATATATGTATACATACATATATAAGGGTAGGGGAGGCCGGGACTGCCCACATTCCAGTGCGAAGCTAGAATTTTTGCTCAGTATGGGCGGAACATTACAACAAAAGAGATAGTTTGAAAAAAAATAAACACTAAATATAGCCATAAATATTATATATTGCTCATATAAAAAGATTCAAACCTTGGAGCTTTCCAAAGGACAATCACGTTCCTTAGCTTGCCAACTAAACTAATTATCTTTTGTTAAATTTATTTGTTTTATTATACTTATACTAAACCTGAACTATATATATACATATATATACAAGGATTATATAGTATTGGAGTGGGGGTGGGGGTGGGGGCCGCAGCTGCCCCCACTGTAGCTCCGCCCTGCCCTCATTGCCCCTTGGATCTGCGCCTGTGTAGCCCCTATTACTATACAATGTTTCAATGTTGGGCGACGGCTTGATGGTTTAGTATTCTACCATAGAAATGTGGAGTTATTTGTTACGCAAGTATAAATTAAAGAAATAAATTACGAATCATACATTTTTGTATAGCGATAAACGCTTGATTTTAACAGTTGTGTAGGGTTTTCCTAAGCTAAAGGTTTGGGTTTATGCATGCAGGCATTGTTATGGTGGTGAATCATGCAAGTGCCCAAGAAATGAAACCTTGCACTCTAGAGTGTGACACTCGAGCAGAGTATATGGTCTGCCCCTATATGAAGGGAAAGACAAAGGTAAAGCAAGTTGCAGGTTCACTTTGTATGAACTGTTGCGGAGCTGAGAATCTGGGCTGCATACTCTTCGATCAAAATGACACTCCCTATTGCCATGAGGAGGACCGCTCGTTTTTCCGTAAGATGGCAACCATGGTTTAGATCCGGCACCGGCACCGGCACCGGCACCGGCGGTCGGTCCAATAAAACGCAAACGTCAAGTTTGCTCTATGTACTGCATCTATCTTTGAATAATTAGGATCGGAGATTATTAGGCGGCCTACGTACGCCATCTCCGATCCTTTGTTTGTACTGATCTGAGCTTTTGCCGAAGTTAATGAAGGAAAGTGGTGGAATTAATTAACCTGGACTCAAATTAACTAAATCCGATTAATTAAAGATAGTAGAATGTAATGCTTGAAAGGGACAAAATAGCTTGTTTTACACTTTGCCTCCCCCCATAACCGGTCCGTGCGAATCGGGTGCCCTTACTCGAGGCGGGTGATTACCATCCTGCTTGGAATAAAAAAAAAAAAAAAAAAAAAAAATACTTTGAAGTCAATCGTATTAACTAATTGGAAATGATTTGTTGACAAAGATGATATTCAAATAATTCAAAAAATTGAAGCTTGAAACTACTCAATAATATCTATGGACTACATCATAATTGTTCAATTTAAAGGTAAATCATATTTCTTTATTAAAACGATTTAAAATGTATAATTTTTTACTGCCTTATCTAATATTATTCATTAAATAAATTAAGAATTTCTCTATTCACAATAAATCATTCAATAATAATGGTTGAACCAAAAGTAACTCCAGTAGAATACCTAAAGGATTTGTATGTCAATGTAAGACATGCAATAGAATATCGTAACACATTTTGACACATTGAAAAGATGCTTACACTACAACAATACTACAATCATTCTTGCAAATTCACAAAATGAAAAAGAAATTTCAAAAATAGCCATTGTATAGATTCCCGTCCCTCCTTTTATATATATATATATATTGGTGATAATGAATCAAAATCGATTTAATATCCCAAAAATAATATTTATATATACACACGAAAATATATATATAATATTATTGGATATATATCCGAAATATATATATACACACACATATATATAAATCGGATCCAAAGGTTATATATACGTATATATCTACAAAAAGATATACCAATATACATCAACCAAAATTGGAGCTTATAATCCTCAGATTATAATTCCAATCCAACAAGAAAGAAGAAGGGATTTTTGCTTAGAGCATAATCCAAAACAAGAAAGAAGGAGAAGGAAGAAAGAAGAAAGTACGAGTTCGGCGAAGTGCCTTTTTCCTTAAAACCTTATTTGCCACCTCCCAAGAGTGCTAGGAGCGTTGTGGCCTAGGCTTCCCAGGATAAAACGTACAACGGTTCGACGTTTGAGCACCCAAACGACCCGGCGAACAAGAGCACGGGCAGAACACAGCTTCAAAAATGGAGTAGGAGCAGAGTTTTGAGAAGAAAAGTAGAATTTCTTTGTGTGTGTTCCTGTGTTGCTTCTCACTTTCTCACTATCACTTTTTTCAAAAAGGTTGCTCCCACAACATGTTTATATAGGAGATTGGTACTAAATAGCATCATCATGACACATTAACCAACATAAATTCAATTTAATAATTGAATTATAACGTTTGAAATAGTCGTACTTATTATCGAAATAATATCAACGGTCACGAAATTAATATCCAATTAATTCGTACCGACCATAACGACCCGTTTCAAAAATATCTGAGTGACCGAGAAGTCCGTACAAACTCGAAAATTTAACAAATTGAGACCAGAAATGTAACACCCCGAAATTTTAAAACTTTTGAAACTTATATAATAAAGGTAAATTCTCATTAAATCCCAAAACATAGTGCAGTAGAGTACGGTGTGCTATGCCACACCTGAGCTAGAGAACTCAGGTGCACAGGCTAACTAACTAATATCCTCAATAATGTGAATACATAAGCATGACACGCAGGCCGAAAGAGAAACTATCTACTCTACGCTCCAAATCTCTAGCGCGCTCCAGTGTCTACTCCTCTGTGCCTGAAAGTCAAATATATCTGTTCAGCGAGAGATGCTGGTAACCCACTCCAACGCGTTGAAATACATTATATATATATATATATATATATATATATATATATATATATATATATTATATATATATATATATATATATATATATATATATATATATATATATATATATATATATATATATATATATATATAAATATATATATATATATATATATATATATATATATATACGAAAAGTCATTTTGAAACAGGAAGATATATACTTAGGAGACGCTAGTTTTTAAAACCAGGAATAGACTCGACAAATAGGGATAAGCACATTCAACAGTCATAACCGAGCATATAAAGATACTAGCATATATCCTATGGTCACAGATTCACTTCATCTCATTCAAATCCTCATTCCAACTCGTATCTCATCACACACAAGCACACTTTGGTGGCGCCACAGGACCAATCGCATGCCCATACATGAGGGTCAGCGCATAAAGCTCTGACACAGCCCCGCAGCACCCTGCCTCGTATCGCAACACGAAGGGGTCGATCGCAACCGACCGATGAACCGCAGCTCATCATAATGTTTGATCGCAACCAAACAGTGGACCGCAGCCCAAGAGTAGTCATCTGACCGCAGCCAGGAATATGAACCGCAGCTCATGTAAAACGTTTGATCGCAACCAAACAGTGGACCGCAGCCCGAGAGTGTAATTCTTACCGCAGCCAGCTTCTGAACCGCAGCTCAGGAATAACCAATTTGATTGCAACCAAATTGGGGTATCATGCATACATAACACATAGCAAGCACATGCAACCAAATTGGGGTATCATGCATACATAACACATAGCAAGCACATGCAACCCACATTAACACCTTGGGAAAAAGGGGAGAAAACGTATAACGAAACCTATGCGTGGTCATCCACATACTAGGAATAATCCTAAGGGGTTCATACTTCTTTCACCTAGGCCAACGGGATACCAATTCCACTAGCATGCAACATATATACATATATAAGACTCGTTTATCCTACGAATGGTACCCGAAACATCAAACTAGACTTTAGGCACGATAAACGGGATCCGTTGGGACACCACGGGGGTCGGGGAAACATCAAACGGGGAAGCCGGAGTCCCAAGTTGGGATAATTTCCAGCGGGTAGCCGGTGGGTGGTGGACCACCCGTCGGCGTCAGGTCTCCAGGCAGCGGGTGCCCGGCGGGCAGTCCCCTGTCCGCCGGCTGCCCGCTGCCGGCGACGTCTCTCTCGGGCAGCGGGTAGGTGGTGGGTCCCCCTACCCCCACCTACACCCCACTGACTCTTTATCAAAATAAACGTCCCGGGATCCGTTGTGGAACCCGAAGCCATGCTTAGACACTTTTAAACGCAATTGATGACACCACGTAGACAATTAATGGATCAAAAGCAAGAATCATATAGCACATAACCTTTCATGACTTCTAAACATAATCAACGCCCGAACATGCGAAATCCCACCCAATTATATCAAGAATAACACAATACGAAATTCCCAATTTTATCCTAGGGCTCTAATCATATTCAAACCAATAAAACCATAGTTCATCTTTTAATCATCTAAACATCAAGATTCATCAAGAACATCATATAATCATCAAGAACCTCTCAATACCATCAAGATCATCAAGATCACACATAAAATTATCTCACAATCATCAAGAACATATCATCAATATCATAAACGATTCATCAAGATACGAATATCGAGAGGAGGCCAAAGAAGATAATTATAGCAAGGAAAATAGGTTTTGTTGAGACATGGGTTACCTCTTAGCCTTAATTAATTTCCTTGGCTATGAAGGGTCTTTCTTTAAGATTCCTTCTTCCTTGATTCCTCCTAGGGGGATTCTTGGAACTTCTTGTGTGGTGAGAGATTATTTGTGGTGTGGGTTCTAGGTGCTTCCTATGCCCCCTATTTATATACCTAAGAGTCCCTAATTAGGGTTAGTTCTATTCCTTCTAGAACTAGGGGATTGGGTTTAGGGATAAGGGTCCATGGACTATGGTGAGCCTTTTCTTAATTAATTGTTGGAATTTAGTCATTTCTTTTGGTTAATTGATTAAATGATTAATTGGTTTTAGGGGCCGTAACACGGGGTGTTACAAGAAACCACACCCGAGTGGTCCGCAAGCACCGAAACGGTGCATCACGAATCAATGCATATAGCATTGGCTCGTGCTAGAAGCACCAAATTGGTGCTGCACGAAAGGAATCACACGAAAGGAGTCCAAGAAACCAAAGTATGAATTTGTGCTCAAAAGCACGAAACTTTAGTTTAAATCCCAATTCACTATTTTAAGCTTTCCAAAGCTTAATCATATTAAGCCTATCCCTTCGTGATACACCATCACAGCTAATTCTTTAATTAGCTATCAAGCTTAAAACCTTGTACATTTCGGGTACAACGAATCACAAAAATTACTAATTTAATTAGCAACTATCTTAAGATTTTGACTTCTCTCAAATAGGTTCACTATGAGAATTAATTTCTCATTCACCTATTACTCATTTTGGGCGTACATTATATCAAATTCTTCGCCTCACTACGAAGAACCTGAATCCACATTAACCCGACCCAAATCGGAAGTGAATCCCACATATATTTGTACCACAAAATAATCACTCAAAATGCCATTTTAATACTATTTTTCCAACAATATATATATATATATATATATATATATATATATATATATATATATATATATATATATATATATATATATATATATATATATATATATTTCTAATCTCGTTGTTTTAAAGTTTGTGCGTGGTAGATGTAGACCTTATAGAGACATTTAGCATTGTTCATAAAATTAGTTTTAAAATTTCTAAAATTATTTTGTAATGTTACTAAGATAAAATTATGTTTTGAAATATTATTTTTCATTGTTAAATTAGATAAAATAAAAGACATATTAGACTCTGTTTGCATTGGTACACCTAGTTGAAAAGTTAGCTAAAAAACTAGTAGCTAATGAGCTAATTAATTAAAATTAAAGTGTTTGGTAAAATTATTTGTTGAATTAGCTGATAAGTATAAAAAGGCATAAGGATAAATTAAGATATTATGATTTTAATTAATGAATTGTAGATGGTGTTATTTTGGTAAATTAATAAAGATAAAGGCCCTGATTGGTAAATGGTTGTTAGCAGTTAGTTGATTGGGTTAATTAGAGGGTATAACTAGTTGATAACATTAACTAGTTGTAGAAAGGTATTTGGTAAATTAGCTGTTAGTTAATAGATGTCTGGTATATTTTTTTTTCTCAAAAAGCCAATTGAAAAAGTTGTTTTGCGCAACTTTTTGAATTTTAGCATTTTGGAGTTACAAAAATCTAATTAACCAAACACTTATATTAATTTTTTATCCAAGTCAAACAATTAATAATGGTCAAATAAGCCAAAATTGGCTGATAAGCTAACTATTTTACCAAACAGGACCAAAATAAAATAAACCAGGATCTTATTTTGAAACATTTCAAAATAAGCTATTATTTTAAACTTCTCATGTTTTACCAAACAGAGTTTATAGCTTATTTGTTGTAGGTGGTGCTTTCATCATGCACTGCAGGAATGACCACTACATCCTATCATAAGTTTTTTCCATGTCCAGTTTTAATGCATCACATCCAACATTCCCACACTGTTTCCTGTTTAGATAGTGACCAACCTCAGCTGCTACCAAAACATTATTAGTAATCAGCCTATTAGGGATAAAAGCACTCTGAGACTCAAAAATCACCTCATCCATCAATGGTTTCATCTCGATAGAAATCATCTTGGTCATAATTTTATAAATTACATTACAAAGAGCAATAGGTCGTAAATCAGAAACCCATTCTGGCACATTCTTATTAGGTATAAGGACAATATTAGGCTCATTTAGACCATCAGGGGACGTGCAAAAATGCATGCAATTTAACACAAAGGCTGAGACGTCACCACCCACTACATCCCAGAAGTGTTGATAAAACTCAGGGTTCATCTCATCAGGGCCCGGGGCTTTGTCAGGAACATGAAAAACAAGGCAGACTTCACTTAATCCATGATCCACCACAAAGGGGCGGAGAAGTTGGTCATTTTAGCTCTGTGTGACACGGGGATAAAAGAGTTAAAAAAATTATCAGCATAAGTATGATTGTTGCTAGAACTAAATATGTCCACAAAATAGTTTAACATAACAGAACCCATCTCATCCTTCTCGACCCAGTTTCTAGAACAATTATTTATCCTAGACAAAGTATTCTTTCGTTTACGGGCAGAAACATACTTGTGGAAGAATTTTGTGTTTGCATCAGCTCCCTGCAACCAATGTTGCTTAGCCCGTTACCTCCAAAACATATCTTCATGGGCTTCTAGGAGACATAACCGACTTTCCATATATTATTGATGACATTATAGTAATATAAATTGATCCATATAACCTAAAATATAACTCTTAACCAAACAGAGTAATATTATATTCCACAATCCAAACCAAACACATAATGTAATCTTACATTTCCAAAATCTCATATTATCTTCTTGGAAGTAATGCTATTACATGGGGTAATCCAAGATTCCATGAACCAAACGCCCCCTTAGAGTTATAAATCCAACAAGAATTTTTCAAATAAACATTAGTGTCTAATGACCCATGCATAATTTTAATGTCATGACTTTAATAAGCTGCATATCTAAAATTATTCTGCCAATTATGTTTTTAATGATATTCATGGGTCTCTGTGTGAACCATTGGGCTACAGACTCGCTTTATATCGCACCACCTTATCATTCTCATTTTTTCTTCATACAAACACCATTTGTAACCTACAGCGTTAACACTTCAATGGTGTACAGAAAGAAATATATTTATCAGCGAGTTGAGCTTTATATATGCCTTAATTGCTCTTTTTATACGTTAATCAATCTATGCGCTTCTGACATCTAACTCTGGGTCCAGATTATCATATAATATGAGCAATTTGAAGGCAATCGTGTTGTCTACAACTCATAACATTTTCATAATTTTCTCCCATATATAAAAGTTCATGGTAGTTCTCAAAGTTAACCAGATTATAGCTATTTCCCAATGATATTTATATCTAGTTGTTCCGCATCCCAGTATTATGATTATTTTGTGCACCTATAATTTTACTGGATTTTTCTCGTCTTCTGAATGATCGCCTTAAAGACATAACTTTTAAGATTTTTCAAGAGTGACCAAAATTCTTTACTAGATCTAGTTGTCGTGACTTCTTATTTTTCTATACTAATGAATCTCTTGCAATTCTGGCGTCAAGGACTATCGATAGATATATATGGTCCAATTTGGGGGATGTGTATGGGACCTAGTCACTCTTTTATGAAATATATTTATTTGGCGGATATGTTTGATTTATTTATGAACTTCTAGTTCAGTCTAATTAGTACGTGGATTTATTCTTTGAAGATCATTTCATTTCATACAATTTCTCGGCATTCCATTTAAATGTGATCTTGTCTCCCCCTAATGCCGTAAATCGATATTCATGCAGTCAATGTTGCAAAAAACATTAGGCGCCCCCTAGGCGGTAAGGGGGCGCCTAGGCGCCGATTTTTTTATTTTTTATTTTATTTTATTTTATTTTATTTTTTCAATTAAAATTTTTTAAAATTTAGTAATAAAACATAAGGTTTCCATAGTTATTTCTCAAAAACTATTTACGAAAGTGGTTGTAAAATTGTTGAAAAGATTGTTTAAATCATCTAAATACATAAAAAACTAAAATTAAGAGCTAAAGAAGCATTTTTTTTATGAAATTTTATGGACAACCGAGTCAAAAGTTATGCCTTCCCGAACTTGTCGCAATTTAAAACGCAAAATATATATATATATATTAAACCGCCGGTTCAGCCGGCTAGGCGGTTAGGCGGCCGCCTAGCCGGCCGGCCGCGGAGGAGGCCAATTCCGGCCTTCTTCGCGGCGGCGGTCGGGCGCTAATCGGCGCCTAGGCGCGATTTTTGCAACCATGCATGCAGTCGACGTATCCATTGTGTCTCTCTTAGGGGCTTTTAATATTTGAGACAACATATGAAGGTTTAGAGATATACTATGGTGGTTATATAATAGAATTGACTGCATTCATAAGAATAGAAACGCAAATTGGGAAATGTTTGATTTGAAACCACGTATTAGATGTAAATAAGGATATGCAATGCGTCAGAGTTTTAGAATTAAAGTAGCAGCATGAATACATGTCCCCAACAAGTATCCAACAACTTGGATTTTTTGAAAAATAAAAATGGTTTAGCAATAATTTGAACTCGAGTAATTAACTAAACCATTTGGTTATGGACATAAGGTTCTTGATGCTCCGCCTTAACGCTCAACGTCATATAGTAATAATTGTAAAAAAGAAAATCAATTTTTTTTCCTCTCACAACAGAAATCTTTCAAAGCCAAAATTTGGAATTCTTTTTTTTAAAAACCATAAAATTTTTCGACACCTTCGAACAAGATTTTTTTTTTTCTCAGCATGTATATTTTTCGAAAAATAATAAAACAATAAAAAAAAAAGGTGTCGAAAATTTTATTGATTTTGAAAAAAACAAAAAAAAAAAACGAAAATTTTACTTTGAAAGATTTCTGTTGTGAGAGAAAAAAAAAATTCAAAATTTTTGTTTTGTTTTGTTTTTTTTGGACAGTTCAAAGCATATTATATCATAGTGCATAAAAATATATCATACCAAACAATATCTTGCATATAATCCAATAATCATATCCACATATTCACAGAATACAAACATACAAGTATAGACAGTTTTAGCAATTTGGGATGATAAAAAAATTTAGCATACCGTTCACAGAAAAAGTATATTCGAAGCGTGCTGATAACGTGTTGTAAATTGATTCCTATTAGCTCGTAGCATTCTTCAGTAAAATGAATTATCATATAGACAACAGTAAAACAAGACAGATAAAGAAACAAGTAGAGGAGAAAGACAGAATTCTTATTCATTCGTCAGCATTATCCTTACAAGTGGTGTACAACATTATCCTTTATATAATAAAGCTATATGGTTTGAGAAATAATTAATGTTACAATTAATGCCACAACATCCTTTATTATTAAAAAAAAAAAAAAAAAAAAACACAACATTTAAAAAATAAAATAGCTATATATTATATAATCATATAAAAAATATACTTTTAAAAAAATAAAATAGCTATATATTATATAATCATATAAAAAATGTGTTCAATTAGAGTTTAAATTTACACATACAAAATTTGAAATTTGCTTTCCAAATGTAATTATCTTAGTTATTATTTGTATTGTGAAAATTATAATATAGATGAAATACAATTAAGAATAAAGCAATGTAATTATGTAAATTATCTTTATAAGTTTATTTGAATATGCACATAATTAGAGATTATATTAACCATACAAAATTTTAATTTTAATTTTAATTTTAATTTTAATTTTAATTTTGTATTCTATAAAAATAATAAATACTTGACCAGTGGAAGCTCAAAAATATTATTATATTAAATAATTTAAAATATTTTAGTTTTTCTATTTTTTTTATTTATATTTATAATAACATAATTTTTTTCCGTGCATCGCGCGGGTGAGTTACTAGTATATTATATATAATACAAAAGTAATAAGGGATACAATAATGATAAGAATAATGACAGACCATTACATCCATCCATTACACTAATAATGTCCACTTATATATATATATATATATATATATATATATATATATATATATATATATATATATATATATAACATTAACATTTTAAAATTTTTCAAATACGTTACATATTATAAATTAATATTAAATTAATCGAATCTACACCATTTATTTCAAAATTTGGCTACATCCCTATTATTTGATTTAATCAACCCAAAATCTATAAGTATATACAACCAACCCTACCACCATCTTCTCTCAAATGCCACCATATATAGACACCACCACCTTATCACGAAAGGATGAATAATGAATGAAGAGAAGTAGAGAAGAAAGAGAAACCAAACCAAAACCCCAAAAACTTTTTGCAAATCCTTTTTTTTTTTTTTTTTTTTTGAAAACATCCTTAGATCTACACTTCTACATGATTTTAAAATTTGAAGGCAACTTTTTAATAAAAGAATTTTTTGAGTACAAGGTGCTTAGCTTTTAATAAAAGAATTAATTAATTAGATTAATATATATTAATTATTCATTTTTATTGCCAAATACATGATAATTTTAATATAACTTGCACAAAAAAATCTATATTATTATTTTTTTGTCAACCCATGAGGTGTCCTGAGCGGCAAATTATATTGTGGACCGTGGTCCATAATGCATTGTGGTCCAGACATCAAATATGCATTGCAGTTTCATTTCAACACAACTACAGTATCATTTTGATATAACTACAGTTTCGCTGGACAATATACACTCAAATATGTGAAATTGTTATTCAGTTTCATTTTGTATACACTGCAGTTTCATTTCAACACAATTACAGTTTCATTTCAATTCAATTGCAGTTTCATTTGATAATATAATAAAAAATAATAGTGAGACTGTGTCAGTTTAGATACACTATAGTGTGCCGTTTTGGATCATGGTCCACAAAGCTTTGTGGACCGCGATCCACAATATAATTGCTTCGGTCCTGAGCATACCCTGATTGTAAGAATCACCTTTAAGCCCATACAATACTCAGACTAATCTATATTCTCATCGAGTCGGCCCAATTAATGAGCAAAGTGCTAGCCAGATTGATTTTTTTCATATGAGAGGTCATGAGATTGAGCCTCAGTGGAGGCGTTGTTGACTCTTTGTGCTTCATTAGGTTGAGAAAGTATGTTTGAACATATACTACAATGTAATAGGGCCAGTAGCATTCAAAAAAATAATATCCTAAAACTTGTGTCATAATAATAAAAATAAAAATAATAACCAAATATATATTTGACATCTTAATTAATATTTATTTTAAAAATATATATATTAAAAACTTTGCTTAAAGTTAGAAAACACTTTTAACTCTCACAAAATTTATTAAGGTTATTTTTATATAAACTCACATATACATACATTCATCACGTTCATGATTCACCCATTGACTGACTATTTAGGCATATATAATATATATATTAGCATTTTGTACGCGCGATGCGCGAAAACTTATGCCCAATATTAAAATATTTGTAAGTAACAAAATTTAAAAAATTAGTTAAAATTATGTTTTGTAATTTCTTAATGTGATGATACTTTTGAATTATCATATATTTGAATAATATAGTGATCAGAAAAAATAAATTATATTTTTATATAGTAATTTACAAATAATACTAAGCTAATACCCACATTATATGATATATTGATATGGATACACAAATAATATACATACATATTATATATATATATATATATATATATATATATATATATATATATATATATATAATTTAACATTCATATAAATATTTAATTAAAATATAATTTATAAATTAAATTAATTGTTATATGATAATTTTTTTTTTTGAAAACAAGTTATATGATAATATAATAAAATGATAATTAAAAATAGGAAAAAGATATGATAGATGTAGGTGTATGGTAAGATTGGTAGATATATTAAAAACTAACGGTGTTATAACGGTGTAAGGGTGATTTGTCCAATGCAAATGAATGTACAACAATTAAAGCAAAATGTATATATTTATTAGCATAGAAAAAAGGGACAAAAATCAAGGACATAACTTGTAATGACACTTATTATGTTTTTAGATATATAAGTAATATACAATATATATAGATATATAGATTTTTGGAAGCCCTAAAGAAATATATAGTTTTTGGAAAACCAAGTCAAAGATTGATCTTCCTAGCTAAACTGCTGCAGCCATTTATCCCACTTTCTCCTTATCTCTCTCCGATCAACTCTCTCCTTCAATTCAAACCGCCATTTATCCCAGGCCACTATCTCTCCTCCATTATATTCTTAGCTTTTTAACTCACACTTCCTCGCATCAAATTAAATCCCACATTGCATTATTTTATTATCCTTCTCAAGATCGATCGATCGAGCGAGCTCCCTTTTGCATAGTCCAAATCCAAAATGCATTCTTCTTTCTTCATCGGAGTTTCCAAACTTTTTCTGTGCTTCACCTTTTTCTCTTCCACCCATTTTTTCATGGCTGCTTCGAATGAGTTTGATGTCGCCGGCGAGAAGGGTTGGGTTATCCCTTCTGCGAAAGATGATCAGTTCTACAATGAATGGGCTTCCAAGAATAGGTTTACAGTTAATGACACCCTAAGTAAGTATTTTGGTCCTCATTCTTGTATATATTAAGGTTGTCTCGTCTTCTGCTTTTGTTTAGTTTAATTTCTTCTTTTGTTGTTGGATAACGAAGAAACCCCACGACCCTTCACCTTGTGATTCTAGCCAACAAAAAATCACAAAAAAATTAGCCTAGGTTACTAATAACTAACTAGCTTAAACCAAGGGGGCAAGGATTCAAACTCGTAGCCTTGTGGTTACAAGTGTGGATCTCTTGTCATTTTAGTTGGGTTTATCCCTAGTTTAATTTCTATTTTTGTTGGATGATAAGGGAATCTCATGATCCTTTCGGGCGTAGGTAAACTTTACTACCTTTGTGATTCTAGCCAACAAAGGATCACAAAGAATAAAACAGTCTTTGTTATTCATAGCTGACCGGCTCAAATTTAAGGGAGCAAGAATTCAAACTCGTGACCTTGTGGTTACAAGTGTGGATCTCATGTCATCTTAGTTGGATTTATCCCTAGTTTAATTTCTTCTTTTGTTTGATGACGAGGGAAACCCATAACCCTAGGGTAAGTAAACAAAACAAGTAGAACAGTCTTGGTTATTCATAGATGACTGGCTTAAATTAAGGGGACAAGAATTCAAACGCGTGACCTTGTGGTTACAAGTGTGGATCTCTTGTCATCTTAGTTGGGTTTATCCCTAGTTTAATTTCTTCTTTTGTTGGATGACGAGGGAAACCCATGACTCTTTTGGGTGTAGGTAAACTTTACTTTGTGATTCTAGCCAACAAAGGATCACAAGGAAGTAAAACAGTCTTGGTTATTCATAGCTGACCGGTTCAAACTAAGGGAACAAGAATTTAAACTCGTGGTATTATGGTTATAAGTGTGGATCTCTTGTCATCTTAGTTGGGTTTACCCCTAGTTTAATTTGTTCTTTGATTATGGTTTTACTTGGTTTCCGTTATATTGTTGTGCATGAAACATGTATGTAGAGTTTGAGTACCAGAAGGATTCAGTTATGGTGGTGAGCCAAGAGGAGTATGAGAAGTGCCGTTCGGATCATCCCATGTTCTTCTCCAACGCCGGCAAAACGGTATACAAGCTGGACCGGGCGGGCCTGTTCTATTTCATCAGCGGGGTTTCCGGCCACTGTGAGAGAGGGCTGAAGATGATCGTCAAGGTTTTGGAGTTAGAAACCCCACCTCCGTCAGATGATCAGACGCCCGGAAATTCCCCTCCGGCGACCGGCGGTGCAAGAAAGTTGGGAGCTCTTGACCACGATTCTCCGGCTCGGATGGCTTTCTTATTCATGTCACTCCTTGGGACCATTATCTTCATGTAATTCATTCTGGTTGGTTTATGTTTAGGAAATTGGATCCTCAAAATTTTTATATTACTGATTTTATTTAGTACTGATATTAGATTTTGTTAAAGCAGTCTTTAACAAGTAGGTTGGATTACAATACTACATAATATGTTTCTGATTTAATTGGAATGGGGATTTTGGTTTCTCTTTCACCATATGTCTTTGTTGGATATCATATTTTTCAATTGCATGTTGATCTGACAATAGCATCTATCTTTTTTTTTTTGGATGACGAGAGAAACCCCACAATTCTTTGATGAGGTGTAAATAAATCTCGTCTTGTAATTTTGGTTGACAAAGGAAGTAACCATAATTGATCGGCTCAAACTAAAGGGGCAAGAATTCAAATTCCTAACCTTGTGATTATAAGTGTGAATCTTTTGCTATTTTGGCTGAACTTACCTGATAGCTTCCATCTTATGATTAATATAAGTGATGCGAAAAATGAACAAAAATAATTAGAAAAAAGTATCAAATAGGCCAATAAACTTAGTTTGTAGAATTGAACCATCAAACGAAAAAGTGTGAGCAATTAAAACATTAAACCTGCAAAAAATGTGCAATTATCATTTTTTACTTGTTGCAAGCAACAAGTTAAATTGATGACTTGGCATTTAATATAATTAATTTTAAAATGTTAATGCTTACATGGATGATTTAGTGGCAATAGCATAAGTTATATAAAAATTTATTTTAATTATTATTTTAACAAATATTAAAAAAATAAAAATAAAAATAAAAATAAAAAACCTTCTTACTTTGTCTGATATGGACAAAGGGGAGGCAGCCATGGTTATCTCCTCCTTCCTCTGATTTGGATGAAGGGGAACCAGCCATGGTTGCCCTCTCTATAATGGACTTCAGATTTTTTTTATTTTTTAATTGAATAATTAAAAAATTTTCATGTGACATGTTAAATAAAAAATTTATCTGCAACTTATTATTTATTGCACACATTTTTAATGTTAAATGGTTTAATTACACATTATTTTTATTCAATGGTCTAATTACACAAACCATTTGGGGTCTATTTGACGCTTTTTTTAGATAATTATGAAAATTTTGAAAAAATGTTCCTTATTAGAAACATCCATCTTATGATTAATAAGTATAGTGAAAAATGAACAAAAATAATTATGAAAATTTTGAGAAAATATTCCTTATTAGAAACACATTCTCAAAAATAATTATGAAAATTTTGAGAAAATGTTCCTTATTAGAAGCATCCATCTTATAATTAACAAGTGTTGTGAAAAATGAACAAAAATAATTATGAAAATTTTGAGAAAATGTTCCTTACTAGAAACACATTCTCAAAGAAAGACAATAGTACAACAGAAAACTCAAAAAGAAAATACAATAATCTTTCTTGTAATTCTTAAAACCATAATAAATAAACAAACATAAACAGAGGCTAACAGTTGAAAGGTGAAATACTAAAATTGTTTTTTTTTTTTCCCTTTCCCTCTATATCCTGTAAACATGGTACAAAATGATGCCTTAGACGTTTTAGGAGCTCGATTTTCTACTCTTGGAACAAAATTGTAAAATGGTGCACAAAAAGGAATATTCTCATGTTAGCCATTGACACAGAAACTTTTTGCAGCTTCTTCATTAGACTTCACTAGTATCTTACAAATTGCCGCTGGTCATTCTCACCTTTATTCCCATAAGGATTGCTTTCACTGAACCCATTTCTTCTTTCGCTTTTGTGCTTCTTCCTAAACTTGGATGCGCTGCTGTCTATATTTAGATTTACTTTTGGAGGAGAAGAAAAACAGAAGGAAGCTGCAACAGCCTGCCAAAACACATGAAGATTTTACCGTAAATAAAGAAAAGCTACAACATAATTCTTCAACTAAATCTTTGTGGTCCTATGCATTAACTTTTGTGACGATAGTACGATACCAGTGGCTTAGTTCAAATAGAGTCGTGGCACAAAGTAAACAATTGAATACAAGCGTATTTTTGTTTAACGAGGAACCCCACAAGTATTTTGAGTGTGGGTAAACCTCATCTTGTGACTCTAGCCAGCAAAGGACCACAAGAAGGTAAACCAGCCAAAGTTATTCATAGCTGACCGGCTCAAACTCCAAGGGCTAAGGGTTCAAACTCGTTACCTTGTGGTTACAAGTGTGAGTCTCTTGCTATATCTTGGCTGGGGCTACCCCCAATATAAACGTATTTGGCATTACAGTTAAAAGAAAGGAGTACCTGCAAATCAAGCCGATGAACATTGAATATATCCTTCATGGAGTGTGAATTATATGCCAATATATAGGATCTGTAAGCCTCTCTAGCAGATTTATTCAGGTAATAATTATTAGAAACCAACTTCTCCTGCAGCAAAACCAAAATGCCATTTCATTCTGGTTAGCACTGTTCCACAAAGCAACCAAACAAAAAGTGCAAATCACTTGTCAAGGAAAACATTCAAAGCAGAATTACCAGGTGGGACTGCACATTGGCAAGCTTTCTGTCCTCAAACTCATACTGTTTTACCGGGACTTTCGCAGCCTGCCAAATAATAAGTGTACATAAAAACACTAAGATTAGAGAATCAATCAAACTCCACATGCATACAGAACAGTAAAAACTCATGCATTGCAAATATTAATGCTATATTCCTTTTTCAAATAGCCAACTATTTCTACTGAGCAATCTCCATAAAAATAAACACCTCATAAGTCATAACTTGTCCCAAGAAAATCAATACCTCAATAATTTTTTTCACAACATACAATCTCCATAAAAATAAACACCTCATAAGTCATAACTTGTCCAAGAAAACCAATACCTCAATAATTTTTTTTCCCAACATATAGCCTAGAAAAATTTACAAGTCACTTCCCCGCACTATCTGTAATGATTACTTTAAATAGTTCATCCTTAATAATACAACAGACCTTAAGATAGGCAAGAAATTTCAATTCCTCTGGAATCAGGAAGAGCAATGCATTTCCTTTTGCACCTTCCCCACGTGCTGTTCGACCAACTCTATGAATATATTCCTGTCATGGGCACACCAGTATAGTTAGAGCACATTCAATTGACTTCCAATCTTAAAGTAAATAACTGCTGAGTAGTGAGTACCTTAGGTTCATCTGGGGGGTCATATTGTATAATCCAGTCCTACAAAGGAAGAGAGATGAGAGTCAATACATGATAATTCTATTCATAAAATTAAGGTCTCTCAAACAGGAAAGAGGGATTACTTTTGAAGGATTTTATAGCAAATTTATAATGGCAATAACTTCCTACTCATAATAAATTAATCTAATTTTTGAAGGAAAGAATACCATTTAAATATATAATAATTGTTTTCCTCTTGTCCTCTATTTTAAGTCATTAACCCACTCTACAACCTCCTCTGCTTACTAATACTTATTAAAAATCTCTATCTTTTAGGGATTTCAAAATCACTGGCAACCAACAAAAATAAATATGATGACAATAAAGGTGAAGGAATATACCACAGACGGAATATCAAGTCCCCTTGCAGCAACATCAGTACATAACAATATGCCTTTTTCAGCTTTGCAGAAATCAAAGAAAGTAGTGGTCCGCTTCTGCTGCTTTTGCTTTCCATGAATATCAAAGCACTCAATTTGGATATACCCAAGAAGTTCCGAGTGGAACTTTACAGAGTTGCACGAAGAGAAGAAGACCATTATTTTCTTTGATAAGTTCCTCTTCAGGAAGGAATAAAGAAGGGTAAATCGCTTAGCACTTGGAATGACACAGTACCCTTGCTGCAGTCCTTCATTAGTGGCCTAAATTTCACAAAAACAAATAAATAAATGGAACCAAATGTCATAATAAAAGTTAAAACAAAAGCAGTACTACAGATGTACCCTCTTTCTTCCATCATCCACATCTATATAGATAGGAGTTGTCTGAAAAGACAAGCGAGCCAGATCCTCAACCTGTAAAGGGTCAACATTTTATCTAAGGTGAGCAATAACAATTGAATCTTGGAAATAGAAGGAAAAAAAAAAAGCATTTGCACAATAAAGTTATTATTGGTGTTTTTATATTATTAAAGTCATGAACTATATGTGGCAAATAATACCATGCAATCCATTTTTGGGATTCTTCTACTTAGCATGCTGTAAATTGTTATAACATTTAACTTACCATTGACAAGTTAAAAGACTCCAAGCTTTGTAACAAACATTAATTTTAACAATCATGTGATGCTGTGTTTAGGAAATCATAATTCCAACCAGTTACTAGAATATCTGCTTAACAGGATATCATTTTTCTTTTCATTGAAGGTAGTGATGCTTTTTTAAGTAGGCAAGAAAGGGGACAGCTGGTTCAGAATACCTTCTTAGTCTGTGTAGCTGAAAATAGAGCAGTTTGTCTACCCTGAAAGGCAAGTAGCAATTCTGTTACTTCAAAACAACTGGTGTAAAATATCATGTTTTGGTGATCAAAGAGTAATTTAAAGACAGCATCTGCCACTACACACAATGGATACCAAATATCAAGATTCAATAAGCAAAGGTAAACAATTGTCAAGTACAATAAAGATAGAAGTTCAAGATAACTTATCAAGACATACATAAGAAAATAAACTACAAAAGATTATCCATATCAGCTTAAACAGGTTATTTAGACCACTCACCATTCAACAAGTTTACATTTAAATATCAGTATAAAAATTGCTACCATCGAATATATAGTTATTCAATTGTTGCCTTACAACCAGAGTTTTTTTTTTTTCTAAATACCAAATGATTAAACACAAATATTCAACGATTTTCTAATTATAGTTCACTGTATTGCAAAACTATATCATCAGGATCGCCATAATTCAAACTTTAGCATCCAAGTGGAGTATTTTTGAATTAGAAATGATAAACACCAACGTAGAGAAAACTCAAATGGAAGTTTCTACAGCTTTAACAAAATATCATATGGAACAGACTCTTTAAACCCAGGAGTAAAGGTACAACTAAAACAGTTAAAGAATTCATAGTAACAAGTAATCAGTACCTCTTTTGGAAGAAGTCTCATTATTTGCTTCATTTCTTCTTCAAAATTTGCTTCTAATATCCTATCCGCTTCATCAATCATGAGGCACTGCAAATCCCATATATATTAGTTAAAAGTCAGATGCTTCCTGAGTTACTCTATGAATGCAAATATCACCTAAGGAAGAGAAATGAACAACAGCACAGCAATTGTTTTGAAAAAGGAAATTCATAACTTCAAAGGACAGCCCACAGAAGCTGAAGCGAGACTGATAAATGAAAAGAGGGTGGAGCAGGGATCAAAAGAAGACAGGGAAGGGTTTATAATATATTATAATCTATACCCTACTCATGTCAAGATGATAATCACATCATAGTTCTTAGTGAATGATACCATTAGCTATAGTATGGACAATCAATCATTTACATCAAAATATGGGCTATAATGAGATCAGATATCTCTTATTTTCAGTAAGAAAAGTGATTCCAAATGGACTTCAAAGTGTTTTCATCTATATAAATAAATAAAATGTTACAACTAAGAAACAAACCGGTACCTTCAAGTTTTTGTAAACAAATCCCTTAGTGTTCTGAAGGTGATCAAGAAGTCGACCTGGAGTACCTATTAAAAGATTTACTCCTTTTTGAATACGTTCAGCTTCTCCTCTTCGTGTTGCACCTCCAATAACCAATCCCAGTGTCTGGGAATGATACTTGAGAAGTTCTTTTGCCACAGCATGCGTCTGTACCATTATTGTAGGTTAGGTTAGAATTTACAAATTTTGATCTCATATAATACACCAGATTTCAAAAAGCATCTTCTGCTCTTCTACTTATATCATATACAAGAGCTTGATTATATAATATATATGTGTGTGTGTATACATATATATACATATATATACATATATATATATATATATATATATATATATATATATATATATATATATTCATCAATCCAACCAAATAGAGCTTAGTTTAAGAATATAGGGCAACTATTTTTTAAACTCTCATCCTGAAGATCAATGGTAATAAGTTAAGTTTTGTGTTGCTATCCAAGAAGTATACAAGAATGACATATAACAGTTGTAGGGAACAACAAATAACCAATGATGCTATGATATTTCTACTAGATGAACAGATATTACCAAAAAATAATAACATTGATCTGCAAACCATGTAAAGAAAACAATGGTATAAAATGGATTATTTACCTGTATGGCCAACTCCCTTGTGGGGCAAATGACAATGACTCCAGCTCCATTGCGATGTGTAAATTTCACATTAAACAACAATTCCACAGCTGGTATAAGAAAGGCAAGGGTTTTACCAGAACCAGTCCTTGCAGCACCCAGAACATCTTTTCCTTCCAACATTGGTGGAATTGCTCTGGCTTGGATCTTCAATCAAACCAGAAAATTTAAAAGAGAAATTTAAAAACAACTTCATCCCTAACAATTTGCATAAACTCTATACATAGAATGATGAAATTTATTTCCATGATTTTGCAACAAAGCTGAGGGAAATGTCGGTGAATGCAGTTTATTTTTAGCTACAAAAAAGTTCAGTTTTACATCATCTATTATCTGCTTGCAATTATACTTTCCAAGCTTACTCTCAAGTATACCAAATGCAACCACACTTGCAAAATCAAGTCAAACTAAATTTGATTGATCTATATATACTAAATTATAAACCTACTATTGCAAATTGTTTAAAAAGTATTCAATAGAGATTCATTCACAAGTTTTACCTGAGTCATGTACTCAAACCCCATTTCATTAATAGATTTCATGGTGAGTTCCGAAAGCCCCAGCGTGGCAAACAACTCTGTGCTCATAATCCCAGAGCCCGAACTCCTCACTGCCTTCTTTATCTCCTTCCTCGTCTCATCCTCTTCCTCTTCCTCTTCCTCTTCTTCCTCTTCCTCTTCCCCTTCCTCTATTCCTTCATCGTCTTCTTCTCTCTTTCTCACCAAATTCTTCTTTTTCTTCTCTTCCTTCGACCCCTGTTCTCCCAGGTTCTCATCCTCATCTTTTTCCATCCTTTTTGCCAAATCCTTCCTCTTCTTTTTCTTATCTTTCTTCAAGCTCTTCTCTTCGCCCTTTTCGTGCTCACTGCCATAATTTTCGTTCTCTTTCAATTTCTCCACTTCTTCTTCAGCAACTGTGGGGCTTCCATCGGGCATGTTTTCATGGTTGCTATGCTTCTTCCTTGAATCGCGCTTTCTTATCCGCTTCCTTTTGGTGGAATCGACCTTGGAGATTTCCGGCATCACGACGACCACACAGCTGAAAAATTGGAGTTGATACTGAGAATCTAGGGTTTATGCAATGGGTATCACGACACCACACAGCTGAAAATTTGAAGTTGATACTGAGAGTCTAGGGTTAATGCAGGGTATCACAACGACCACAACTGAAATTTTGAAGTTGATACCGAGAGTCTAGGGTTTATGCAAGGGTATAAGGAACAGTTTCAGTTTGCTACTTGGAGGGTTTAATAGTCCGGCCCAACTTGAGCAGCCCAGTAAGAAGTTTAGGACAATTTATATCATCCCTCGTGGACGGTCCACACCAATTATTATTACATGGACTATGGTCAACGGCAAATTATGTTGTGCATCCGTATGCACCATGCATGGTGCATACGGATGCAAAAACGACGTCGTTTTAATAAAACGCGCGTCTCCCCTTAAAAAAAAAAAATCAAGTTCGATTCACAGCAACAGCATATGAACTAAAATTCCATAATCGATGAACTATAATTCCATAATTGATGAACTATAATTCCATAATCGATGAACTATAATTCCATAATCTATTCTATGAACTAAAAATTTCAGAATGAATGAACTAAAATTCCATAATCTATAAACTAAAATTTCAGAATCGATGAACTACAATTCCATAATCGATGAACTATAATTCCATAATCAATGAACTATAATTCCATAATCTATGAACTAAAATTTCAGAATGAATGAACAATATAATGTTGTTGCTGGGAATCGAACCTGAATTTTTTTTAAAAGGGAGACGCGCGTTTTTTAATAAAACGACGTCGTTTTGGCATCCGTATGCACCATGCATGGTGCATACGGATGCACAGCATAACGTTTGATGGTCAACATAGTTGTGTGGATCATAAATACAAAATACATTTTTAATATATTAAAAGTACATTATTTGAAACCAATCATTATGCTATGGAACTGTGTTCACCATGTCCCAAACGGTAACGGTGCTTACGGGTACCACCCTTATTTTCCACCAATTTTTCTTTCTTTCTTTTTTTTCAGCGCGATTTTTCTTCTTCATGTTCACATTTTGCGGTTTCACTTCCTCTTCAAGCAAGTTTCTTCAACACTCATAAATTATGAATGTGCAAGCATGGATTTATGAATGTGCAATTATGAAATTATGAATTTTCTGTTATGAGATTATGAATGTACAGAAAATTCATAATTACATAACTATAAATTGATAATCTCATAACAGAAAATTCATAATTTAATATATATTTTTTATGAGATTATGAATTTTCTGTTATGATATTCTGAATGTACAAAAAATTCATAATTTCATAACTGTAAATTCATAATCTCATAACAGAAAATTCATAATTTAATAAATGTAAATTCATAATCTGAACATAGAATGCAAAACGCCGTTAACATTAACTAAAAAAATTTTTTTGGTAAAAACGATGTTGTGACCGTGTTCACAAAGCATGGTGAACACATTTCCAGGGCATAATTTGCGATTTGAAACTATATTATTTGAATACTAAAAATACATTATTGTATATATGATCAAATAATGTACATTCAGTACACAAATAATATAATTTTAGTATATTAAAAATGTATTTTATATTTATAATCCAGACGTTAGGGGACTTAGATCCAAAATACACAATTTACATACTGAATGTTCACAATTTGAATTGTGAACATTTAGTATATAAATTGTGAACATTTAGTATGTAAAATTGTGAACATTCAGTATGTAAATTATGAATATTCAGTATGTAAATTATGAATATTCAGTATTTAAATTGTGAACATTCAGTATATAAACTGTGAACATTTAGTATGTAAATTGTGAACATTCAGTATGCAAATTGTGTACTTTTGAATTCGGATCCACCTTGCAAGGTGGACCCAGGTTCACAGAATAATTTGCCGGTCCACACAACTGTGTCGACCATAGTCCAAAAACGTCGTTGTTTCTTTAAGTAAAGAAACAGTAGTCGTTAAAATTTTTAACAAATCTCATATTTTGTGTGTGTTTAGAACAAAATGAAACTACAATGTATCTAAAATGAAATTCAATAACAACTTAACAAGTCTCACTATAATAAGACTATTGTATGTATAATGTTAAATCAAACTGTAGTTGAAACAAAATGAAACTTTAGTTGTACTAAAATAAAACTACAACGTATATAAAATGAAACAGAATATGTTATACAAACAGAATTAATTACACGGAATGAGTGTCGTTTCTTTTCATTAAAAGAAACGACACCGTTTTGAACCATGGTCCCCAATACAATTTGCCTTTATATCATGAACCATGTCCACATAGCATTGCAGACCTTGAACCAAAACGACGAGGTACAGAATTCATACTCGTAAGGTACAGAATTTCATATCATAAGACACAAAAAAAATCACAACACAAGACACATACACGTGTTATATTGTTGGTCCCAAAAGAGGTAAGGTGAAAGTCTAGGGGGGGGGGGTGAATAGACTTTCAAACTTTTTCGCACAGCACAACAATTGCTAAGCCAGAGAGAAACCAAAACTCTTAACTAGATTGTTAGAGTATGGTGCACAGCGGAAATAAATAAAGATAAAGTGTGTGTGAGATTGTGACAGTATATATCGTGTGAAGCAGGTAAAGAGCAGTAAGTAAAGAAAGCAGTAAAGAACACAAGACAATTATAGTGGTTCGGAGGTGGTGTAATCCTCCTACTCCACTTGCTCTTATCTCCAAGAGCAATTCACTATATCCACCACTTCTTGGTTCCAAGATACAATGAATTTCGTGATCTAGTGCTTTGATCACCAAGCCCGCACTAATCACGCCCAGTGACACCACACTGCTGCTTCGGGTTTCACGTCTCCGCGCTATTATCGCAGGATTTCACGACTCCGCGTTACTTTCCCCCCGTCTTTCACACTACGGTAGAAACGTATCTCGTGATCTAGTGCTTTGATCACAAAGCCCGCACTAATCACACCCAGTGCCTCCGACACTGCTGCTTCGGATCTCACAGCTCCGTGTGACAATCCAGGATTTCATAGCTCCGTGCTACTTTCCTCCCTTCTCTTGTTTTGCTCCAAAACAAGTTTTGTCTTACTTCCAACTTCCGAGACTCTGTAGATGATCTTTAATACGATGCAGGTCTCTTTGATGAACACTCTTGAAAGATTTCTCGTGTAAGCTCTGAGTGTTTTCTCTCTTTGAATGTATAAAGTAAAGCACTTGATTTTTTGCTCTGTTTAGCTCTGCTTTTAGAACTCTCAGAATATTTCTTTTGAAGCTCTCTGAGTTCTTTTTCTTTTCTCTCACTTGAAGATTTCTTTTGGTATGCTCTGTACCAAATGAGATTTTTGCTCTTTGTATTCTTGCTCTTATTTAGCTCTTTGCTCGTATGTTCCCCATCTTCAAGTCTTCATATCTTCATCATTTTATAACTGGTAATGAGAATCTGCCCGTTGGAAAGAGACGATCTCATTTTTGAATTCTTGTATCTTTTGTCAGAGATCTTATCTTATCTTCTGGCAAAGTGTCAAAAAAGATAAGATAGCCGTTGGTAGAGCTTCAACTTCATGCAAATGAGTTCCCAAACTTCATCTGATATTCCTATGGTTTTCTCACGTTTCTTGGGAATATCTGGGTCTCAGTTTTGTGTAGAACAGCTTCTCTGATCAGCTCTGAAGTGGTTTCTTGGGATTTAAATACTTCAAAAATATTTTTCAATTTAATCCCATACTAGTTAGACTAGTATTTTTCTTTCTGAGAAATTCTTCACTGTAAGTTTTCTCATCTTATTCGTCTGGGTGTTCTGATATTTCAAACTAGCTTTGAGAAATTCTTCACTGTAAGTTTTCTCATCTTCTTCGTCTGGGTGTTCTGATATTTCACTAGTACAAAATTGCAGATAGACAACCATTGTAAAAGACAATAGGCAACCATTGTACAATAGTCGCCTATGAGAGGCTTGCGGATAAGCATCGACTTTACGCGACCATTGTGAAATGGCAGCGCATTGTTAGTAATACGCGATCGTTCTTGACAAAGAATGGTCGCGTATTGTTTTTTTTTTTTTTGTTTTTTTTTTAATTCAAATGGAAAAACGCGACCATTTTAAGCTAGAAATGGACGCGTTTTCCTTTTTATTTTTTTAATAATTAATTATCCGCGGCCGTTTTAGGCTAGGAATAGTCGCGGATGAACCTTTTTTAAAAAAATTATTTCATTTATCTTATTAAAATCCCTAATTTTGTTTATAGTTCCTGTACCTGTTACAGCTTAGTAAAATCCTATCAACATTACTCCACAATACAATTTATCTATCAACACACATTAAAACAATACTTTTAACACAATGCAAATACTATCATCAAATTAAACACAATACTTTTAACACAATGCAAATACTATCATCAAAATACAATGACACTTAAAATTCTCATACTTTAATAAAATAATATCATTAAAACATGCCCAACTCAATACTATCGTCAAAACAAATACTTTTTATCAATAAAATAAAAGTTATAAGCACTCGGAAAAGAAGAACTTTGACCAATGCTCTCGAGCTCATTTATGTCGTGGATAGAATACGGACTATCATCAGTCTTTTTTGGTGGCTGTACTTTATCTGCCTCAAGAATGTTCAGGTACCATTTCTGTGTAACAGAATAAGATGAATAATCAACACTCAATAAAACAACACAACACAAAATATATTAGTTTGTTAGTAAAAGATATTTGTAGCAGACCACATCAAACAAACATTGTTCACCTTAGTTGTTGCCTGCATTCTCTCAACATAAGCATTCATGAGGGGATCCATTGAACCACTCTCAGAACAAACTTGAGCCAAAGACTCATCAACTCCAAGTGCAATTAAATTCTCTTGGTATTCCACTACCCAGCCAGTTACCTAATTACATGAATAATATAAATAAATAAACTATGCGATGTTAACCAAAAGAGTAGTTAGCAGTACTCTAATCATGTTGTGCTCCCCATCTTTTAGAAATCAAGTGTCATGGTGTTCAACACAGAGCACATGTTTGACCGTTTCCAAATGTTAATAAATGAATATTCAATACCTTTAAAATCTCTATATTTTTCAGATTATTAGCTTGGTCACTTAGCTTTCTCAGCCACTGAATAAACCTCTCAGTATAAAGGTTTACCATAAGCTGGAAAATTTCATATCTGAAACATGAAAGAAATGAATAATAAACATTAGAAAAATGCATTTGGACTTCACAAAAAAAAAAAAGAAAAAAAAAAGAGGAAAGATATTCATTAAAAAAATAAAGACATTAATATATCTTCCAATTCTTAAAGGTTGTATGCCACATGAAAGTTCATGTAAAGGTTGTGGACTTGTGGATAGCAGCTCTGCAACAGCTTCATGTAAACATAATCTTAGATGGCATGTCCAAATGCAGATTTAAGATGGCACAATTTGCGCCATACCGATCCAATTCAAGCCACCCCAAGCCCTTATTCCTAATGTCTATCAAGTAATATACATAATATTGCCCATTTAGCCTACTTGTTGACCTATGTTGATGCTCACTCTTATTAGCTGAAGTATCTTTTTTTAAGGTATAATACATACACAACAATATAGCATTATGCAATCATTTATTAATACATGAAGAAAGAAAAACTTAAATTCAATTTTGGATTCCATTACTGAAAAATAAATAGAAGATATGCCCCATCTTGCAAAGTGATTAAGTGAAGTCCCATTGCGCATGAGATCAACATAAAATAATGCAGGAAATTTTAATGTCATAAGATGTGACAACTTTAGATTTTGCTAACAGAAGGGGGGTGGGGTTATAAGGTTTGCAAAAGCTGTTATCAATAAGGAAACTATAACAGAAGTGTAGATGACAAACCTCGGAGGAAAGCAAGGAGCCACATAATCGTATATATCTCCAAGTTCTTCCCCCATCTGAATTAATAAAACCTCAGTGTTATTAAATTCATTATTATAAGTCTATGAATACTAATATTGAATCAGCTATGACAAGTATTTCAATGATATAATTTACCACTTTTGCCTATAGCTGCTTTTAGGTCTTCCTCTCTTAGAAGCTGATCAAAGCGTGCTTCAACAGACTTTCTTATATGTTCATAGCAATTATCCTTGTAGCCTTTCCCCTGAATCTTCAATTTTTGCTGTATAATGTTTTTGGTAGAAGCTGTTCCATTTACAGCTTTCCTGCATGCCAGCAAAATAACTAGAACTTAGAATGACTTTACATGCAATACACTTCAGAAGTGCAAGGCACAACTGAATTGAAGAAAACAATAGATTAAACAAGAAAACTAAAAATATAACTAATGACTTAAGCATCAAGACCTTAGGAGAGAGCTAAAGTTGTTGGTCTAGGATTTCTTGCATCTCAACCCTAGAAAAATAAAAGGGTGTAGAAAGTCCAGAATAATGCATAAAGTTTTCTTCTTACCAAATAAATAGCACTGGAAAGCATACAAAAATGCAACACGTTTCATTTTAACACGCCAGTCATTAAGAATAAACATCATTTGCATTTGATGCAGCCATTTTGCAAGGTTAGCGCATGTTGTAGAGTCAAATATACCTTGTAGCACGAACCAGAGTCTGAGGGTTGCAAAAGACAAACAATACCAGAAAAATCATGAGAGATATTAACAAGAATGGGAAAGAAGTGTACTGCAGCACTGGCAGTTGAAAAATTGACACTTAACATGGTATAAACTTGAGTTATAGAAGCAAGTAGCATAAAATCTTGTAGGAGAGAAAATAGGCAAAATGTAATTTTACAGTCCACAGCATATGCATGCAAGTCTTAGTTCCCCTTCATGTTACTCTCGCTTCAAACAAGGTCTTTCAGTAAACAGGTTCAACCTATTAGTCATTTAGTCTTGGGCTGGTATGTTCAGGCCAACTTTGGCTGGCACATCTTAGAACAAAGTAATCAAACAAGTTTTAGAGATCTTACATGCTTCTTGGCTTGGCTTAAAAGCCTGCCTGTTTTTCCAACTGAACTAAGTCTTAATGCTAATATTGTTGGGTTGGCTATTTGCTAATCCTTTTAGATAGACCAAAAACGCTTTGTTTTATTCTCTATATGAAATTTTGAAACCACTTTGTTCAGCAGATCCATACAAGTTACAGGCAGATAAATTATCAAGTATACCTCTCCTTAGCAAGTTTGAAGAAGTTGGAAATATGGCCCCATAGTGAGTTTTCAAAAGTTTCCCATGTGCGATCTACATCTTCAAAATACTCTCTGAGAATAATACACATAAAATTTCAGAAGAAAATACTTCGGAAAACAGTAATGAGAAAATTCAAAATATGCAGCACAGGTTCCCATCTGATTCAAAATATGAAGGAAGCATGTGTATTTTTATAGCAAGTGAAAGATATCAAAGACGACACAAGAGGATGAATGGATGATAGCTGCAGGAACTTGAAAGGTTACCGTTTGAATGAACATTATAAATAGTATGACTCTAACTATTTTTCTATATTCAATTCATTTCATCTTATTAGTAATGTTTGACTTGTGTTTTAAACTATACCTTGCTTGATTTATGGTTGGGAATAAATGAAGAGTTGAAACGCTTCTTACATAGTCCTTTATCAACCAAATGGAAATAACATTTACTTCAATGCAAAATAGAACAATATAGTGATTAGTCTTGGTACAATTTCAGCTAAAAAACCAGACAGGGAAACCAAATTTAGTCACATCATTCAGCCTGGCTCTTGACGTGAACCAAAATGGTTCCAATTTTGTTCAGGACCTGATCCTATAAATCCAAAACTTTCATATCTCAAATGAGCATGTTAAAACTAGAACTGCAAAGAATCTGACCTTAGTCTGCCAACCTCTTCCTCATGAGATGCTGCAACAGCTAGTGCAAACCTCCGTTAACCTCTTTTATTATTTTAAAATTCTGATAGAGGTTAACAGCTCTTGATGGAAAACGGAGGTTTGCACTAGCTGCTGCAACATCTCATGATGGAAAACTATTGAAGAAAAGGTGAAAGTTCTAGACTGAGATACAAGGAATAATGCAACTTAGAATACTTTCCTAAGCAAGAATATATATAAAAATCATAAAATATCACATTTATTTATTTATTAAAATAACAATTAAAAAAAAAACTAACCTGCAGATCGGCGTGGTGCAGTGGCGGCTGTGGTGGTGTGTCGCGGTGGGAGCGTGCCGGTGGATGGTGTTGTGCGTGTGGCGGTGCATCGCGGTGAGTGGCGTCGCCGCAGGCCAACGGCGTGGTGGCGGTGGGTGGCAACGACGGCGTCTGACGATCGAGGCAGACGGTGGATCGGAGCAGAGGATGATTTCGATCTGTAGGTGTTGAAGCAGTACGGTGAGATTAGTGTGAGACGATTTCGGTATGATGTGTAGATCTAGGGTTAATTTTAGGCAACCATTTCTGTTTGAAATGGTTGCCTATTATAAAACAAGTTCTATTTTAAGGCAACCATTTCTATTAGAAACCATTGCCTATTATAAATCAATTTTTTTAAAAATAAATACAAAATACAATGGGCAACCATTACAGCTAACAATGGTGGCGGATTATTGATCACTTATTTACAAAATTGCCACCGCGAATTTTTGGGCTCAGATTAGGCAACCATTCTTTCAATAATGGTGGCCTATGGTCAATCTTCTATGTTCAATTTTGTACTAGTGTTTCAAACTAGCTTTGAACTTCCACCCAATTTGAATTGTGTTTTGATATTTCAAACTGGCTTTGAACTTCCGCCCAATTTGAATTTCTCCTTTGTAATTGACACTCAATTGCAATTGACTTGTAATTGGCACCCAATTTGAATTTCTCCATTGTAATTGACACCCAACTGACTTTGACTTGTAATTGGCTCCCAATCTACTCCTGGTGCTTCAATTGCTTCCCATGTGTTCTGATATTTCAAACTGGCTTTGAACTTCCACCCAATTTGAATTTCTCCTTTGTAATTGACACTCAATTGCAATTTACTTGTAATTGGCACCCAATTTGAATTTCTCCATTTTAATTGATACCAAATTGACTTTGACTTGTAATTGGCTCCCAATCTACTCCTGGTGCTTCAATTGCTTCCCATTTTGAATCATTTGACTTTGACTTGTAATTGACTCCCAATTTACTCCTGGTGCTTCAACATTGGCTCCCAACTTGAATTGATTCCCATGTGAAACTAGCTCCCAATTTCAATCGGCTCCTAATTCCTTTGAATTGGCTCCCAAGTGTAATTAATTCTCAATTGCCACCCAAGTGAAATTGCACCCCAATTTCCACTTGAATTGGCTCCCAAGTGTAATTAAGCAATTTGAATCATTTGACTTTGACTTGTAATTGGCTCTCAATCTACTCCTGGTGCTTCAACATTGGCTCCCAACTTGAATTGATTCCCCTTTGACTTGTAAGTGGCTCCCAATCTACTCCTGGTGCTTCAACATTGGCTCCCAACTTGAATTTATTCCCTGAATTGATTCCTTCCCCTTTGACTTGAATTTATTCCCTGAATTGATTCCTTCCCCTTTGACTTGTAATTGGCTCCCATGAATTGATTACCCTTTGACTTGTAATTGGCTCCCAATCTACTCCTGGTACCAAATGTTAGATCTAAATAGTCTAACTATAATAAACCATAGTATACGAGAAACCTGACCTCGTATGATAGCGGAAGTGTAGCCGTGTTGATCTCCAGCCATAGTTGATGTTCCTGTTGGAACCTGACCTCGTATGATAGCGGAAGTGTAGCCGTGTTGATCTCCAGCCACAGTTGATGTTCCTGTGACCTCGTATGATAGCGGAAGCGTAGCCGTGTTGATCTCCAGCCATAGTTGATGTTCCTGTTGTGTTGCCTCTTAACGGTAGACCGTTAGCCATATGTTCCTGTTGTGTTGCCTCTTAACGGTAGACCGTTAGCCATAGTATACGAGAAACCTGACCTCGTATGATAGCGAAAGCGTAGCCGTGTTGATCTCCAGCCATAGTATACGAGAAACCTGACCTCGTATGATAGCGGAAGCGTAGCCGTGTTGATCTCCAGCCATAGTTGATGTTCTTGTTGTGTTGCCCCTGTTGAAACCTGACCTCGTATGATAGTGGAAGCGTAGCCGTGTTGATCTCCAGCCATAGTTGATGTTCCTGTGACCTCGTATGATAGCGGAAGCGTAGCTGTGTTGATCTCCAGCCATAGTTGATGTTCCTGTTGATATGTTCCTGTTGTGTTGCCTCTTAACGGTAGACCGTTAGCCCTATGTTCCTGTTGTGTTGCCTCTTAACGGTAGACCGTTAGCCATATGTTCCTATTGTGTTGCCTCTTAACGGTAGACCGTTAGCCATAGTATACGAGAAACCTGACCTCGTATGATAGCGGAAGCGAGCCGTGTTGTGTTGCCTCTTAACGGTAGACCGTAGTTGATGTTCTTGTTGTGTTGCCTCTTAACGGTAGACCGTTAGCCATGTTTTTCCTCAGACCTGTTGTGTTCCCATATCTACTCTCCTGGTGCGATGATAGTGAGATTCGAACTTAAGCCATTTCACATAATAAATCAGACATCTTCCACTTCGTCCGTACAGTCTATTGGTTAAATCTCCAAACTTCTTTGATGTACTCCTTTCTTTCCATAGATGCTTGATCTCCAAGTCAAATTTATGCAATATTCCAATCTTAATTTTCTTTCACGAAAATTCTTCTGGGATATCTTTTTAAGTAGTAGCGACGTGAATTTCGTATCATTCATCTTCTTCTATTTGTCATTTTCTCCAGACAAGTTCTTGATTTTCAGCTTGATATCTTCTTCTTCTATTTTCATGCTTCTTCCTCTGTTTTTCTCCTTTTGCAAATTAAATAATTTCCCGATCATGGTCTAAGACTCTACTAGACCTATAGAAACAAAATTGGGGGTTCTACGAATACATATTTGGCATATCAAAACCATTACATTTTATTCCTAACATATATATTTACTTATTTTTTAAATCTGATTTATGTACAAAATTTGTGTCCACGGACACCAAATTTCACAACACAAAGACATAGAAATCTAAATCTAATCTAAAAACCTAATAAGTATGAATACAGGTTATGTCTTTGGATTTATGTCCGTTTTTCCCATGCTGAGTTGTTTGTACCTTATGTTCTTAATATTGTACATTATTTGTTTTATGACAAAATTGCCCAAGAATATTCAATTACTGTTAAATGCCAAGCATATTCCGTTAACAATTGCATAAACCCGTTTGTTGTTTATTATTAAGGTTAATTGGCAATTGCATAAACGCGTGGATTGAGTCCACGTTTCCTCCTTCAGGCTTCATCTTCCTTATTATCGCGAAAGATCAGAGTATCAGATACTTACGTTTTTCCTTCATCTTCCTTGATTACGCAAGACGTTTCCTCCTTCATCGCAGAATAATGTCAGACTTTCCTCCTTCATCACTTATGTACCTGAGTCTCAATATGCTATTGCAGAGTCCAGCGACCTACATTGCTTTCCCAATTCCATCTATGCCAAATCTCTCTCTCTCTCTCTCTCTCTCTCTCTCTCTCTCTCTCTCTCTCTCTCTCTCTCTCTCTCTCTCTCTCTCTCTCTCTCTCTCTCAATTTAATGCATACATTATTAATTTATGATATGGAATCCCGTATGACCCAATATAATCCACCCATCTCTTCCTCCGATTAAGGGTTTTTAGGTTCGTTCCATCATAATAGGTTAGCACTTCAGCCATTCTTGGAGCCACAGATCAGCTAAGGAAAAATATATCAATGGTTGGAAAAATGTATCAACGGTTGGTAAATTTATGTTTTCTAATTTTATTCTAACACTTTTTCCGGCTATTCACCCAGTATACCATTTTTACTCTATCTACTCTCGCTATTTAAAGATTCCATTATAGTGACACCAACACAGAACAATTGCGGCATTTTTTTTAGTGTGTTTCTCCGTACACAAGTTTCTTCAGATGTTTGTTTTTCTCAACAACTTAAATTAATTCTTTATATTATTAATATTATTAATTTGATTTTTTTTATTTTCAACAAAAAATTTAGTGTGTTTTTATGTTCTTCAACTTTCTGTAGTTTCTAGCTCTGTGAATGTAGTATTGTAATTATTATTTTTGTTTTCAACCAAAAGGCTTCACCATCTGATGATTCTATACACATTGTTAGATAAGGTTTGCTGTAGAGATACCAAATTACCCATTGCTTATGATCATTCTGCTTCACCCACTAGTACCGAATTGCAGATAGGCTACCATTGTAAAAGACAATAGGCGACCATTGTACAATGGTCGCCTATGAGAGGCTCACGTAAAGTCCATGACTTTACGCGACCATTTCGAAATGGTCGCGTATTGTATTTATTTATTTTTTTAATGGTAAAAAGCGACCACTTTAAGCTAGAAATGGTCGCGTTTTTCTTTTTTATTTTTTTATTAATTAGTCATCCACGATCGTTTTAAGCTAGAAACGGTCGCGAATGACTTTTTTTAAAAAAAAAAATTATTTATTTTAATTAAAATTTCTATTTTTTTTTTTTATAATTCCTATACCTATTGCAACTTAAAATACATATCAACAATACTCCACAATATATTGAGTCAAATTAAAATTAAAAAAATATAATAATAATAATAATAATAATTAAAAAATTCCATATTAGGAGTCAAATTTATGGCTAGAGACGGAAATTTTGAGATCCTTAGGTTCTAGAAAAAATAGAATACCGAACAAGGTTATTACATTTTCCTCTCCCTTTGGAGCAAACTCTAAAGCTTCTTCCACCTTCCCATTCCTTATCAGTTCCATCAACCTTTGCTTTTGGAGATGGAAAAAGAGCTGGGGATTTGTATCTAGTATCTGCATCCAAGAATGTATATAATTATTTTAAAAGCAAATTTAACCAATCAAAGTCAGCTTAGTGGTTCTTTCATCAGCTTAAAGATGAAACAAACATAAAGTAAAAGAAAATTGTGCGAGATACCTTTTTCGCAAGAGCTTTAGAAATGGAAAGTTTCCGTCTCTCAGCATTTGCAATATCCTGCCTAAACTGTTCTAGCTCAGATTTGTCATGATCCAACTTAGCATCATTTTTCTGTTGTTCAGCCACAAGTTCATTAATTTTCTGGTCTATTTGTGAGAAAAGCTTATCGAAAACATAAGGCAAAACCAATTCAATTAATTTATCACATGACAGAAAAAACATGAAGTAGAAACATGGGAAAATATTAATGAGTGCAATTTCATTATAACTCCTTCTACAATCAGCATACAGAAACAGGACAGTGAAGGAAACTTTGTTCCCAGAAGCCTGTCAACTCCACCTGTGTGAGTTAACTAACCAAGAGTTGAAAAGAATGCAGTAGGGTAACTTCAGATAAAACTAGTGAACATAACCCCAATGATCTTAAGGTTGTGACAACTGTCATAATGATTTTTAAAGTAACCTAGAGATCTAAGTACAACATGAACTGATACTAGAGTTCTACCATGCTATAAGTTATATGTCAATACAAGATTTCATTTGACTCCTTTCATCAGTCTTTAAAGCAGAGATGATAGGAGTACAAGTTCCAACTAGAATAGCAACACAGCGTGTAGAAGATACAGTTAAATATTGCACATATAAAAGCTTATTCATCTTGCAGTCATCTAAGGTATTTTTAGCAATTTCTTGTGAGACTTAAACACACACACACACATACAAAGTCAGTATGAACTTCTATCTTATCCATCCTAAACAAACACAGATAAAGCAAACTGACATGAACTTTAAAACTTTTCTTTTCAAAAATGTTAGAACCAAATGCACAAAGCACACACATCAAGCAGGGTCTAGAAGGTAAACTGTAAAAGGATATCTTGAAGCATTTGTCTAACTTGCTCTAATTCATTTTGCTTTTCGCTGATAGAAATTGTGTTAAGCCTAACAGTGCTCATGAACCTCAGTTTTGAGCATCTATAATCATAAAATCCACCAGTCATGCCACCTTTTTTGCTCACTTGGTCACCTGCAAGTAGGATATTTGTCAGTTTTTTAGTGTAATAAGCAAACACTAAAATAGTCAAATCATGAAGAATCAAGTTTTCTGAACCTTCCAAAGTAATGTAGTCAAGACCATCTGTGCGGACAACTCTTGTTGCAACATCCAAATCCTGGCAAATTATAGTTCTAGCAAACACCTAGGTCACAACATAAATTCACCAAATTTTAGCGAAAGAATATGATAAGAATGCCCTTCAAAGACACTCTTTGTTATTTAAGATTCTAAGAGGACAATTTAATTCAGAAGTTCATAAAATGTGAGATAATATTGTGTTAGTGCGTATTCAGTTAGAACACAAACTTAGAACTCAGCCTTAGAATTTTATGGGATAGAATGACTTTTCATCTATTGGAAAGGAATGACTTTTAATGCATCCTTATGGGCAAAAGGAACTGAATATGTTACATCCAGCTATCTTCTCAGATTGAAAAATGGTTTCACAGCATCAAAATGTCTTTATAGCACAATTTACCATAGGATTCCTTGTTCTCGCAAACTTGTTAATCATTTTCTTTTCTTTTTGTATTTTTGTTTTATTTACTTATTAATTTTTGATAAGGTATTTACCCTCAGAAAGATAAACCAATATAATGCTTACAATATTCTTGGAAATCATAATTGGTCCAAACAACTCCATATCTTGACTCATGCTGGTACGGGGAATTTTTTTTTTCAAACAAAAAATGACACACTAAGGGGAAAGGGGAGATCAGAAGAGTGTGGTGGTGCAAGTTGTGTGTCTATTTATCTATAAACTTACAATTTGTCATACATAAGATAGAATTATTGATATGCTCTCAGTTTGTAATATCTCCACTGCAAAGTTAAAAAAATTCTCACCTAGCAAAATTTTTTACAAGCAGCAGAGATGTCATAATCAAAGAAGAGAATGTAACGTTTATTCGTTAATATTATTATAACATTAGGATAAGTTATGATAATATTCAGTATTTGATATGTGGTGCAACACTAATAACCTAATAGCTAGACTACCATTGTGATTAGGAGTCTAGTTAGGGTTTAGGAGACCTAAAGACAATCAACCACAATGATGGCCAGTGGTTATATAAGGTCACTAGTCCTCTCACTGCTCACATTACATACCTCATACACCATCTAGAGAGAGTTGAGTAAAGTGAGAGACAAAATACTCGTTATCTCTGCAGCAGTCCGGATCGCTCAACCGTATCAAGAACTATGGCTGGAGGTTAGTCGATCCTATTATCGCATATTGTAATTATGCATGTGATATTTTAGTCTAACAGAGAATCCTTTGCTTGTTAAGCTTTCAATAATCCCTTTTGTATATCTGGATTCTCTCAACAAGCTAGCTAAATATTTAAATAAGGAAAAGTAACAAATAAGGTATATATCATTGTTCATTGACACCACAAGCACATAGTGACACTTACTCTGCAATTCCATGTGATAATTTATGTAATATAAACTTTCTATACTATGAAAATGTGATGAAAGAATCAGGACCAACCTCAGGAGTCATCCAGAAGGGAGTGCCCTTGCAAGACTTCAAATTATTCAGTTTAGTGGCTTGCATGATGTATTAACTGCAACATCAGGCTTATAGCATCCTAAGAAGCTTTCAAAAATTAAATAAATATAAAAATATTTAAAATTCTGCTATAGAAGACCAAAATGACACCATAGGTAGTTGATGTTATCACATCTGTGCTTGTTTTTATAGTTATTTTGAATCATCTCAGTAATTAAGTTCTTTAATTTCGCTTATTTAATACATATTTTCCTTGCTGTTATCATTTAATTATGGTTCACACTTGTTTTGAATGTTTTACGGTGTTTGTTAGTGTTTTTGAACTATTGTAGGTCAATTCTATGAGCAAGGGGAGTTTAAGGATGAGTTTGGAGCAATTTTGGACAAGTTCGGGGCCCAGAGGACTCGACGCATCGAGCCAAAGGCTCGACACGTCGAAAATTTCCAGTAGCATCACAAAACTGAGCCAAAGAGGCTCGATGCGTCAAGCCTCAATTCGACGCGTCGAGAAAGACGCGAGCAAATTCCGCGCGAAACATAATGGCGCTGAAAGTTGGCATTTTCCTTTCTAAATCAAGAAGCAATAAATTGAGGTGCAAACTTCAAGTTTCCAAATCCAAAATTCAATTTCAATTTCCAAAGCTTCATCTTCCAAAATCAAATGTTAACAAATATTGAAGAATTTGGCAATTTGCTAATTAATTTAGAAGATTCCTATTTCATCTCAACTTTGTACCCACTATAAAATCCCTCCTTCCTCAACCCTAATAGGACACCGAGAGATTTTTTAGAGTTCTTTGTAGACAAGAAAGAGAGAAATCAAGAGGCTCAAGTTGTCTTTGGAAGCAAGGAGGAAGCCAAGGAGATTTGGGAGAATCACTTGGTTAATTCTTGTACTCTTTTGATGATTTGTAATCCTTTATTCATATTTGCTATGTATAATTTAGCCATGCTCGGCTAAATTCTTTAAGGATTTTTGGGTGAATTTGTTTATGAACCTATGTGCCTAGTTCGTTAATTTCTTAATATATTTATGTTTGGTTTTATGATTTGTGTTGCAATCTTGTTTTAATCTGTTGTTGTTGGTAGTTAAAGGCCTAAATTACTAGCTTCACAGTCATGTTTGTGTCACCAATGGGAGTTGGGGCATAAATTAGGGCACACACGATTGCACCTAATGGTTGGTCCTTGGGAAAGGGGAACTTATTAGGGGAAGTTTATTCTAGATTATTGCTCATCGGGAGATGGTAGTAATTAGGAATAATTGAATGCTGATCTTTGATCTTATTGGGTGTTTAAGCCATGGGAGTGGAAATTCACTAGGAATAGAGATTACGAGAGTAATTCAATTCCACTTTGCATTCCCATACAAATCTTAATTCCAAACCAAATATTACAAACGTTAATTGGCACTAGGTGATTAAACATTGTGATCCCAAGAATTCTATTTTGCTCTATTGTCTACAAAACCTTGCTACTTATTTTATTCTGCTTGTTATTTTATGCAATCAATCAACCTTCAAGTTTTGTTCGGACTAGTTTCATATGAGTAACCAAGTAGCTAGTGATTAGTACCCCACCTCTCTGTGGTTCGACAACCCGAATACTCCGGGTATTATTTGTTTGCCCCAAATTACAGCAATCAAATTGGCGCCGTTGCCGGGGAGGTGGCGTTACGTACTGACATTAGTGAAAGTCTTACTTTAGGAGTCTAGTCCATTTTTATTTATTTTATTTGCTAATACATAACAAGTTCCTTGTTCTTGAGTGTGATTTTGCTTTGAATCTAAGAACTTGGCTTTTTATGCATACACGATCTCTTGGGAAAGAAGGATTATTACCTTTGAATCTTGAGATTGAGAAAAGAGCCAAGTTTCTAAGGAAACAAACTAGGATGGCACAAGAAAACCAAGCTGAAGGGAGATCAATGTCTAACTACCTTGCTCCGGATGTTGAGGAGCATGGTAGCATCAATATTCCAAATGTGGAGGCCAATAACTTTGCGATCAATCCGGTCATACTCAGCATGGCTGCGGCAGATCGATTTGGAGGGATGCCCACGGAAGATCCCAATGCTCACGCCACCAAGTTCCTACGAATTTGTGGCACTTTCAAGATAAATGGAGTCACTCAAGATGCTGTCAGACTTAGGCTTTTTCCCTTTACACTGAAGGACAGGGCTGAATATTGGTTATCCTCACATCCAGATAACCATTTTGACACTTGGGACAAATTACATGGAGAATTTTTGAAGAAGTTCTATCCTATCTCCAAAACTCAAAGGATGAGAAGGGCAATTCAAAACTTTAAGCAACTGGCAACTGAGTCCCTCACTGAGTATTGGGAGAGATTTAAAGAATTGAAGAGGTAATGTCCACACCATGGATTTCAAAGTTGGGATTTGATGATGTCTTTCTATGAAGGATTTCTTGATAATTCTAGGATTTTGGTGGATGCTTCTTCGGGTGGTTCGTTTACGATTCTAGAGCCAACACAAGCCGAGGAACTATTGGAGAAAATTGCTATGAATGGATCTACTTGGTACACGGAGAGGTCCCCACAAAAGCTTGTAGGAGGAATTCATGATGCGGGGCAATTAGCCGATTTGTCAACAAAGTTGGATAATGTGGTCTCCATGGTTCAAAAACTTGCCCAAATCACCATCCAAAATCACAATGTGAGTCATGTTTCTAACCCTCCTACTCTTGGTCGAGTTTTGATGTGTGAACTTTGTGGTGGTGGACACAAGTCAGGGGATTGTATCGACGAGTTAAATTCCCAAACCTCTATGGAGCAAGTTAATATGTTGGGATATAATAGGCCTCATCAACAGTCTTTCCAACCTCAAGGGACCTACCATCCTAATAATTCAAGGAACCATCCCGGCTTTTCATGGAGCAACCCAATGGGAGCTGCCAACCCTCAACACTTTGTTAATAGAGGTCCTCTGGGTTTTCAAGGTACTCAAGTTCAATCTAAATTTCCCGTTTCAGAGGCCCCACCACAATCGAATACGGAAGTTTTGTTGGAAAAATTGATTAAAGGTCAATTAGAGATTACAGAAAGGATGGATAAAATGGATGCTCGCCAAATTATGGTTGAAAAGCAATTAGCAAATCAACCTTCTATATCAAGTACTAAAGTCACAGGGAAGTTGCCAGCTATGCCTGAAAATCCAAGGGAGCATGTAAATGCAATTGTTACAAGGAGTGGCAAAGTACTTGAAGAGCCACCTCTTCCAATCAAAGCATCAATTCCTAAAAAGACAGTTGAGGAGAAGATTGAAGAGATACTTGATGGTATAAAAGATGAGCCAATTGCTGTGCAAAATAATCCACAAGTTCAAAAGGAAGTAGAGAAACCCGTGAGAAGGTATGTACTCCCATTGCCTTTTCCTCAAAATCTAGAAACAACAAAAGAAAGTAGGTGGAAAAAGTTTTTGGAGATTGTTGAGAGTTTGAAAGTTTCAGTTCCCTTACTTGATTTGCTTTAACAAGTTCCTTCTTATGGAAAATTTTTGAAAGAGATTCTAGCTAAGAAAAAGAAATATGGGAAACGAGAGATGGTAGCTGTGACACAAGAGTATCAAGCGTTGACCCCGGGAATTGGGAGGAATATACCTAAGCATAGAGATCCGGGGAAGTTCACAATTCCTTGTGTGATTGGAGGCCGACCCTTAAAGGGATCCCTTTGTGATTTAGGAGCCAGTGTGAGTGTTATGCCTCTTACTCTTTGTCAAGGGTTAGGGTTGGGAGAACCAAAACCAATCCAATTCACCTTAGAAATGGCGGATAGATCCATCGTAAAGCCTATTGGAATTCTTGAAGATGTCCCAGTTCGTGTGGACAAGTATTTTGTGCCTTGTGATTTTATTGTGATAGATGTCCGAAGGAACCTAGACGTTCCACTCATTTTGGGGAGGCCCTTCCTAGCCACTATTGGAGCAATGATTGATGCAAGGAAAGGGTCCATGATTTTTGACTTTGGGGAGGAAAAAGTGGAATTTAATGTTCTTGATGAGCCAAAAACCATTGATTGCAAGTCAATTTTGCACATCGACCCTACTCTCAAGGTGACACATGATGAGTATTTGCATTTGAAGAGTCTATGGGGTGATGAGATCAAACTCGCTGATCAACCAGGATGAGCACTTCATAACCAGGTTAGGTCGAGCTAGCGACGTTAAACTTAGCGCTTCATGGGAGGCACCCCATGTTATCTTTTATTTCTTTCATATTTATTGCTTTCTAGTTTAATTTTATTGCTTTCTAGATTCATTTTTTGCTTTCTAGTTCGTGATTATTTTATTGCTTTTTAGTTTTCTCTTTTCTCTTGTTCTACTTTTCTTTTATTTTGCATCAGGGATGATGCAAAGTTTTAAGTGTGAGGGGGAGGAATCATTAATTTGGGGATATTTCTAAATTTTTAAATTTTTTTGCTTTTGCTTGGATGACTCATATGCTATTTTTTGTGAATAAGTTACTTGTCTTAGCATGCAGTTACAATTACTCTCTCTTGTTGGTTTGTGGTTTGTTTTAGTGGTGCTTGCTGCATCTCAATTTGTGATGGATGATTTGAGGTGTAACACATATTTGATCTATTCTCTTGCCAATAGCTTTGTTAACCACTTAATAATTGGATTAATTCTTGATCTTGTGTTTTGCATTGCTAGTGAAGGCTTATGTGAGATTCCGGTCATGGGTGTTTTGCTAGAACTTGCCTCATTACTCCCTAAGTGATGTCTAAATTTTGCATGTTTTGAAGTGATTTAGGCCATTTTTGTTTAGCCATACCCTTTAAACCTGTCCCTATATATATTTTTATCCTTCGTGTCCCCATTGTGCCTTTTGTTTGTTCAAATAAGTGCTAAGCACTTATCCCCTCTTTGTGATTGTTTTTCTTTGATTTACCCCATTATTATAACCCTTAGCCCGTGGCCAAATATTTCCCTTCCACCCTTGAGAGAATGAAACTTTTATCTTTATCTTTTTCGTAAGAAGAGTTTTATGGAGTTTGTGCTACGAAAAAAAAAGCAGCTAGTGTTACAAATGTTCAAGTGTGGAGGTCATGAAAGTTTGGATTAAAATTATCTTGCTATATCCAAAAGAAGTCCAAAGACAAAGAAAAGAATGAAAAAAAAAAAAAAAAGATTGAAAGTTTTTGAGTTTGGATCCCCACTTTACCAAAGAGTTGCTAAGTTCTTAAAAGAAATTTGCTCCTTGGAATTATGATTATCTCATCTCTTCCAAATTTTGAAAAGTTTAGATAAATTGTGACATTCTCTCTTTTTGATTAATTTTTCCATACCACTTCTTTGTTAGCTATCACCCGTAGCCCCATTACAAGCTAAATAAAGTCCTATTTGATCTTAGCATGAATTCTTAGATTTGATCTAGGGGAGTATGAAAGGCAAGCCTATGAGATCTCATTCATGAGCCGTGTCTTGCATAATCTCAACTGAGTACTTGTACACACTTGATCCTCACACACTTTAAATTCTTGGTGCTCGGTTATTGGCTTGAAAATGGGTCTCTTATGTGCCAAACTAATTTGATTCTTGAAGCTTGTTGTTTTGTAGCAAGTTGGTTGGTGGTTTGAAAGGTTGTGCAAGAGAGAGCATGAGTAATTTGTATGTTTTGACTTGTGATTTTATTCCTTAGTTTTGCTTGAGGACAAGCAAAGGCTTAAGTGTGAGGGGGTGATGTTATCACATCTGTGCTTGTTTTTATAGTTATTTTGAATCATCTCAGTAATTAAGTTCTTTAATTTCGCTTATTTAATACATATTTTCCTTGCTATTATCATTTAATTATGGTTCACACTTGTTTTGAATGTTTTACGGTGTTTGTTAGTGTTTTTGAACCAATGTAGGTCAATTCTATGAGCAAGGGGAGTTTAAGGATGAGTTTGGAGCAATTTTGGACAAGTTCGGGGCCCAGAGGACTCGACACGCGTCGAGCCAAAGGCTCGACACGTCGAAAATTTCCAGTAGCATCACAAAACTGAGCCAAAGAGGCTCGACGCGTCGAGCCTCAATTCGACGCGTCGAGAAAGACGCGAGCAAATTCCGCGCGAAACATAATGGCGCTGAAAGTTGGCATTTTCCTTTCTAAATCAAGAAGCAATAAATTGAGGCGCAAACTTCAAGTTTCCAAATCCAAAATTCAATTTCAATTTCCAAAGCTTCATCTTCCAAAATCAAATGTTAACAAATATTGAAGAATTCGGCAATTTGCTAATTAATTTAGAAGATTCCTATTTCATCTCAACTTTGTACCCACTATAAAATCCCTCATTCCTCAACCCTAATAGGACACCGAGAGATTTTTTAGAGTTCTTTGTAGACAAGAAAGAGAGAAATCAAGAGGCTCAAGTTGTCTTTGGAAGCAAGGAGGAAGCCAAGGAGATTTGGGAGAATCGCTTGGTTAATTCTTGTACTCTTTTGATGATTTGTAATCCTTTATTCATATTTGCTATGTATAATTTAGCCATGCTCGACTAAATTCTTTAAGGATTTTTGGGTGAATTTGTTTATGAACCTATGTGCCTAGTTCGTTAATTTCTTAATATATTTATGTTTGGTTTTATGATTTGTGTTGCAATCTTGTTTTAATCTGTTGTTGTTGGTAGTTAAAGGCCTAAATTACTAGCTTCACAGTCATGTTTGTGTCACCAATGGGAGTTGGGGCATAAATTAGGGCACACACGATTGCACCTAATGGTTGGTCCTTGGGAAAGGGGAACTTATTAGGGGAAGTTTATTCTAGATTATTGCTCATCGGGAGATGGTAGTAATTAGGAATAATTGAATGCTGATCTTTGATCTTATTGGGTGTTTAAGCCATGGGAGTGGAAATTCACTAGGAATAGAGATTACGGGAGTAATTCAATTCCACTTTGCATTCCCATACAAATCTTAATTCCAAACCAAATATTACAAACGTTAATTGGCACTAGGTGATTAAACATTGTGATCCCAAGAATTCTATTTTGCTCTATTGTCTACAAAACCTTGCTACTTATTTTATTCTGCTTGTTATTTTATGCAATCAATCAACCTTCAAGTTTTGTTCGGACTAGTTTCATATGAGTAACCAAGTAGCTAGTGATTAGTACCCCACCTCTCTGTGGTTCGACAACCTGAATACTCCGGGTATTATTTGTTTGCCCCAAATTACAGCAATCAGTAGTGCATAAAGGAGGTTAGAAAATACTCATACCTTTGCAAGGCCAAAATCTGCAAGTTTTACTGGCCCATTAGTATCCACCAACAACAACAGATCTGAGCAGGATGGTGGATTATATTTAAGAAGAAAAGCAGAAATAACAACAGATCTGAGCACGAATCATTGAACTGAGAAATAAACATAAAGAAAATAGAGAGACACCTAGATTAAAGGCTAAGCCGCGTAGCTGTGGACGACGGTGGTTAGGGCGGGGGCGGAGGCGGTGGCGGTGGCTAGGGCAGAGGCGGTGACGTTGGCTAGGCCTGAGCATCGGACGGGTTCGGACGGTTAGGATACACGAACCGTCAACCCGTTCGGATTTCGGTTTATATTTAGCAAATCCAATCCGTAAAATTTTTGTAACTAAACCGGCGGATATATACATTTTCGGATTCGGATTTATTTTATCGGATTTCGGTGTTATTCATATTTATTTAAACAAAAATACTCAAAAATAAATAAACTTAAAATTTTCAATGTATACAACTCAGTATTCTGTTTTCACACTATATACAAATATACCATGTATACAACACATGACACAGTATATCAAAAATTCAAAATAAGATGAATAAATGAAAAAAAAATAAAAAATAATAATAAACTAGTGTTTGCGATTACTTCGTTTTTCCCAAAAAATTCTCAGAAAACAAGGGCTTCTAGCCTTCTACGAGACTACGACAGTTCGAGACTCCGACGTGGGGCTTCCGGCTTCAACCTGTCACCACCGATCTGCTACCGAACCACCAAGAAATGAGCCATCGGAGTAGAGATTCGAGAACGGAGAGTCTCAGAGAGTGAGATTGTGACTCTGTGAGAGCCTGAGAGGATTGAAAACTGAGAAACTACAAGAATTGGTCGGTAGAGAAACTGAGAGAGAAGTAAAGGATTGAGAACTGAGATTTGAGAAGGAAAGAAGATACAAAAATTGTAGAATTGTGGGTAGAGATTCTCTAAGAGAGAGAGAAGAAAGCAGCTGCACAGTTGAGAATGAAGGAATGACTGGTAGGGCATCTTCTTATAACATATATATATATATATATATATATATATATATATATATATATATATATATATATATATATATATATATATATATATATATATATAAAATCAATACGACGTCGTATAGATGTATTTTAATTTAACCCTAATTATTTTTGGATATTTGGACGGATCGGGTATCATATTATACTACCCTATCCGAATTAATCAATCCGACATTTTATTCAGTTTGGGTCGGATATCCATACTTCGGATACGGTTATCCATACAATGTATGGTTTCGGTTTTCGGTTCGGACGAAAATATCGGGGCGGTCGGATATTGCACAGCCCTAACGGTGGCTGATAGCTGTAGCAGGGGAGCTGGAGGAGGGAACGACGAAGAAGATCGGAAGGGTAGGCGGTGGAGACGGCGTTGCCGGTTGCAGATCGACGGCACGCTATTCTGAAACGACGAAGCTGTGGTGGGGTGTCGAATATGGTGGGGTGTCGAATATGGGGGTGTGCGATGAGATGATAGAAGCAGACGGTGGATCGGAACAGAGTGATGAAGATTTTAGACGGTGGGTGTTGAAGCAGTGGAACGATTTCGATCTGATCTAGGCGTGTTGTAGATCTAGGGTTAATATTAGGTCACCATTTCTATTAGAAATAGTTGCCTATTATAAAACAAGTTCTATTTTAAGGCAACCATTTCTATTAGAAACGGTTGCCTATTATAAATTAATTTTTTTTAAATAAATAAAAAATACAATGGACAACTATTACAACTAACAATGGTGGCGGATTATTTAACACATATTTACAAAAATGCCACCGCGAATTTTTGAGCTAAGATTAGGCAACCATTCTTTCAACAATGGTGGCCTATGATCAATCTTTTATGTTCAATTTTGTACTAGTGACCCTATGGAGAATCCATTCAAAATTCTTGTTGTTATGTTAAATTGTAATAGGTATATAATTCTTATGTTAAACCCATGAATTTGTTTATCTTATCTGTTCTTGTTTGCAAAACCTTCATTGGTTTGAATTTGTTAGTATTTTTAAAAATGAACATGTATAAAAATTGCTTGGACTAAGGCACTCGAGGAATTCAACTTGGCATACTGGGATTGACATTTTAGCTGTATTATGATTCTGCTTTCTGCTTTACCTCTATGTTTCTACCGGTCTATAAGGGTAAAGTTTGGCAGCTTTGGAATATGGTTCTTGTTTTCGATGTAAGAGTTTTGAAATATATTGAAATATGAGTATAAGAGCTAAGAAACCTCTTAAAAGGAGAAGTCATTCAAAATTCTTGTTGATATGTTAAATTGTAATATGTATATAATTCTTTGGTTCATAATTTGAATGTTGTTTTAGATGAGAGTCCACCATGATATAACAATTATATTACTCAAAACTCAAATCCTTCTTTAGGAAGAATTCTGCAGTACTATTAAACAGCTGTAATTGTATAAACATTCAATAATTTGTTTTGAACTAAGGCACTCGAGGACATTCAACTTGGCATGATGGGATTGACATTTTAGCTATAGTTACCAATTCTCAATAATAGTGTTGTGATTGATGTTTAATGGTTATGCATCTCTTTAATGGATTTAATCTATCTGGCAATGCATTTTGTTACTGTACTTTAATATTGGACCTTCTTGTTTTATTTTATCCTTTGCTATTTGAGTGAAATTCTTGTAATGATTGAGATTTTTTGTTTAAATATTCAGTTCAGAGATGCTGATAAGTTTGTGTGTTGAACTGTCAATACCATATCTATGAATGTATATATAGTAGTTGCTGTTGAATCTTTCAATTGCAAATATCTTTGGTTGATTTAATTTTTTTTTGTTAAAATGTATTTTGAGTTTTGTGACATGCTAAGTAATTATATTCTTCTTGGTTGCTATATATAGTTATCTTGAATATAGGTTCTCATGAAATACTATTGTTTTTATTTTTTGTTTTTGATTTAAGTATGGTGTGATGTGTATATTCTGAATGGTTCATAAGAGTTTGTTTTTTGGTAAACTGATATTTGAAGATCTTACCTCTGCATGTTTAGTTGTAGATTTCTGAAATTAACAGTTGCTCTCCAAAGAATGGCATGCCCATGGGCTATTCAATTTTGATGGATAGAAATGATTTGGTGACGGCTCTTCCTAGCTCCTGATTTGCCCTCAACACTGCTCCCTTTCCTTCTTGTGCTTTAAGTTACAGTCCTTTCTTCCTTAGTTCCATTGGGGTTAGGCCTAAAATGTTTTGTCCATAGCCAATGGTTAAAGCAGTTTTTCTTTCATTATCTTTATCTATAACCTACTCTTTTCACTGAGACAATTTGCACTTATCTTAGTTCAAGCTGATGATTTTCCTAATACAATTGTCACTTCCTGTGGTATCTCTCTTCCCCTATGGTGTACATGTTTTTATTAATATCTTGTATTACTACTACATTTTCATATTCATTTTTTTTTTGTAGAGATGGAATCTCACCTTTTAATCCCTCAAATCACAACTGAGATAAAACATGGAGTTGTAAAGTAAGTGTTATTGAAAAGTTGAACACAAGAGAGTCAAAGACCAAACCCGGAACCTTGTACAAACCTATAACATTTCAAGATGAAGAGGTTACTCATTTTATCCTTACTGAATTTTAAACATAATTATGCATATGTTACGATTATTAATATTTGCTATATTTTGTAATAATTATTGACATCTATTTTGAAAATATAATTATAGGGAAACAAATTTAAAGGAATGACTTATCAGAATGATATTGAATTGCTTGATGAAAGGCTCAAGTTATACTCCACATACATTATCTCTAATGCATCAGTTTCTCATGCTAATGAATTTTTCAATGTCCCAGATGAGAGATATAGGTTTATTTGGTCAATTAATAGGAAAACTCGTATACAAGATGTCAATGATGATCAAAAGTTGGATTTGCAACCTTCTTCCGACATGGATACAAAACCATTTGGACAACTGTATGCCTACAAATCTAAAAGACAAGCAATTAGTGAGTTTAGATTCTTTCCATGTGTTTTTTTATCTGTGAATAATTATTTATATTTACAAAATATTGTGTCAATCTAATTCTAATATTATTTGTAGATATCATTGGAGTCGTGATTTCTAAACTACCAAGAGAATTTATTGTCACTAATAGGACATGACAACAAAAAGCTAATGATTTTGTGATGGGTGATGAAGAGTATGTTTACTGAATTTATTTTACTAAGCTTGCCATGATCTCTTTATAAATTCCTTATTAATCTCTTTATAAATTCCTTATTAATCTCCTGGGCTTAAACATATCATTTTCACAATGTGGAGAAATTTTACGGGTTATCAAGGGGTTGAAATTGACAAACAACTCCAATCAGTTTCGTCACGGGGAGACAAATTACTGTGATAACATATAGTCATCTACTAAGAGGTTCTGAATTTTATGAGGGGACAAGTGAAAGGAGTGGGTATCATAGCAGTGAATATACACCTCGAAAAGGCCTATGATCTCCTTTCATGGAAATTTATTCTAGATACGTTGGAAGAAGTGGGGTTGGGAAGTATCTGGGTCCGCAACATCACAGCATGCGTAGAGACTTCCCGCCTGTCTATTTCTTGGAATGGGGAACAAATTGAATATTTTTAGCCTACTAAGGCATTAGATAAGGGGACCCCATGTTCCCTTTCCTCTTTGTTCTCTGTATAGAGAGGCTGAGCTACCTCATCCAGAAAGAAGTTGAGAGGGGAAGTTGGAAGGGGTGAAGGTTTCTAAGCAGGGACCGACTCTAACTCATCTCCTTTTGTAGATGATATATGGTGCTGTTCTCCGAGGCTAGTGAGTACCAGATTGGAGTGATCAAGAAGTTCTTGGACCAGTTCAGCAAATGCTTTGGATAAAAAGTGAGTCACTCTAAGTCACAAATTTGTTTAGATTGGCATAACTATCACCAAGGACTTTGGCAAGTATATTGGAGTCTCATCCCTTCACAGAAGAGTTTCGAAGTCATTACTTTCCCTAATCCTTGAGCGTTTGAACGGTAGGCTAGAGGGTTGGAATATCCTTGGTAAGAAAGTAGGTTAACGCGTAGGCGGTGCTTAGCATGATCCCTTACTATGCCATGCAGTCAAGCAAACTTCCCCTTGGCATTTGCAACAAGATAGACAAAAAAAAAAAAAAAATCAGAAATTTCATCTGGAAGGGGTCACCAATAGAGAAGAGTACTAATATAGTGAAATGGGAAAATGTGACCTTGCTGAAATGAGTGAAATTTATGGGAGGGTTGGGAATCAGAAACTCACAAGACATGAACTCGGCGTTTCTCGCCATGCTTTGTGGATGCTTAGTGATGAGGAATATACCCCGAGTTCAGACTCCCCGTACGCTCTGCGTTCCTGTTTGGGTCGGGGTCAAATGGTTCGGGTCAAAAATAGCGGGTCAACCCTTAGGCCTATATAAGGGTCATTGACCCTCCATTTTAGGGGGCACCCTTCACTTCCAGTAGCTCTCTCTCTCTCTAGATAGACCCTTTCCTCTCCATTCTCTCTACAAAGAGATACAAGAACAAATATGAATAAAAAGGATCCCTTTGAGCTACTTCTTCTTGTCTACTCTACATTATTCATACATACAATATATATCATACGTATACCAGAATTACCCTTATCACTTATTACAGAAAAAGAAAGTATATTGTCCAAAGTTCTATGCACCAAGTACATGGGGGGTGGATGTTGTAACACCCTGTGTTACAGCCTTCAAACCCGGATTAATTATGGAATTAATCCCGTGGATAAATAATTAAAAGGGACTTAAATTGGTTAGGACCCGCTTAATTAATTAATGTGGTCGACGATGGACCGTGGACCCTTGTCCATATTAAAGACTATAAGCCCAATAAGAATAAGGAAACTAGACATTCTGCTACCCAGACTCTGATTAGGATTAATGAAATTATAAATAGGGGATTAGAAAGCAATAGAACCCTCTCACCTCACATAAACATCGAATACACGAATCGCCCAGGAAACCTAGCCAAAGGGATTCCCCGCCACCAAGCCTAGGGAAATCAATCGGGAGGAAATCTTGAGAAAGAACCTTAATAGCTAAGGGAGGATTGATTAAGGCTAAGAGGTAACCCATGTCTTACAAAACCTATTTTCCTTGCTATATCTTGATTATTGGCTCCTTTGATAATTGTATGTGAGATTCTGTGAATGAGCCTTGATAGAACTTTGCCTAGGGTTTATGTTGTGTTTATTTGATAATCTTGATGATCTTGATGTTGTGATGGATTATATGTGTGAATTTGCGTTTGAGCATGTCTAGAGCGTGTCGTTAGGGTTTATTCGATGGAACCTTGGTGTTCTTGTGATTCTTGTTGTTCTTGCACGATTAGGAATTTATTCTTGAATCTTGATATGTTAGGAGCATGTATTTAGGATTCGTTTGTGTTGATTTCTTGGCTTAATTCTTGTGGTTCAAGTCCATATTGTTATTGTTATATATTGGGATGTATTCGGACTTGGATTTGGGTGTAATTGAGGAATTCCCGAGTTGGGAAAAATACCAAGTTACCATCGTACCAGCGGGGGGTCGGTGGGGGGGATGAACCCCCACCTGACCACCCGCCAGTACTGCTCGTTGTACCAGCGGGCGGTCGACCGCCCACCGTGTACCCGCTGGTACACACCCGCCCACCGGCGGGTGGTTGTCCATCCACCATCCGCCCGCTAGAACGGGGCGGTGCATTGTGACGTTTTATCTCGTTTGTTGTTTCCCCGTGTCCCGTTGTGCCCCATTTGATGTTTATGAGTCTCGTTTGATATTTTGGGTACCGATTTAGGAGTCATGAGTCGTGACTATTGCATGTGGGTTAAGTTAGTATCCCGTTGACCTAGGATGAGATTTGTATGATCCCGTGGGTGTCTTGTGGTTATCTGGTTATCTTGAGAAATAGAGTTTAGGTTGTATCTTGTGGGTTGCGTGCTTATGTTGATGTCGATTGTTGATGTGATCGTTGTGCCTTCCCTTTGACTATCCATTGGTATGTGTTGATGTGTATTGATTGTTGTTGTTGTTGAGCGGTGGCCACTGCGTTGTTGTGCATGTTGACTGATTGATTGTACTCGATGAGAACAGGATGTGATTGGTAGAAAAGAATTGTTGGAGTTTGGCACATCGAGTGCCTGGTTATTGTATTGAAGGCACAGACCATTCGGTTATCATGTTGAAGGCACGAACCAACCTTGATTAGTTTGCTAAAGGCATAGATCAAGTTATAAGCATTGTGGTGCCATTTCAGAGCTATATGTGCTGACCCCTTGGTAGTGGTGCTAGCGGCACGGATCGTGTGAATGGCACTGCGGTGCTATCAGATCGGTGACATGTTGGAGATATGTTGGAGGGGAGCCATGAAGTGCTCCGGAGGGATAAGGGGGTGGCGTTATAAGGGTGGCCTGGAGGTACAGGTTGGAACTGATATAAGGATGGAGAGGAGTAAAGGATGGAACTTGGTATAAGGCTAGATTGTGATGTTATTGTTGTTATTGCATTTGCTTGTCGTTGTGACTTGTTGTTGTTATTGTTTGTTATTGTTGAGCTTTGTGGTTATCTTATCTTGTGAGTTAGGACGCATGCTAGTATCTTTATGATGATTCGTAATGCTGAACCTGTTGTTACGCCTTGAGTCTTGATCTTGGTTTTAAAGCTAGAGTTTGTTTAGAATTATATATGTATTCCATTCTCAAAATGGTTTTCTTATATCTACCTATATTGTACTTAACGCGTGGGAGTGGGTTACCAACATTATTCGCTGACAGTTGTTACATCGTATATTTTTCAGGTGCAAATCAGTAGCTCCAGAGTGCGCTAGATGGATACGAGGACCTAGCTTAGATAGTTTAGTATTAGTTAGATGGCCTACGAGCCTTGGTTTGTATTATGAATACTAATTACAGTTTATGCTTGTTCAGTTAGTTTAGCATGTGCGTCTAGGATCTCAAACCTAGACGTGGCTGATTGTTGTAAAAATGAGATGTGAGCTCGGGTGTGTTATATCGTCCTCAGGGGATTGGGGATATGGCACGCAATATGCAATCACAATAAACTAGGCACTAGCATAAGGAAACCGACAAGAAGCTAAGCAAAACATAACAAAGTTAAGGCTACGGTAACTAAACAAAATAACACGCACGCCTATTGACAAGAGATAAACACAAAATAAAGAAATAGGACTCAAGCTAGGGAGAATTATCATCTAGATGCTTTAACAACCTAAGGGATTAGGGAGAACAATTAACCAAGGAATCAAGCAGGATTGCACGTAGGTATCCTAGTGTAACACCCCGTGTTACGACCCCTAAAACCAATTAATCATTTAACCAATTATCCAAAGAAAGAATTAAATTACAATAATTAATTAGGAAACGGCCCACCATAGTCTGTGGGCCTCACCTCTAAAAACCCAACCCCTAGTCCTAAAAGGAATAGAGTTAGCAAGTCTATAGTATTTGGGCCCTAATTAGGACTCTTAGATATATAAATAGGGGACATAGGAGGCACCTAGAACCCACACCACAATAATCTCTCACCACACAAGGAGCTCCAAGAATTCCCCTAGGAGAAATCAAGAAAGAAGGAATACTTAGAGAAAGACCCTTCATAGCCAAGGAAATTAATTAAGGCTAAGAGGTAACCCATGTCTTAACAAAACCTATTTTCTTTGCTATAATTATCTTCTTTGGCTTCTTCTCTACGCTAGTGTCGTGATGAATCGTTTATAATATTAATGATATGATCTTGATAATTGATGGGATAATTTTATGTGGGATCTTGATGATCTTGATGATGATAAGAGGTTCTTGATGATTATGTGATGTTCTTGATAAATCTTGATGTTTCTTGTTGTTAAAAGATGAACTATGATCTTGATTATTTAAATATGATTAGAGCCCTAGGATGAATCGTGAAATTCATACTGTGGTATTCTTGATATATTTGGGTGGAAATTCGCATGTTCGGGTGTTAATTATGCTTAGAAATCATGATAGGATATGTGATATTTGATTCTTGCTTTTGATCTGTTAATTGTCTACGTGGTGTCATCAATTGCGTTTAAAAGTGTCTAAGCATGGTTTCGGGTTCCACAAAGGATCCCGGGACGTTTATTGTGATAATGAGTCAGTGGGGGGTAGGTGGGGGTAGGGGAAACCCGCCACCTACCCGCTGCCCCATTCGGGCGTCGCCGGCAGCGGGTAGCCGGCGGGCAAGCGATTGCCCGCCGGGCACCCGCTGGTTTTCCCACATCGGGATGGTGGTTTCCCCGTTTGATGTTTCCCCGACCCTCGTGGTGTCCCAACGAACTCCGTTTATCGTGCCTAAGTCTAGTTTGATGTTTCGGGTACCGTTCGTAGGATAAATGAGTCTTATATATCGCATGCTAGTTGAATTGGTATCCCGTTGGCCTAGGTGAAAGAAGTATGAACCCCTTAGGATTATTCCTAGTATGTGGATGACCACGCATAGGTTTCATTATATGATTTCTCCCCCTTCCCAATGTGTCAATGTGGGTTGCATGTACTTGTTATGTGTTACGTGTGCATGATACCCCAATTTGGTTGCGATCAAATTGGTTATTCCTGAGCTGCGATTCAGAAGCTGGCTGCGGTCAGATTTACACTCTCGGGCTGCGGTCCACCGTTTGGTTGCGATCAAACGTTTTACATGAGCTGCGGTTCATATTCCTGGTTGCGGTCAGATGACTACTCTTGGGCTGCGGTCCACTGTTTGGTTGCGATCAAACATTATGATGAGCTGCGGTTCATCGGTCGGTTGCGATCGACCCCTTCGTGTTGCGATACGGGGCAGGGTGCTACGGGGCCGTGTCAGAGCTATATGCGCTGACCCTCATGTATGGGCATGCGATTGGTCCTGTGACGCCATCAAAGTGTGCTATGTGATGAGATATGGATGGTTTGATGTTATGAATATTATGAAAGCGTGACCATAGGATACATGCTATTAAACTGTATATGCTTGGTTATGACTATTGGATGTGCTTATCTCTATCTGTCGAGTCTGTTCCCTATGCTTGTGAATTGTATGACTGTTGACTGTGCTTATCCCTATCTGTCGAGTCTATGCCCTGTTTTATAAAGCTAGAGTCTCCTATGATATATCTTCATGCTTCGAAATGGTTTTTCTTATATCTATGTATATATCTATATGTATTGTATTTCAACGCGTTGGAGTGGGTTACCAGCATCTCTCGCTGAACAGATATATTTGGCTTTCAGGCATAGAGGAGTAGACACTGGAGCGCGCTAGAGTCTTGGAGCGTAGAAGTAGATAGTTTCCCTTTCGGCCCGCGTGCCATGCTTATGCATTTACATTATTGAGGACATTAGTTAGTTAGCCTGTGCACCTGAGTTCTCTAGCTCAGGTGTGGCATAGCACCCCGTACTCTTTATGTTATGTTTTGGGATTTAATGAGAATTTACCTTTATTATATAAGTCTTAAAAGTTGAAAAATTTCGGGGTGTTACACCTAGTCTACGAACAATTCTCGTGGTTAATAAACAAGGATTAGAACAAGGAATTGCCCCACTTTCGTGGTGAATCAATTCCAAGTCCATCAAGCACACAAAGCATCTAAAACCCCTAATTTCCCCTATTTTCGTAGGAAGAAATCTAGTCTATGCAAGGGGTGGCTTGGATTCATCACCCAACTCTCATTGAGGCAAGAAACCCTCCAAAAACAAGCTAATGAATGTGTACATCAAACAAACATTAACAAGATATAAATACAAAACATTCACAAACACATGAACCCTAGGTTGGAGATCTTCCCCTTTTTGCAATAATCACAAATCAAGCATCAAGATAGATAATACAACCCTAACTCAAGTCCATAAACTAACTACTCATGATTAAATAGCATAAAGAACACAAAAACATAAGTGTAAAGCATAAACATTGCAAGATAAAGAGATAAAAGGGAGAGGAAGCTTCTCTATTGAAAATGGATGGAGGAATCTTGAAATCCAAGTGTAGATCCTTCAATACAAGCTTGAAATGTGTTAAGAAACATAAATCTAAGTCTAATCTAACACCAAAATAAGAAGGAAAGTGAATGAGAGTATCTAGGGTTCTAACAAGAGTCAAAACCGAGTAAAAATGAAAAAAATCGGAGTTTATAAAATTGCAGAGCACAGTGACACGGCCAGGGATATGGCCGTGTCCAAAACGGCAGTAGCTACTGGAATGCACAGAAAATACACGGCCACAGACACGGATGGGAACTTGTCCGTGTCTTTTGGCCTTCAAAACGTCAGAATTTGGAACTATGATCTTCATGAAAGTTGTAGACCTTTGAGTCTTCTTTCCAATGGCGCAAGAATCACTTCATTTGGATATTTCTAGACCTAAATATGGTCCAAAAACCAAACAGTGGTCAGTTTTGGATTGTAAGTTTAGAACTTCAACTTCAAGGACAATTTTGACCCCTGTGGATTCCTTTTTACGCTTTGATGATTTTATAATAACTGTATCAATTTGAGTCTTTGTTCCAATGACACAAGAATCACTTCATTTCAACCCTCCTAGGTTTAGATATAGTCAAAATACTGAACAGTGGTCGAAATGGGCGGAAATTGCAATGCATTGATCTTTTGCTCCTCTTTTGTTTTGGTTTGCCCAAATGACCAACACCATTGAAAACACCACTTTTAGGCTCCCTTGGAAGTGTTTTATCCATCCTCTTAGCTTTCCTTAGCTCCCATGGACTTCTAATGCATCCAAAGCGCTCCATTTGACTCCAATGTCCACCCAAATGCCTGAAAATACTCAACTTTTTTGCTTCCAATGCATTTCAAACCAAACTCCTTGCAAAATAACACAATTTAGTCCTAATCTCATGAAATTTGGAATAATCTATGAGCAAAATGACTTAGTGAAAGGGGGAAAAATATAGACAATTAAGCACTTATCAGTGGCATAGCACCCCGATACTTATGTTGTTAGTTCTGCTTTGTTTGGATGGATAATGATAGATTTGCCTTTATTTCATAGGCTTTAAATGTTTTAAAAATTAGGGGTGTTACAGATGTGACATGGAAAAATGATCATGAAGAAAGCAACTTCCAATGTATGGCAAGGTAGCGTGGCGGGGAAGAGAGTCATGAGCAAAGGGATGAAGAGCTTTCCGAGGAATGGGAAATGGACAAACTTTTGGGTGGAAAAATAGCTCAGTGAAATTCCTCTCATTGAGCTGGCCAGGGACCCAGTTGACAAGAACGAGGCATGCACCAAATATCGGATTACTAGAAAAGGAATGAAGGATGAGATTGGGAACGTAAAACATATCGGCTCCTAGAGGAATTTCTCAATAAGTTGAAGTGCAAAACTCTTATTGAAGAAGGGGTGATATAATTGTTTGGAGAGAGGAGTATTATGTTGCCTCAGTGTACGATATTATACATAACTATGCAGGTATGGCAGAAAATGTTGGGTGAGAGAAGATATAGAGGCTTCATGCTCCCAACATAGTCAGAATGTTTTTATGGTTGGTCAAACACGAGAGAATTATGAGTAATGACCTGAGGAAAATGATAGGCTTCTCTGAATCGGATAGTTGGCACATATACATTAGTGCTAAAGGGATGTGGATCACATCCTTATAAGATGTCCAACTGCATTTTATATTTGACACAAAATCTGCCCGAAGAAAGTGAGTATTGATAGCTAGAACTGTTCGTTTCAGCAATGGCTGATGGCTAACACATAGAATAAAGGACTAGACTCTGATTTCCCACGATGATGTCGCTAGTGGATATGGAAGTGGCGTAACGAGGAAGTGTTCATGGATCAATAACATGAAGAAGTTCATAAGGAAATTCTGTTGCAGCGTCAAATTAAAGAGGTGGATAATGCGTACAGAAATGACATACTCCCCCAACCACTACAAGAAAAATCGCGATTCGCGACGGAAGAATTCCAGCCTGAAAATGCAAAATTCCATCACGAATTGTGTTTTGCGACAGAATCAATTCTGTAGGCTCTAGGCTTGTCGTATTTCATTTCGTAACGAAAATAATCCGTCGCGAGTCAAATTTTTCGTCGCGAAGTAGGCAACGGAAATCATTCCGTCATGAGTTCGTCGCGATTTAGGCGATGTAAATGTTTCATTCCGTCGCTATCGCTTTGAGAGAATATTATGTCACGAAACTCATATTCCATCACATATTTTCGTCGTGAAATATAACGAGGAAATGATTATCGTCGCAATTTAGTTGCTAACTTTTCAATTCAAATTTCGTCTTCTGTCACAAAATTTCATCGTAAGATAACGACAGAACAATATATATATAGGAATACTTGACAATATATATAGTGTCAATATTCAATACATATGAGCTCTAAAAGAGGCACGGGATTATTATACAGAATGTTTACTCTAGTGACAATTTTGAAGATTGTACCATATCCCTTTTCTACACTTATTTTGAAACAATATTTTTATAATAAAACAAAACATGTAGGCTTTAAAGATTGTTATTTTTAGGGGGAGTGATATTTACTTGAATCAATTATGAAGATTGGGTTCTAAAGACCAACACTTGCACTCTTTTTCATTTCATTGAGTTTTGATTTTTTTTTTTTTGAAAATCAATCTACCGATTGTATTAATTGATCAAAGCTATAATAGAGTCAGGCTAGATAGAATCTCAATACATAGAATGATCCTGAGCAAAAGCTAACGAAGCTAAAGTATGAGCATGTAAATTAATCTGTCTAGGAATATAGCTTAACGAAATAGAACTAAATAAAGACATAATAGTTCTGCATTGGTCAATCACCAGCCCAACATAAGAGTAAATGGGTGTGGCTCGCTGCTGCATGGTACTCCGCAAAACCATATAATCTATGAGTAAACTTGCTGATGTGATATTCCTTTCTGTAAGCCAAGAAAGTGCCTCCTTATAGGCCAGTGCCTCGGCCATGAGTGGTGAAAAAACAAAACGGTAACTTGCCGTTTTTTGCTACTACGAAGGACCCCTCGGGTGATATTAAAACAATTCCATACGTGGCCTCCCTGGTCCCTTGGCGAAACCTCGCATCCACATAACATCGTAGAGTGGCGCCGGTCTCGTGGTAGTCTTGGCCCGTGTTTGGCACCGGTTCCGGCAGTGTATGGCGGTGGTGTGCTGCGCTGTAGGCTTGCTCCGCCACTACCGCCCCCCTGACCACATCGGCCGGCCGCACCATGGTTCGTTCCCATACAGCCGCATTGCGGCTTCTCCAAATACTGTATATGATTGCTATCATAATTCGTGTTTGCTCCTCCGTTAGGACCATCATAGCCGCCGTTAACCATGATGAAAATGAATCTGCAACAATATTTGTTATTGGCAATTGTGTTATATTCCAAACTAGTGTAGAATATTCATAGAGCACTAAAGCATGCAACACATCTTCATAATCTAAAGCACACATTGGGCAAACTGGTTCCACCTCCACCCTTTTAATAATCAAATTAGTGGTAGTAGGTAGGATATCACATATGGCTCTCCACAAAAATGTCTTCCATTTGGGTGGGACTTTCAACTTCCACATCTTCACCCATTTATCAAAAGTTCCTGGGTTACTCTCGCAGTCACCCACAATTCGCTTATAAGCATTTTTTACTGTATATGTCCATTTTGGGTCCCCCATCCAATACCATGAGTCATCATAGTCTGGGCTTACAGGAATCATAAGTATTCGGTTCACATCCTCAGGGATAAAGAGATCAGATAAAATATGTGGATCCCATGTGCTTGTTTATGGATCAATTAGACCTGCCACTCATGCCTCTCTTAACACTTCTGGCATAGTTGTTTGTATCAAGGGGCTAGGATCATTCTGTAGCCATGGGTGACCCCATATTAGAGTTGACTGTCCATTTCCAATCCTGCGTCGCACCCCAGCCGTGACTATTGGGTGAGCCGCCATTATACTCCTCCAACAGAAACTCGGGCAACTCCCATTAGTAGCATCAACAAAACCAGTTTTGGGGTAATAGCGAGCCTTATATACTCTTGCAGCAAGTGATTCTGGGTTGGTAAGAAAACGTCATGCCTGCTTACCTAACATAGCCAAGTTAAATGCTCTTAACACCTTAAAACCCAAACCCCCAAACTTCTTAGGGACACACAATCTATCCCATGCCTTCCAATGTATTCCCCTGTCTCTTCCACTTCCCCACCAGAATTTATTCATGGTTCGCTCAATGGACTGGCAAACTGTTTCAGGCAATAAAAAGACACTCATTGAAAACGTAGGCATAGATTGCGCTACACTTTTCAATAACACCTCCTTACCCGCCTGAGATAACACCTTTTTACTCCATGATCCAATCCTTTGCCTGATTTTTTCCTCCACAAAGAAAAAACAACTCTCTTATTTCTGCCCACAAAAGATGGCAGGCTAAGGTACTTTCCAAAGTTATCTGTCTGCTCAACCTCCAGGTACCCTGCAACTTGCATTCTATCCACTCCTTCAGTATTCCTGCTAAAGTATATATTGGATTTATTATAGTTTACCACCTGCCCAGATAACTTCTCATACCTTACCAAACATTGCTTGATGACACTAGCTTCCTGAGTATTGCTTTGAAAAAAAACAAGCTATCATCTGCAAAAAACAGATGTGATACTGGAGGTGCCCCCCTGGCGACTCTACACCCATGTATTGATCCTGTGACCTATTCCTTTTGTAACAACATCGAAAGCGCCTCAGCACAGATAATGAATAAATAAGGGGAGAGAGGATCCCCCTGTCTTAGTCCACGAGTCGGTTTGACTCGCCCCCCTACTTCACCATTCACCATCACAGTATAATTCACCGTTGTCACACATAGCATAATAAGCCAAACCCACCTCTCACTAAAACCTAAAACAACCAACATTCTCTCCAGGAACGTCCACTCCATCCTGTCATAAGCTTTTGACATGTCTAATTTCAATGCACTCCAGCCCACAGCACCACATTGTTTCCTGTTTAAGTAATGTCTCACCTCTGCCGCCACCAAGATGTTATCCGTTATTAGCCTGCCCGGAATAAAAGCACTTTGGGACTTTGAGATGAGATCACCTATAAGTGTTTTCATTCTATTAGCCAACATCTTAGCCATAATTCTATATATGACATTACTTATAGCAATCAGTCTTAAATCCGCAACTGTTTCGGGTACTTCTTTTTTGGGAATCAAAATTATGTTGGTATCATTTAATCCCTCGGGGAACTCACCTGAGTTTAACGCATGCGTTATAAACCGAGTCACATCATCCCCAACTACTGACCAAAAGTGCTGATAAAAGCCCGGATTCATTTCATCCGGGTCCGGTGCTTTATCCGGGAACATTGAGAAAAGAGTTGTTTTTACCTCGTCCCCATTGAACCGGCGATCCAACATCACATTTTGCTCATCAGACACACGGGGAGCAAAATCATCAAAAAGGGGATCATCACAACATAAATTATTAGAAGCAAAAATACCCGTAAAATAGCTTAAAATCGCCGCATGCATACCACCACCCTCAACCCAATCACCAATATCATTCTTTATACTAGCAATATAGTTCTTTTTTCTACGCGCAGAGGCATACCTGTGATAGAACTTAGTGTTGGCGTCCGCACCACGCAGCCAGTGTTGCTTTGCCCGTTGTCTCCAAAACACATCCTCTTGGGAGGGCCTCCAACTGTTTAAGCTGATTCTCAACCAGCTACTCGGCTAGGGCTGCCGGATCACGTGTGTTACGAAAATTCTCCTGCTTCCTCCGCAACTGTCCAATTCGATCACCAAATTTATGGAATTGGTCCCCTCCCCACCGCATTAACTTCATACCACAATAATTCTGACAGTGTATTAAACCCTCCGGCATCCCCTCCTGCCAGGTTGTCTCAACCACCTCCTTACAGCCCTCATCCAACAACCAAGCCATCTTAAACCTGAACTTCCTCGGCCCCCTTCCCCTGCGCGTGTAAATTGCATTAATGCTAAGGAAAAGCGTCGAATGGTCCGAAGCTCGAGTCTGTAAATTCTCCACCCATGCATTTTCATTCATATCTCCCCAGCCATCCGTAACCAAGACCTTATCAAGTCTTTCATGTATCCAATTCAGTGTGCCTTTTCCTTTATCCCATGTAAATTGACGACCTCTCATCGGCATCTGCATCAGACCACAACTATCTACGGCCTCCCCAAACCCCCGCAGCAGACTATTAGGGTACGGGTTCCCCCCTTTTTTCATATGCTGATAAAGGAGATTATTAAGATCCCCAATCACCACCCATGGCAACGCAGATCTATCTCTCAACCTAACAAGCAGGTCCCAGGTTTCGTCCCTTCTATTCCGGTTTGGACAACCGTAAAAGCATGCCATGCGCCAAATCTTACTTGAAAAACTGACCTCCACATCAATATGGTTTTGCGAGTAACATAACAATCTGACAATGTTATTTTTCTTCCAGAAGAGAGCCATGCCCCCACTTAACCCTTCATTATTCACATAGAACAAGCCATCGTACCCAAGCCTGACACGGACCCGCTCCGCCTGTATCCGTCCCACCTTGGTTTCCATCAAAAATACAAACTCGGGCTTCTTACGGGACACAAAGTCCTCCACCTGTCGAACTGTGCGTGGATTGCCCAAGCCACGACAGTTCCAGCTTAACGTACTCATGAGGAGGCGCCATAGGCAAGTTTTTTGAATTATCGGTCATTGTAACATCACCTCCCCTTTCCCCATCTTCGCCTCCCATTCCCTGCCTCCGGCGTTTCGCCGAAGCCACCAGTATCTCCTCCTCCGACAAACCACCAGGCCGCAACCCACTCACCCCAACCGCACCATCTTCCACACTTTCGCCCACCAATGCCATAATTTCCATTGGACGTGGTTTCCAGCCAACCGGCACGAGCCAGCTATCCCCAACCGCTCTAGGAGCGAGATCCACCAGCTCGCATATCCGGCTCATACGGGTACCTTTCCAACGGGATTCCTGCTTCCCTAGCTCGCAGACTGAAAGTGTGCAAATGTCCCATAAAACCACAGAAATAGCAAAACTTATGCAACCGCTCATACCTGAAATTATCCCATGCCGTGGTTCCGTCCCTTTTCATCAACTTCATCCTTCTCCTGAGTAGCCTATCAATGGGTACCGATACTCTAATACGATGAAAGGTCAGCCATGGTGCCCCCTCAAACTGATCATCATGCTTAACAAAAGTGCCCAGAAAATTCCCAGCCTGTTCTAGAATCACCTGAGTTGTATACCCTTTCGGCATATCATGCAGTTGTATCCACATATCAATCGTATCAAGCTTCACATCCGCCGGGTTCACCCTATCCATAACCTCGCGGCATATTAGAGCATTGTTCTCAAACGTCCATGGACCACCATTCAAGACATACTCCATATCTGTTTTATGAAAGAAAACAAACAAGAATAAACCTCTCTGGATCTCCGTTACCTGCACTCCGCGTACCGGTTGCCATACAGAAGCCAAAACCTATTGCATAAAGTCAAGCTTAACCATTTTTTGCGTTAGGAACCGACCCACCACCCTCCATGTTTCTTCCTCCTCCACACAACCGTCGGCGTCCGCATCCCCCTCCGGCACAAACGCTGCCTCCTCCTCCTCCTCCCGCAGCGACCAGTCTGCCCACCGGTTCGACAGCGCCTCAATCTCAACCGCTGCCTCCGCCGACTGGTCTACAATCGGCTCATCACTCTGATGTCGTTCCCCTCCATCAGCCCCCATCCTCCCCTCGCAAAACCCCAGCCATCCGACGCCGTCCCCCTCCACCAGCGTCTATTCTTTCCATCCGCAGATCATCAGCCATCCGACGCTGCATACTGCCGATGTCGTCTCCATCATCATCACGCGTAACACCGGTCATTGACTGGTAAGAAAGAAACCCTTGCCGTTGTCGTCTCCATCATCATCACGCGTAACACCGGTCATTGACTGGTAAGAAAGAAACCCTTGCTGTTGAAAACCTAAGAAAACCCTAGTAGTAATGGCGAAAACCCTAGAGAGGAACTAGAAAGAGAATTTAGATTGATATACTTTTCTTAAAAGTTAATTCCAGCAATGGTCCTCTGACTATTGTGATTTTCCAAAATTGGTCATCGTCTTTTAATTTGGACAAATAAACCCTTGATCATCAGATTTGTTCCATTATTGGTCATTCTGTTAACCATCAGTTATATATGCGTTAAAAAGGGGTACAAATGTAATTTCCTCTCCCATATCTCTCTAGAAGTTACAGTTGGAGTTACAAGCGTAAGTTCTTCGCGCGAGAAGAAACCCTCCAGCAGCAGCAACGCGAACTCCGATTTGAATCGCCCCTCCGACCACGACTCCGCCCCATTCCTTAACCAATACCATCTCTTTATTGCATTGTTTACTTCTTCTCTGCACTTTGCAGTCTCTTCCATTCTCTCTCTCTCTCTCTTTGTTATTTCTCAAGTTTCAGAGACCCCAATTGTACCTTTTCTGGGAAAACTGTGCTGCTAATTAGAAAAAGAAAAAGATAGCTAGAGGAGGAATCGGCCCCGGTCCCGGTAATGGAAAGGAATACCCAGGCAACCTGACTCTATATATATATATATATGACTGTAACTTGTATTGTGGCAGCCATGAGAGGGCTGATTTTCGGTTAGGATATTGGTATTTCGGGTACGTTTTAATTTGCTCAAATAAAGTTGTAATCTTTGGTTGTGTTTAGGGTGTTGAATGTTTTATTACAACAAGAATGGCTTCTTCTTCTTTTTTTTTTTTTTTTTATGTTGTTTCTTTGTTTTTTTTTTTTTTTTTTTTTTTTGGGAAAAAAAGAGCTAGCTTATTATTTAGTACTGGGCATGAACACATTACATAAAAGATGTGCACAGGTAACCTACAATTAGGATGTTCCAAGAAACAAAAAACCAAATTACTGATTTTTTTATTCTGATCAGTTTCCAAAAGCAGAATTTAATTATGAATTGGAGACGACAAAATTACAGATACACTACGTAAACAGCTAGGAGCCTAACAACATTCCATTGCTCCGATCCTTCAGTTTCCATGAATCATTCACATGCAGCTTCTTCAATTCATATCTTCTAAATTGGTGGCGGCGCCGGCGGCATGATCAGTTGTAGGGCGGAGATTATGTGCGAACTAAGTAATAATAAGCGCCGCCTTGAAGTGGAGCAAGGGTTAGTCCCCATTCATTGGTAAGGAGGGGCTGACCGGAGGAATAATGAATGAGCACCGCGTCATCACTAAACGCCGCCTTCACGTTGAAGTGCACCGTCGTGACCTCGAATGCCAAATCGTTTATGAACACCGTTAATTTTGTAAGACCCGTCACTCCGCCACAAGTACTTGGGAGTGAAACGGCGATGGCGAAGCCCATTAGTTCGGTGAGCAAAAGGTTTGGAGAATTCTCAATCGTGGTCTGATAAGAAACAATAGAAATGGCAGGGAAGCAGAGCGCTTGTGTGAACACGCCGCCATCGGAAGAAGCAAAACCAGTTGAGCTTTGATGGATGGAAGGCGGTTTAGTAAACAACTCATTGCGTGCATGAACATAGATGTGCCGGTGATTCGCAGAATCATTAGGAGATGATTTCTCGGAAGAAGACGATGAGGGGCCTTCAGAGGAAATGACCATTTTAGCCCTTCAATTAACGCCTATCTAACTGATGATTAACAGAAGGACCAATGTTAGAACAAATCTTATAATCAAGGGTCTATTTTGTCCAAATTAAAAGATGATGACCAATTTTGGAAAATCACAATAGTTGGAGGACAATTGCTGAAATTATAATTGAATTTTTTTTAACCAGGCATCTAGTGTAACATGAATACACATATATTTGTACTCTTTTCCACACTGAATTTTTCTAGTGAGATTTTTAACCAGGCATGAGTATGATATAGTAATGTCCAATGAGAATATTGTAAATAAATATATGTGAAAATTATTAAATGTATTATTTTTGGATTGTATCATTTGTGTGTACATGAAAACTAAAATTTGACTAGTAGGCTGATTGCGTGACTCACGATCTACTTCAGTTCTTTAAATGCGAGTATTTGGATTAGTCTGGCCAAATTGAAATAAGTAATTATAAAAAATTAAAAAAAAATCACCCAACAAAATTTGGTGATCGTCAAAATTCTCACGCATCTACTCACGCCCCAATCGTTAACCGCCCGATTCGGGCCCGCACCTCTCTGACAATGGACTAACACCTGTCCTTCTGCGCGTTGAGAATCCCTCTTTCGACGAGCTTCGGACAATTTGTGCACTTGCAAGTTGCAACCTGCGCAACTCTTCTTCTACATTCTCTGTCTCTCTCTGTCTCTCTCTCTATATCCACCATGAACCACCACCGTCTGCAAGCACCATCGCCTACTTTGTCACCTTTCCGGTCCCCTCCGGTCGGCTGATTCGCGTCTCAATTCACATTCTCATCCCTGCCCTCCGATTTGCCCCTCTTCGTCAGGTAAGAATGTATATGCATATACATATATGTTACCTGCGTCCGTTTATTAAAAAAAAAAAAGATTTAAAGTTGTGTCCTAAGCTTACTTTATGTTATCACCGTTTTATATATCCATAATTATGCTAATTAATATATCTGTATGGCCTTGATTTTGAGAAGCAGAGTTGATTTGGCTCTGAAGCTCGAAAATGGAGCCTATGGACATCGTTGGGAGAGCGAAAGAGGATGCTTCGCTTCCCAAAGGTTTGTGTTTTCATTTATTTGTTTACTTTTGCTGTGAATTTGATTTTGTGTTTAAATTTTGTTGTTTTTCTAGTTATCTACCATTTTTCTCATTTTATGATTCAATCATTGTTTTTTTTAAAAAAAAATGTTGTTGTTGTTATTATTACTATTATTATTATTTTTGGGTGGCTTGGCTGGTGAGGTTTTAATCTGATTAAATAAAATTCAAATAAGCATTGATGCATAGACAGGTTAATTAAGCTGAAAATAATGTTACTTTGTTTGGAACTTTCAAAGTGTGTTTTTTGGAATTGATGTCCCGCCAGAGAGTGATGTCTGAAGCAGGGAGGGCAGGGATAGAGAGGAATCTCATATGAAAAACTGAATTGAATTGAATTGTATATCAATGAGTGAACAGAATGTTATGGTGTTTGGTGGAGTCTAATCAATGGGTGTACAAATTATGACAACATTGATAATCAAAGTCGAAAATGGGAATATCAAGTATTTCATAGGAAACAAATAATTTGTATCCAGCACCACCACCACTCAGAATTTGCAAACATGTTTTCTGTCGGCTGGAGCTGTGATGCATTTTTTTTTTTCTTTTTCTGAATGAGAATATCTTCCTGAATCTGTTTAGAGTGTGGAGCTATAGTATTAAGAAGCTTGCCTGTAACTACAAAGTTGTAAAGGGACAGCAGTCTTTTTTCCAAATGAATTATTTTTAAAATTAGAAAACAAATAATCATTAATTTTCAATATTTTCCACCTACCTGCCCAACCACCACAACCCCTCCCCTCCAACCACCACCATTACTACCATTGCTTACTTCTATGTTCTATGGACCACTACTTTTTATGTTGATCTACAACAGTTATCCACTTTTACTTACCACCATATTTATTATTGCTAACTATTCAACAACTATATTTCTATAGCACCCTTTCACCATTTCTCATTATGAATCTTTTTACCACTATTTGGTGCTGATTGATGTGTCTGATTCGTGCGATGCACTACAAGTCTACAAGGGGTTGGATATGCATTACATGGACAATACAAAATCAAGTATGGGAACCTGATAAAAAAATTTAATAACATGAAGTTCAAATTTATATTTGACCCAATGTTTATAGACACTTTTAGGTTATCCAAAATTTCTGATATACAAAAATAACATAAAGCTCAATGTTATTTTTGGCCTGATCTGACTTAATGCTCATCATTGTTCAACTCCGTTGTCATCTACTACTTGCATTGGTACTTTTGTATGAATAAAGTTATTGGATTTCAAATAACTACATGTTTTATAAATTGGAAAACAAAAATGAATTTGAAAATTTTGAGAAAATTGGAGACTGAATAGAAATTATTTTATGTAACTAAGCAGGCCCATGGCATTAATGCTTTCTTTGTGTTTGGTGGGCATATTGACATTTTGCTTGCAACTTCAGGGTTTCCTACTGGGCCAATATGCTTTAAATACTGTACACTTCTCCAATTATAATTTATAAATACATTTGTGTTGTAGATGAATATTTACTTTGGGCACATTAGATAATTAGAAAGGCGAGGACACTGTTTATTTGACTAAAGTTTAGAAATAAATAGTTTCATTTTTTTTAGAATGTTGCACTTGCAACATATTTGATCTTTATGTCTAGTTATGATAACCCAACTTCTCTGTAACTTCTATAAGACTACAACCAAGGCTGGTTATGGATAGACATAGACAACAGGTGTAAAATTATATTGGTCATCTTTTGGTGTCATACTTTAAACTTGTGAATACCTTTTAATTGTTAGCTTTCATTGGTTGTTATGTTGGTTTACTCTATTACTTTACTAATGCTTCCTGTGGTTTCTTGTGCAGCAACTATGACAAAAATTATTAAAGAGATGCTTCCCCCAGATGTTCGTGTTGCCCGAGATTGTCAAGATCTTTTGATTGAGTGTTGTGTAGGTGAGTAGTGGGCATTTAGATATTTGTATATGGTCTGCTTCAGCCTTCAGCAGCCAAAAAGATATTTATGCAAGCATCTTGTACATCAGATTTGTTTGCCCGAACTTTCTTCAAAATCTTATGGGTGTTTCTCTGATATTTTATGGACAGACAAAACAATAATGTATTTCCATTTATGTAAAGTATAAATTGACAAGAGAAGTCTAAAATATTTTGCATTGCCTTCTAGACTCTGAGTATTATATTTGTTGGTGATCATGCTTTTGTATCAGCTATTAAGAGCCTTTGGTTCATTTTTGTTCTGCTGATTAGTGTGTGCTTTCCCTTCTCGAGGGGCTGGAAAGGCCATATATATATTGATACCTTTAAATTGCACGCTTCAATTAGTATTTTATTTGTTTGACATGATTCCTTTAGTTTTCATAAATTATTTTTTCTGTGATTCTTTAGAAAAGTTCTAAGTTGTGTTTTTCTATTACAGAATTTATCAATCTTATATCATCTGAATCTAATGAAGTTTGTAATAAAGTGGAGAAACGAACAATTGCACCGGAACATGTACTCAAGGCTCTAGAGGTAATTGACTGATACTAAACTGTTCTTACAACTTTGATTTATATCATGTGGTATAGATGGAAGATGACCTAGCTAACTTGCTATGCTGAGCTAATGTTACTTGGCACATCCTGGTGGCATTTTTCTGTCTGCCTCTTGTTGAATGTCACATGTACTTGGCATTCTTCATCAAACAATCTGCTTTAGTTTAATTCTTCTCAAGTTTGTCATTCATTTACACCAACAGTGTGGAAGTGTGTATTGTTCTCTAACACCTTGGCAGAAAATTGTTATATATAGGGGTGCGTTCCAATGGGAACACCCTCCCCATGAGTCCATGAAAACTAATCTCATCCATTAAAAAAATAGATCTATGGATAAGATTAAGTGGCGATTAAAAACGCGCGTGTGTGCATATTAGGCATTATGATGTGTGCATATTATGCATGTGTTGTGTGCAACATAGGGACATGCTTAATATGCAAACATCATAATGCCTAAAATGCACACGCGCCTTTTTAATCACCCTAATTAATCTCATCCATAGATTTATTTTTTTAATGGATGAGATTGGTTCTCATGGACTCATGGGAGGTTGGTTCTCATATGATCTCTAATCTATATAGGCTTAACTACTTGTTCTTGAACATGTTCGTAAACATTATTAAACGAATACTAAACGAGCTTGTTCGTAAACATTATTAAACTAATACTAAACGAGCTTGTTCGTGAACATTTTTAAATGAACATCAAACAAGCTTGTTCACTAGCTCTTAGCAAACGAGTTTACAACTATTCAGACTCTGTTCGTTTATGAATTGAGCTATAAAATTTGTTCATTTATGTTCGTTTACCTTAATAAACAAACATAAACGAACGCTTATCGAACACGAGTAGTTTACCGAAAGCTTTGTTCGTTAACACCCCTATCTCTGGCACCTTCTAAGCTCATCTGAGATCTTTTTTCTGCCATACTTTGTTGATTATGCCTTTTTTACTTTTATCACACTCTGTCAGGTCCTTGGCTTTGGGAATTATATTGAAGAAGTTTATGCAGCATATGAACAACACAAACTTGAAACCATGGTAGTTATTCTAGTTGCCTCTTTGATTTTCTTTAATGGAAAATCTAGACAATTGAATAAACATAGAAATTTTAATCTTTACGTGCATTGTTTGAAACTGATAGTGTGCTGATCTGTCTTTTGAGACACTGTTCTCATTTTACGTACACAAGTTTTTTTTTATGACGGTTGGGTGTCTATGCTTTCAGCAGGACTCAGTTCGGGGCGGGAAATGGAGCAACGTAGTTGAAATGACCGAAGACGAAGCATTGGCTGCGCAACAGAGGATGTTTGCCGAGGCACGGGCAAGGATGAATAATGGCATTACAGTTCCAAAACAATCAGAGCCAGAACAAAACACAAACAGCTAACTTTAGGACCTTCTACTGGAGCTCTAGGCAAGCACTTCTTGGCTCATTTCAATTAGATCTTCTCTCTTCTGATATGTACAGAAGGCTCTTGGCTAATCCCGCCGTCTTATGTGGACTTTTGTTCAATTTGTATCATGAATTATGTCCATATGTTTCAGTAATTATTGCGCTAACTTGTCTAATGGTGCATCGAATATTTCTCATATAGTGGAATGCAATGAACTGGTGGGTGGCATAAGGCACTAGCACATGTTTCTGGAATGGCTGATCCTTAAGACCCACCAGGAACCAATTCTGCGAGCTGCTAACTGTTGTTTTATGTTGGGATTTGATGCCTATCAGGTCCATGTCTAGGCCCTGCCTCCCCACCCAATCACCAAAAGCCATAAAAAAAAAAAAAAGAAACTTGGTAAAGAAGGGGTAACTCCAGCCAATATGGTAAGAGATTCACACTTGTAACTATAAGGTTACACGACTCATGAGTTGGTTTGAGCTGGTCAGTTATGGGTAACCTAGGCTGGTTTGCTTCTTTGTGGTCCTTTACCGGCTTGGGTTACAAGGCAGGATTTACTTACACTTGAAAGGGTTGTGGGGTTTCCCTCTGTCAAAAAAAAAAAAAAAAAAAAAAAAAAAAAAAAAAAAAACCAGAGGTGGATCACAATTTTATGCAAAAGTATGGGGCAAGTAATGATGAATTTTGTTGGTCACTGGACAATCATTTGGTCATTGTTGGAATGGTTTCCCAACTTTTTCAATTTGCATAAAAGCTTGAATGGCTACTACCACTCCAGGGTCCTACTCAAGATGCCTAAAGGGCAAAGGCCATTTCCCATTTGCTTTGGATCCACTACTTGGTTCCCATAGTGCAAAAGCACCCACCCCTAACCCCCTTCCCAAAAACAAAAAAAAAAAAAAAAAAAGTATCCATTTTCTTTCAATAACCCTTAGAGCATTCCCAATGGAGGTTTTTTTTTTTTTTAATTGTTTTTGAAGCAGTAAAAAACTAAAAAGTTGGTTTTTAGCAAATATGGATAGTGATTTTTTGTTGGATTTTTCTTCTATACAATGAATGATTTTTTGTGGGGCTCGCCAAGAGGGAGATAAAAAGGAAAACAAAGACAAATGGTTGCGCGTGGAGCGCAAAAATCGTGCCCAGTAAGCGGGTTCATATTTTAAAGCTTTTTTTTCTTCTTTTTCTTTTCTCTTTTTTTTTTTCTTGCCCTCCTCCCTCTTTCCTAATTGGCACGTCAAAAATCCCAATAAACTAGAGCTATTGAGGTTATTCTTATAGCACATAGATTGTTTTAAGGCCTTAGCCACTTACTCCCACGCCAAAATTTTACTGACTCCATTTATCATTTATTTTTTTGTCTAGAGACAATTGGACAAATTATTGGTGGATGATATCTGAGAAATTGTTTGGTATCTACTGGCTTCACATACAATTTTTTTAGAGTATATGTGACACGCGTGAGGTGTCCGTAAAATGAGATCTCGGCAAGATGTTAACTTATCTGAACAAACAGGGTATCAAAACAGACATAGTCTGCAATCTTACTTGCACAATATACATCTTTTATAGATGTTGAGAATCAGAGACAGAGACATGCTATCCTGCGCCTGGTCTGGAGTGCATGTCATCACCGGAAGACAATGAAACAGAAGGGATGTCTACTGTAAATAGTGACTGCTCTCTGCCCTTACTTCTTTCTCACTCTATGTGTGTCTTCTTTTTTTTGCGTGACGAGGGAAACTGCAATCACTATCCGAGAGGTTGTGCATTGAGTAGATTCCTGCCTTCACGCTTTGTGACCACGAGATAAATAGGTCTATGTTGTCCATAATTGACCGGCTCAAATCAAGAAGACTGAAATTTGAACTCGTGACCTTGTGGTTGGTTATACCAGTTTATATCCTTAGCCATATATCTTGACTGGGTTACTCCCAGAAGTTGATGTAAATATTGGGATAGATCATGAATTTTTTTTAGGTTATAGTTGAATTATTCGCATCTAGAAGGCAAATTATTGTGTGGACCAACAAAAAGTACATTTTTAATATATTAAAAGTACATTATTTGAAAATATAGTCCACACAGCTGTGTGAATCATAATGATTACATCTCAGGTAGGACAACTGACCCGGAGATTTAAGGTTACTCCACACAAATATATACCTTTTTCATTTTTCTCTTTTTTACACTTTAATTTATATTTAAAATTGATAATTTTCACTGTATTTGGATTGAAGTCAAAAAAAAAAAAAAAAAAAAAAAAAAAAAAAAAAAAAAAAAAAAAAAAAAAAGAGTCAAGCTAAGCTCCCTACCCCTACCCCACCCAGAAAGAAAGTGAAATCACACATCCCATGTCTCCCTGAGATTCCATTCTTTATTTCAAAATTGCTGTTTTTTCTCTGCTAATTCCTATGACACTTTGTGGGGCTGTTTATGTTTCCCTTCCCAGTAATTCCATTATTAGTTTCATGACTTGCCGTTATACAAGGAACAAGCTCACACAGAGAGAGTATAAAAATTTCTCAATATCTTCTACCAAGAAAGAGAGATTGCAAGTTCCATTATCCCTTGTTTGATTTAGATGAAGACAAGCATGGCAAAGAGCATCCAAGACTTGTCATCCAAGAAGCAGTTGTTCCACTGGACAGCCAAAGTGAGTAATGAAGAAGCAATAGCAGAGGAAGAAGAAGAAGATCTTTCCTTCAACCCATCATCTTCTGCAGATAATACTGATGCTATGAAAGAAGAGAAGAAAGAGAAAGAGAAAGAGAAAGAGAAAGAGAAAGAGAGAGAGAATGAGGAATCATCATCATCATCAGTTTCTGCAAGGAGGAAGAAGCTGCAAGCAATAGCAGTGTCCAGGCTGAAATCCATGATTATTGGGTTTGGTAGAAACAGAGGCCATTTCCATGGCTTGGGAACAAGGCTTGTGGGCACCCTTTTTGGGCACAGGAGGGGGCATGTCCACTTTGCATTCCAGAAAGACCCTACTTCTCACCCAGTCTTCTTGGTTGAGCTAGCCACCCCCATAACCGGCCTGGTTCGAGAAATGGCGTCCGGGCTCGTTAGAATCGCCCTCGAATGCGACAAGGACAAGAAGGCTGCAGCTGCAAGCAGGCTCATAGATCACCCTCTGTGGACAACATACTGCAATGGAAAGAAATGCGGGTTCGCAACCAGGCGCGAATGCGGGGCCAAAGAATGGGAGATTTTGAAGGCTGTGGAGCCCATTTCTATGGGTGCTGGTGTTTTACCAGCTGGGAATGGGAATGGGAATGGAGAAGAAGGTGGTGAAATCATGTACATGAGAGCCAAGTTTGAGAGAGTTGTTGGATCAAGAGACTCAGAGGCATTCTACATGATGAATCCTGATAGCAATGGTGCTCCTGAACTTAGTATTTACTTGCTCAGAGTTTGATTTCAGCTATGTACGGGCTTGAAGGTGCCTCCTACAGTCTCAGGACATCTCGTGGTCTGACCAAAAAAAAAAACAGATCTCAGCTACTGTACTACTTAGATGCAATTTTTTTCTTTTTTTTTTTTTCGGGGTGAAGGGTATATTTTAATTATCATCTTTAGATGTCACAAAGTTGAATATAATGAATCCTCTGTGTAGCTAAGGGCATGGACATTATGGAGATGTAGTGATCTCCAATGTTGTTCTTTTTTCTACTACTACTACTACTTATCATCATGTTAAGGAATTGAAGAAGATCCTTCCTGTTCATAGAATGGAGAAGACTGGGAATCCTTTGTATCAATTTACTTTTTGGGTGGAATGGAAAATACTTACTATTATTGCACAATAATGGGAGGATATGATGGATAATGCCTAGAAATTTATGAACATATTAGAGCATCCTCATCAGCTATGCATTTTACACGAGCGTGTTGGTCTAACGCTGAAAAAAAAAAAAAAAAAAAAAAAGATCAACAAAGCGGGTGCGTGTATTGCTGATGAGGATGCTCTTATGCCATTCTTTGGATTTTTATTTTTCTAAAAATCCAGGTATCAATGTATCATGAATTCTACCTTCACCTAATAAAAACAAAACTAGGGATACAATCTTCTCCTATGTTATCATTATTTGGCAGAACCCACTTTTGTCTTTACTTGTGATGAAAATATGTGATGGAATAAATCTGTGAATGAATTTTCTTAGTATCCCCAAAAATTGGCATTTCTTGATGGGATTTCTCTGCTTGGAATAAATCTGTGGAGTGGGGTTGCTTTGTGTCTTAGGCACCTCCACTATGGCATGATAATAATCATGTTGTTTAATTTGAAGGTAATATGCAACATGTCATGTGAGTTGTGTACACAAACTTTTTTTTTTTTTTTTGGGTTTACCCACGATTTTTACGGACAGTGCCTAATTCTCTCGTTGAATGGTGGGACAACTGATACGGCATGGAGACTTAAGGCTATTCAATATTCAAAACCAAAGATATTGTAGGCATCTCTAATGGGTGGGACAGCTGGTCTGACCTGGAGATTTAAGGCATTCAAAACCAAAAATATTGTAAGCATCTCTAATGAGTGGGACAGTTGGTCTGGTCTAGAGATTTAAGGCTATTCTATATCTAAAACCAAAGATCGAACTCTTAACGTTTGGTTAAGGATGAATGAATCCCTTTCACTCCACAACACCCCAGATTATGTGTACACAAACTCTATCCTCTGCTAAATCCTTCATTCATCCTAATTGTCTCCCCCACCCCCCATATATCATATGTAGTGGCAGACAAGTGTGGGGTGGAAATGGTGTGATGTGTGTATACATTTTAAATTTAAGTTATCCAGTTTTGATATTGTTATCTTGAAAATTTATGGAAGGCGATATTACGTAAATGTGTAATACTAAATAGTAACGTAAAATAAGTGTTGAATTGCATTAATTTCAATTCTCCACTCTTTACTTTATTGCTTCTTTTCTTCATTGTATAATCTTTTATGTTGAATTTAATATTGGTACAGCTTTCCTTTTGTTTTCTGGCAAACTAGCTTATATAGCTTAGCTTTGCTTCAGACATTACATGAAATTTCGAGGCATCAGATCCTAAAGGTGTTATTAGATGTTCCAATCATTGATTTTGGAGCATATCTTTGGTCAGGATTCATCAAAGTAACATGGAAGAATCCCAAGAAACAAAGCTAAAGCTGTAGTCATACAAGTACTCCACAACCCAAAAAAAAAAAGAAAAAAGAAATAACTTGAGAATAAAGAGTTAGATTTTCTTTAAATAAAGTTTTAAGTTTGAATACGATGGAGGTATGAAATTAATTTTGTTATGAGCATAAGTGTACATGTATTTAGAGATTTGTAGATCTTTTGAGACAGATTATACGATTTACCTCTTTTACTAAGTTTTCAATGTATAAGCAATGAAATCCAAAATCTCTAGAGCAGGAGCTATGAGTGCCCGTGCAATTCTTTTTTGATAATAGTATAACTTTGAATTGATCTGAATTTAATGTGACTACTGTATATTGAATCTGATCTAAAAAGATAATATCTTGAATCAAAATATAAAACATGAGAGTCTCACGTACAAGTTCGATTCTTATCAATATCTTCTCAGTCACGCTCATCACATAAGATATTAAGCAAGAGATGTATCTAGTGTATACTTTCATATAATAGTTACTATTTTCCTCATTTTTTATTTTAAAAAAAAAAAACATGGGTCATGGGAGTCCCAAAAAGTAAATCAAAGCAGAATGTTGTTGCCTGACAAGGTCAAAATTCCAAAGTTCCAGACCGTTTGATCTTCCGAGTAGGATTACAATCTTACAAAGTGGGCAAGCATGCCGTCTCTTTGATCACTAAATTAGGATTTATTGTACTTGCAATTTTGATTAATCCAACTTGCAATGGCATAACATTTTCATCAATATAATCTTTGTGTATTCAACATGACCGTCTTTTAAATTTGTGTGGCCACATTCTTGTAATAAATGAGATCTTATCAAAAGTTATAAAATTAATGGAGAATGAAAGAATATTTTTTTCTCCCACCAAAGAAAGAATCTTGCCCTCTTCAATGATGGTGCGTGATTTTGGAAAGAAGAAAAAAACTGATGAGTTTTAGACGGCAAATTTTACTGTTGACCATGGTCCAGAATGGTGTCGTTTCTTTTAATGAAAAGAAACAGCACCCTTTCTAGTAATTAGCTCTGCTTGTATAACATATTTAGTTTCATTTTATATATATTGTAATTTTATTTCAGCACAACTACAATTTCATTTTGTTTCAACTACAGCTTTATTCGACATTATACATACAATAGTCTTATTACAGTGAGACATGTTATTGAATTTCATTTTATATGCACTGTAGTCTTATTACAACACCACTAAATTATAATTTTAATTCAACTACAGTTTCATTGGACAATAAACGCTCAAATATGTGAAACTATTATTCAGTTTCATTTTATATACACTGTAGTTTCATTACAACACAACTACAGTATCATTTCGATATAACTACAGTTCCATTTGACAATATACACTCAATATATGAGACATGTTGTTCAGTTTCTTTTTATACATACTGTAAATTCATTTCAGCAAAACTAAAATATTATTTTTATTCAACTACAGTTTTATTTGACAATATACAATCAATATGTGAGACATGTTATTCAGTTTCATTTTATACATACTGCAATTTCATTTCAACACAATTAAAGTATCATTTCAATTCAATTATAGTTTCATTTGATAATATAAATACAATAGGCGAGACGGTTTCATTTTAGATACACTGTAGTTTTATTTTGTTATGAACACACAAAAAATACGGGATTTGTTAAAAAGTAATGACTGCCGTTTCTTTACTTAAAGAAACGGCGCCGTTTTCGGACCATGGTCCATAGTATAACAACTGGTTTTAGGCAAGATAGAAATATTGACTTAATTGCGAATTTTTATTAAAAAAAAAAAATTCTTAAACAGTTAGGTCAAAATATATATTGGTTCTTCTAAAATTGAAACCTTGTGTTGTTGAGCATTACAATCGTTATATCCTGCACCACGGTACACATAGCACTGTGTGCCGCGCCTCCCAAAACGGCGTCGTTTCGTTAAGTTGTGTGAGGAGTCGACGCGACAGAGTGTATGTATATTATGTTATATAATAATGTACATTATGTTATACAATTATGTACATTCTGGCATACAATTATGTACATTATTTTATACAATTATGTACTTTTCTTATACAGTTATATACATTCAAACACGCGACTTTTTTTAACAGTTAAAAGTTTATGTGTATTCTCATATACAATTATGTACATTTTCAAAACTTGAATTTCTTTTTTTAACAAGTTACCAGCAAACACGAAAAAGCATAATTTTCAAAAAAAAAAAAAAAAAAGCAAAACGACATCGTTTTGCGTGCGCCCTGGTGCACGATATAAATTGCGTGAGCATTATGCATGAGCCAAAAACTGGCCCTAGTATTAAATGTACATTATTTGAGTGTTAAATATATATTATTTTATATATTATCAAATAATATGCATTCAGTACATAAATAATGTATCTTTAGTATATTAAAAATATATTTTTTAATCATATTCCACAAAAAAAAAAAAAAAAAATACTCAAAGAGGTAATGGCTAATGATGGTTCATTATTGATCCATTAAGTGATGACTGATGAGAAAGAAGGATGACTATATATTATTTGTACTTATGACTTGAATAAAATACTTGTAGTATTCCATTAAGGACAAATTAGTACGGAGTATTATATTTTGTAATGTGATGTTTTCAACTACTTTAAATACATCAATAAAATATTAAGTGGCTTGTAGTCCACTGGTATCTGATTGGCCCTTTATGTGGGATGTTTTAGGTTCGAGCCTTGGTGAAGGCATAGATAGTATATATGGGTGTCCCCCTTCCTTTGTAACAAGAAAAAAAAAAAAAATACATCAATAAAATAATGTTATTATTTCATTAATGAAATTTAAAAGTGCAAAAAAATTTTCTACTTGGTACATTCATTATAACAATTGATTAAAAATAAAAAGTGTTGTAAAAATTGGCCTAGGCACTGTCTAGGTGTTAGGTGTCCCTAAGTCGAGGCGATTTCAACCCTAGGCAGCTTTTAATCGACCGACCGACTAGGCGTCGAATTGGGCGCCTAACTCGGCCGAGTGGTTTGTTTTGTAGTTGACTAGTTTGAGTGATTGTAATAGTCTAACAACTCACAGTCCTAAATGAAAAAAATAGAGACGATATACTCATATTACTCTGTCACCTAGTCGTTTTAGGCGCTAGGCGCCCAACTAGCGTCTAGCACCTTCTGCAACATTGCAAATCAATGTATACATCCAATTATATATTCAAAGGTAAATATTATCAAACATAACAAATTAAATACACTAATAAAATAATATTGTATTTGACCAATCTACAATGATTAATAAATTTTAAGGATGTATAGTTTTTTCTATTCGATACGATGATTATAATTATTGGCTATGTATACATTCAATTACATACTCAACTATGGATATCCTCAAACATATATAAAAAAAATTATATATTATGTAATAAGTATATTAACGAATTACTTTCAAAAAAAAAAAAGTATATTAACGAATTACATTTAACAAAACCAAAACTATGATTGATTTAAAGAAATGATATGTAATGCTTCATTTAGAGTGGTGGTTATTATTTTCCTTCCTCTTTTATGATTGAAAGAACAGTTTTTCTGAACAAAATGGCATCATTGGCTCTCCTAGTTTCAAGGCTTTCTTTTCTTTATACAAAGTTGGGAAAACAAAAGGGGGTTTTGGGGGGCCATCTTAGTGGCAAGTGGCAAGGATTAAAGTGTTCAAAGCAGATAATAAAGATGTTAATAAGTTTTGTTTTGATCATGTAGTCATCATTGTTCAAAGATTCAAAAGTAGTGTGCTGCCCGGCAGTTGTTATACCATGGACCAGGGTCAATTTGGGTCCAAAATACAGAGTTTATATATTGAATGTTCACAATTTACATACTTAATGTTCACAATTTACCTTTTACAAAATTGTAAACATTCAGTATGTAAATTGTGTATTTTGGATCCGGATCCACTTGTAAGATAGACTCGGGTCCACAGAATAATTTGCCGTTGCCCAGAAGAATGGCCAAGTGGGTTAAACATAATTTTCAATTCGATTCTTGTCAACATTCTTTCGATCAAGCACATCGCACAGGATCTTCTTAATACGATTTACTTTCCTGTGTGGTTTATAAGCTATAATACAGGGACAATATTCATCCAGTGTAGACTCTCAGATACTGGTTAGCTGGCTGTAAATTTCCCTCATCCCAATTAAAAAAAAAAAAAAGTGTGCTGGGACATAAAGTTATAAACATGCTGCATTTCATAATCTTAACCTAATCAATGCTTAACCCCAGCATTAACCTAAAGAAAACAGTTTATTCATCATGTGATGAATACTTTTATGCTAAAGGTTGCTTCTACTATGTTCTTTATGTTGGGTGTGGGATCTCATTTTGTTTACTTTTCTGCATTTCCCTTCATTCACTTCATCATTGTTATTTGTATCTATTACGAGTGACGAAATAAGAGAGAACATATGAGTTTATAAGGTCATGAGTTAAACTAGTTAATTGGTTAGATTCAACATTTTAGTGTGATTTGGTCCATGTGCAATATAACTCAGCTGAATGAGACCCTAGCCCAATCATATTATTATTAGATTCAAAATAATCTTCTTTTTTTTTTTAAATAGTATAATACACACATAATAATAATGTAAGGGAATATTCCAGTGAGATCAATTCTATGTAAGGTCAACTATATTGATTTTTTTTTTTAGTGTACCAGGGTTTTCACCGTCGGACACAATGACTAATCCTCTTTTGGATGGGATAGCTGGCTATACTTAAGGCGGACTTTCTAGGCGAGATGCCACCGACTGCCTAGTCGATTCGACTAATCGACTAGGCGACCGCCTAGGCGATGAGTATTAAATAAATAAAAAGTATATATATATTGAAAATATCTTGTCTTAGGCAGCCTTTTTGCTGGCCTATTTACTTGGAAGTAGATGAATAGTTTTTCCTAGGATAGTGAGAAGTAAGTATTTATTGTATATTGTAAATATCTTGTCTTGGGAAGCCTTTTTATAACCCTATTTACTTCAAGTTGTCTTGAGAAAATGAATAGTTTTTCCTAGGGTGGTGAGAAGTCTAGTATTTATTGATAACATGCCAGAGTGAGGTAGTGGGCTTTGCTCAGAACAAGAGGACGACGCCGGAGCTTTAACCGCTACGCCATCAGAGCCACCACGCGCCGTCGTTGCTCCGACGTCACGCGCCGGCGCGTGAGGCAGATTCCGACGACATCTCCGGCTGAAAATTACACCAGTCAACTCGCCTTAGTGTGTAGGTTCAGCCCATGTATGTTTTGTGGAGTTTTGGGTTGTATTCTGCACTTAGGCGAGGCGAGCACATTAGGCGTTCGGTCTCGACCGACCTTGATAACACTGGCTCGCTGCTCCATACCCAAAGCCAAGGATCAAACCCTTAACCTTTAATTAAGGATGGATGAGTCCCTTCCACTCAACCACACCTCAGGTTAACTATATTGATTTTATTTCTCTATTCAATTCACAAATGATCTTTGGTGATTATGAAAACACAAGCAAAGTAATGATTTTCACAGGGAAAAAAAAAACATTCTTATATTTTGGGAGGGCTTAGATGATGTGATTATGATTATCTTATGATATGAAATGATTTGTCCTTCCACTTTAGATGGCTGCTTTTCCATACCAGACTTACATATATTCTGCAAGAATACAAAATGTTCATATATGGATAGTTTAAACCATCTGAATCTAAAAATGTTGTTGCTTGATGCACTGCTAGAAGTATGAATGAATCAAAAGGGCAAATGGTAAAACTGCCCAGAAGTGCAGACTCAAGGAAAAGAACACGATTTAGAACGCTTCTGCATTACTGAAGAGATAACAATGAAATAATTAATACAAATTTTATATGAAGCTATCAGAAAGTTCATGTGTATAGCCAAATAGATTAAATCATTTGCATAGAACAATCTACTTGAAAGAATATACGTTGCAGGGGAAGGAAGATTACCCCGAAGCTGATATGACGTTTCCCTTTGGCTCTTCGTTCTTTGTTCTTCATTCTTTAACTGCTTTACAAATTTCAGGGTCTTTGGCGAGCGAATCCTGGCTGCCCAAACCACAATCATGGTGGAATTTTAGAAACTTTTTTTTTTTTCCTTGTCCAGCTTATCAAACTAGTAATGGAAGAAAACTAATGAGAAGATATAAGTCGATTACACATTTACACCCACCTGGAGAAGCTTGGATGCAATCACTACGGTTTCTGTATTGACATGGTTTCTGGTCTGTCGTGAAGTTAAAGTGACGAGTGATGGGTTATTTGGCATTGCTATGTCCCAGAAAGTACGTTTTTTTGCTGTGGGAACTGGGGATAGAAAACGATCTAACTCATCCTCGCATGCCTCCTCTGGCTCTGCCTGTATATTCACCCTTGTAATGACCCTTTTCATCGAGTCTCCACCAACTCTGCCCGGTTTTTGGCTTTTCCTGGAAAGCTCGTGTATGAAATCATCCTTGTTCTTTATCTGCAATGCATGGTCCATTTTCATTCTCTCGATTTCAGCCTCCAGTGCACTCACAACCTTCCTGAGCTCCTTAACCGTCTCGTCTGCTCCCTTTTTCTTGGATTCTGGGGTGAACCAATTACCACCCAAAAGCGAGGGTCTTGGTTTTCGTTTCTCGTTTGGATGGGCGGGAGATGGGGAAGGGGATAACTGAGAGGTAACGGTAGATGTGGTGGGCGATGCATTTACGGCTAAGTTTTGTGCTTGAATACTTAGTAGCTGTTGCTGCTGACGAGCCAACTGCATTCTCAATTCACGATTCTCTTTTTGAAACTCGAGTAATAGCTTCGCCTGATCTATTTCAGAATCAGGAATCAGCGTTTTATCATGTGTGTAATAAGCCTGAAACGTTAAGGATAAATGGTTAGATAAAACAGTTTGAAGATCGAAGCTAGAACCCGAAAGCAATTAACCTTTGTCCGGATCTCTTTAGCACGAGCGTGTGTTGTGTTTCCCCGAAAGCATGACTGCTCGGGCTGATGTTAGCGATCATCACGGTATTACAAGCTCCCCCGAGGGAGTCCTTGAGCAATTGGGTAAGTTTGGAATTCCGAAATGGTATGTGTTTCTTCCCCTCAACGAGGGCGCTGATGCAGCTGCTGAGCGCGAGGAGCGACCTGTTTATGTTGGCACCCTCGAGAGATCTTAGCGTTCTTGGATCAGTAGCAAGCGCTCTCTCAGAGCCAGCAAGATCGATAAGCGATAGCTTTCCCATGCGGTATACAATGTTATTCAAATCGTCTTTGAAACGATATTCAACCACGACCTGAAATGTGATTGCATAAGAAAGCATTATAAGACATAGCAAAACACTTTTTTTTTTTAAGGATTCCTTATAGTCAATGTTGAAAAAATCGCTAGGCGCCTTGAGACCGCCTAGAGCGCCGAGGCGCGCGCCTAAGAGGCCGACCGCCTAGCGCCGATTAATCGGCGCCTAGGAGGCCGACCGCCTAGGCACGATTTTTGCAACACTGCTTATAGTCAAGGTTGAAAAAATCGCTAGGCGCCTGGGGACCGCCTAGAGCGCCTGGGCCCGATTTTTGCAACAATGCTTATAGTAGCAATGAAAACCTGCAGAATTGCATGAGAACGCGAGGAGGTTTCATTAACACGAGTTGGTTCTGTCGTTCTGTTAAGATTTCCTTGTTGAAGCAACGCCATTACCTGCCATTTATAGCAGAAAACAGAGATCAGTAACCCTTTTTAGACGGGCTTCTAAACAGTCTAAAAGAATGGAAGGATTACATACTTCATCTGCAGAATATGCTCTATACTGAGTAAGACCTTGAGCCACAATCCCCTGAAAGGTATAGAACGGGCAAAGAAAACAGTCATCTAAGGATTCGATAAATAAGATGCTACTATATATGCACATACAAACCTGTTTATCTTCTCGAAGGACCAAAGACCTCCCCGGGGATAATAAATCTCGAACAGTTTCATTGTAGATCTCCAGATAGGAAAGATGGACTACATGGTTTCCATCAAAGCTCCTTTCCCCTATCTTGTTAAACAGATCCTTGATTGCCAAGACCATTACCCCGGGATTCTCAACTGTACCAAGCATAGTGTACGTCTTTCCAGCTCCGGTTGCTCCATAGCAGAAGACAGACCCATTTCTACCCTGCAGAACTGCTTCCACAAGCTCTGCTGTTCTGGAAGTCCCACAACGTATAATGTTAAGTTCCTTAAAAGCTTAAATTTACTCAGCTCTAAGGAGTTGGTACCATGAAGGAGAAAACGGGATTACAAGTTACAACCCTTTGAAAGATGATGAAAAATGGCTATTGCAACTCATATTACCTCTCATGTTTTGGCATTAAAAGCAATAGTAAATCCTAATTGCCAAAACTATTGAGAACTTCCAAAAGTATTGACTGCATATAGTAAGTCTTCACTACAATAAAAGCACCCAATTAAGCAAATATGGTCCAAATGAAGCCTAGAAAAATTGGAGTAGGGAAGATCTGATGCTGAACTCAAGGAACCCCAAATGCTTCACAATTAATGACTTATCATATAACCAAGTTACACAACTCCACTACATAAAGAATGAACTTTCTACCCGCACGGGCTTAACTCACTGGTTCAGTAGACAGTATTTGGGAGAAGAAACCAAGGCTCGAAACTCAGTAGCGACAGTGTGGGGGTTATGCCCAAAGTTGACAGATCCCTTCACACTGGCATTTGACCCTGTCTGCTGAGCTACTGAGTTATTGTGATTTACGTTCTCTCACATGCTCTACCAGGCCGGGGTGTGGGGGGTCCTTGGGTATACTAAATATGTAAGCCAAGCCACAATAACTAAACACAAGCAGCTGCAAATTTTGGGAAACAAATAAATACTTACAACCAGATATAATCAGCACCATATCAATAAGCATTATGAACTGGAACTAGAAGTGTTCTATTAAGGCATACTGCATACTAACTCAAAGCACATAGAATTGGCTAAAAAACAGTAAAAAAACAAAATAAAATGATCTTACTCACGTTGTGGAATAGACTTGTTGCTGAGAAGCAGAATCTGGAAATGAGGCATCAAAGGTGAAATGGCGATCTCGAAGCCTCTTTAATCCAAGATAATCATTCTCAGTAGCAGGTTCAGTGAGATAAGCATCTTTTCCATTAGCGATTCTCACACAGCTCCTTGCTCCGCCGTCCATCTCCTTCTTAGCCAATGGCCTTAGCCTCACAAAAACAAGAATCCTACTACTACTACTTGCCTCACCCCCATTGCTCACTTTCTCCAACAAACTTTCACTTTCTTGTACATTCTCCCCTCTGGGCTCTGAGCTCACTAATGGGAGCTTCATGGCCCCATTCGCTCTTCTCGGCCAAGAAAACCCGACAATCCTCTCGCCACCGCCGGCCTCCACGGCCACATTTTCCTTCCCCCCCTCCGGCGGCGGCGGGGGCACGTAAGTCCTTGTAACAGTAGAATTAGGAACTGAATTCTCCCTCGTCACATTCAATGAACCCACGATATCCAGGCTAGGTTGTGCACTGAAACTTCGGTTCTTTATAGAGGCTTGCTTTTGCTGCTCATACAAAAGGGTCAGTTCCTTCATCTTCTCCTTCAACCCATGGTGTGGGTTTCTCATCATCTTACAAGACATTTGCCTCTCTTCCTGGTTTTCCAATTTGGGTCCAGTTGTTGGGTCATTTTGATGTCGGCTGCTTGTGTGAGATCTTGTTGAAATGGGCATTTTCTGTGGCAAAAACCCACCCGAGTCCCTACCAAAACATCACCATTTTGTTGCCCATTTTTTCTTTATGTGTTTCGATCGAGATAAAGTTCACAGCTTTCGTCGGAAAATTCAAAAATATTGATGCCTGCAGCGATTGGGGGTAGAGATTAAAGAACAAGATTTTGTGTGTGAATTTGGGGTTTTATCAGGAGAAATATCAGCCGTTGATATGCAGTACGTAGTTGATTAACGATTGGTAATAAAGCGGGGAGGGAGAAATTCAAAGATGCCAGATGGTCTCTATGAAAGGAAACAAGTTCTTTCCAAAAGGTTAAATTGCATTTACTTTACCTTTCCAATTTTCTTTCTTCTTCTTTTACTTTAATTTTTATTTTTAAATTTAAAATATTAATAAATCCGGAATACATTTTTTGTTTTTACTTTTCAAACAAAAAAAAAAACTCATTGATTATGATCACAATGTGTGGTTTATCTAATATGCACTATCGAATAGTAACTGGGAATTTTTCACGTCACTAAAAAAAACGCATTCTAGGGAAAAAGAAAGAAATGTGTCCCAAGGTATTGACATAATTATACTATACTAGCCCGCGGCGTGGGTACTCTTGAGGTTCGGGATTCGACATTATATGTTTTAATAATGCATAATTCACAGTAAAATTCACCCGTGAACCCTTATTCGTGAGGCGGATCAGGTCAAGATGAATGTAATACTTATACTAGCAAATGTAATACTAAATCAAGAATAAAATGTTTATTACTTATATGAGAAAATGTAATACTTTTACATTTTGATGTAAACATATTACATTTTCCATCAAAAGCATTACATTTTTCTTTATAAGTGCAACATTACTTATAAGAGAAAATATAATACTTTTAATGAAAAAAATAATACTTTTACATCGAAATATAAAAGTATTACATTTGTCATCAAAAGTATTACGTTTTTTCTTATAAGACCATCTCCAAGGGGTGCGGTAAAGCACCAAAATGGAGGAAAATATTCCGCAACGCAGCTCCAATCAACACGGCAACGCATTATTTTTTTGGCGCAGTGTGAACAGTGCAGCGCTATATTTGGCACTACACTGTTCATCCAACACCATTTTTAGTGCAGAATTTTGTTTCCCATTTTGCCCATGTTTTGTTCTTGTTCATTTTTTTATAATTCCGTTTATATCATCTTTGTTTTTTTTTTAATATATATTTACATATTTTGTTAAATAGCTAAACATAAATTGTATATTATTAAAAAATATATATATCATTTGAAAGATATCATCAAAACGATTAAAACAAGACTAATATTGAATATAATTTAGTCTCTGCCTCCATCGTCAGTCGCCCACGGCCTCTGCCTCCAACCACCGGCCAGTTATTGATTTTAATTTTAATTACTCCGTAGCCATGGAGTACTGGAGTAACTGGACTGCAGTCTTGAGTTTTTACAGTACTTTTGTGAATACGCATTTAAAAAAAAAAAATACATTGTGTATAATGTTTATCATTATATAGTTGTGTAGTAGTTATTACTTTATTATTATAAATGTTGTTATATTCTAAACAAAACAATTAAGATGTTTAATTATACAATTTTATTAATTTTTTGAAAGATAAAACCAAATACACCAAAACAATTTTCTGAAATGCAACCAACCACAAGAAATGAAAATACTTTATAGAAAATGACTCATTTTTCATAAAATATTTTCCAAAAGTCATTTCCATGTTTTCCAACATACCCTTAACTTAAAAAATTCTCAAATATAATTTGATAAATTAAAATTTGTAAACATCTTTGAATGGGAAAATTTCAACAAATTATATCATTCATTAAGGTTCACCTTGCACTATGGACCTGAGTCGAAAATGACATTCAAATTATTTGTCTGCAGTTAAAATATTATGTGATTGTAAATAAATTGAAGGCACATAATATGTTAACTACAGACACATAATACGTTAACTACATGCACATAATATGTTAACTACAAGCACATAATATGTTAACTGCAAGCACATAATATGTTAAACTACAAGCACATAATATGTTACTTGAAGGCAAATAATATGTTAATTACATCTAATGTATATGTAGTTAATATATTATATGTTCCTATATGCAGTTAACATATTATGTGCTTGTATTACAAAGACATAATATGTTAATTGCAATCACATAATATGTTAATAATTGTAAACATATAATTTTTTGACCATAGTCCACAATACAAGGTGGACCCTAGCCATGGTATAATAATTGTCAAATCTCCTATGAGATCGTCTCACAAATTCTCATCGTGAGGCCAATTGAATTTTTCATAAGTATTACATTTTCCTTCATAAGTATTACGGAGTAAAATTTTTCACATAAGTAACTCTTTAATCCCTAATACTACATTATAATTTAAAAGTATGATATTTTTCATAAAAGTATCACATTTTTCCTTATAAGTATTACACGTTATCTCATAAATAACAACCAATCAATTTATCCCTAATCAATATCACATTTTTTCTCATAAATAATTGTTCAACACCTAAATATTACATTTGATTTAAAAGTATAATATTTTTTTCTTAAAAGTATTACTTTTCCCTTATAGTTAACAAATTAAACAATTTATTCTTGATTAGTATCATATTCTTCAACATGAGTATTACATTTACGTCCTGATTTGACCGATCTTATAAATAAAGATTTGTGAGACATTCTCATTAGAGACTCACCCTTAAAATTTAAGATGATTTTGGCTTAAAAGTGAAACATTACGTTGCTAATATTTTTTTTTTTTGAAAGGAATTACGTTACTAATATATTTGTACATAAATGAAAAAGTTAAAAAGAAAAGATAGTAAATTTGACAATAATGTCTTATCATTTGTAAAATGAATAAATCAAAATGTAAAGTTATTTATGTGCATATACCAAGAGATGTGGGTGTTAGCTTAGTACATAATATTATTATTATTTTTTTTGTAAATATAAATTTTATGATAATTGTATACATTATTATTTAACAAAAAATAATAATTTCTTTTTTTCTCTCTCTATATTATTCAAATATATGACAATTAAATTTTATCATTGTAAAGATTTATACAACAGATAGATTATCCATCAATAAAATATTGAGTTTAAGTTTGGGAAGAATAAAAAAATATTGAGTTTTCTTGATTCTGTTAACCTTTCCTTTTCTTCCCCAATAAGCAGATTCTAGACCCTTCTCAACCTGGCAACCGAGAATAGGTACTCCTTTTAATTCACTGAATTTCATACGTCTATTATATCATTTTGCAGTGAATCAATCTCACGACGAATTATACCTCATAGGTTTGAGTTTTCCATCGGCTAATTGATGGATAGAGGACGGAGAAGGGGGGGTTCAGTCTCTCGTGGCATGCTTCCACTGCTGGCGCTGCACGCCGTGGCCGAGTACAGCAGGCTCGACCGGAAACCGCCCGTCACGGCGGGCCTTGTGGCGGCGAACACCATCATTTACTTGAGGCCCAATTTCCTTGATCAGATCATCCCTTACATTGATGAGGTCTGGTTTAATCCCCACATTATCGTTAAGGTACACCCTCCTTCGCAAACCTTTATGTTTTTTGTGGACTTAAATTGGATTACATTGATTTCATCTAGAATCGATGGAGTAACGTTTTCTTTTGATTTACTCTGCTGCGTTTTTGCTCTTTTTATTAGTATTATTAATATTATTAATATTAATATTGTGATGCTATCAAATTCAAAAATGGGATTGAGATTGTGCGCTCTTATTATCTCATAGTTTATTTCTGTGTAGTAGGATTGAATTTAACATGTATGATCTAAAATTTTAATGTTCTCAAACTTCAATACATAGGCCAGTTTCATGTTTTCATATCTAATATGGGAATGAGAACCAAAATAATTCCAAGAATAAACCTGTTCAGTTATTAATCCATTTTATGCCAAACTACTTGGGTTCTTGGTACCAAGTGGTAGATTTCCAGCTGAGGATGAATATATGCACAAAATTTACTTAACCAAATGTAACAAGATTGGGGAGCAAGCCACATTTGTTAAGTAATGTCATCTGGAAGTTGTCAATAAAATTCATATTTTGTATGCAAAGTGCAAAGCTTCTAGTGAAACTCTTTGGCCTTAGAAATAAATTGGGGAGTAGGGTCTGTACAGAAATATGACTAAAACTGGCAGAAGCCTAGTTAAGTGAAGGTATTACCCAATTGGTTTTGCTGACTGCCTGACTTAGCATGGCTTCTATAGATAGTTTGAATCCTGATATTGCCTTGGTGGATATGTGCCATGATAAGTTGGCAGTTCTTTCCATCCTGATTAATGTGTGTATGCATTTAGCTATAAGATGAAGTGAAAATTTTAATGTGCATCAGTGCATGTCTTTAAGAAAGACTGACAAAATAAAAGCTTCCTTACTATAAACATTTTCTATGTTTTAGGATAATGGTTTTTCCAGATTTTGAGAGAATTGAAGGGATATTATCATATTAATATACTCTCAGCTGCAAACTCTAGCTACAAACCTCTATATGTAGCCTTGTAAAGAGATGTACAGAATACTATAACATGAAATAAGTAATCAGCAAACTTGTTAAAAGCGACGGCGGATTGCGTCGCCTGGGCAAGGTGCAGCTGCGTGGAGAAGTGCGCACCTGAACGCGCTTTTCCAGCGAGGCGTCGAAGCGGCCAAAACCAAGCTTTTCCACACGAACCACAAGTCAACGGTCCAAAGAAAAAAATGGCGATTCGCGGAACCCTTCTGCCTCACACCTCATTTCAACTTCTCGAAACCCTCTACTTTGTGCCTTTGCTCACTGCCTCACCCATCCGTTACTCCGTCCATCACCCATCCGTGACTCCGTCCATCACGCCTTCGAAGTTCGACCATTGCTGACCTTCCTCGCCGCTGCCTCGCCTGCCTCCTGCTCAGGCCGAGCTCACATTCTTGAGCCCGAGATAAATCGCTGCTTCTCGCCTTTTTTTTTTTTTTTTTCCTCTATCTCTCTCTTCTTACGTTGAAGAAGACGACTATGTGTCTGAGTCATGTTAAAATGTTAAATAGAGTTGGAGTCTTACTCTTGGTTGGACACTTGGCAGTAGGCAGTAGCATTTACAGTTTACACATTTTTTTTTTTTTCATTTATTGTGTTAAATTATGTTTTAAAATTAGTATAATTAAAATCTTCAATTACAATTTAGTGAATTTACATTTAATTCAATTTAGTGACTAAATGTCTTGAATGACTTTATTTTGATGACTAAACTTTGTATTATTATGATATTGTGACTTTAGGAGTTTCTATTATGCTATTTTGCATTACTATTTGAGTATTTTGAGTGTGTGTGTGTGTGTGTGTGTATATATATATATATATATATATATATATATATATATATAAAGCATCTCTTTATGTGAAAAAGCAATGCTTCGCTTTGTGCTTTCGCTTTAAAGCAAAGCCCGGGCTCATCGCTTTGGTGTGCTTTTTCTCTTTAAAAAGTTTGGTAATCAGTCTTATATCCATGCATTTGGACAAATTTGCCTTCTTGAATTTTTTGGTAAACAGAATAACATAAATAGGGAAAATTGCACTTTTGGTCCTCAGTTAACACTAAAGTGCTGCTTTTGGTCCTCACTCTCCGGGCATCAAAGGAATACATGAAAAAATTTTCAATTTGGAGTTTTCTTTAGTCCAATGATCCTTTGCTAGCCATGGATGTTCTGTCCTCACTCTGATCGGCAGGTTACCTGTTTGGGGATCAAAAGTTGAGGCATCAACAATAGAGACTGAGTCTATATACTCCCTCCCATAATTGAGGGACCAAATGTGCTATAAATAAAAGATGTAGATCCGTGATTTAACAATGGAAGAATTTAAATAAAAGCAAAGAAAGATGCAATTTAATCCTTTTTCTTCAAGTTCAATGTCTTATTACCATTCTTCCACCCTCCTGCGATATCTTCTCTCTCTCTCTCTCTCTCTCTCTCTAATAATTTCAGTCCTTGTTTTCTTAATGCATTTGCTACTGCTTCAGTCCAAAATTATCATACTCCATGCCCTTTTATGTCAAGTCTGCTCCGTTGTTTAACTCATTTATGTAGTATTCCAATTTTTTTGATATTGTTATATCCCATCTATACTGGATTATAGTATTTGAAATATCTGCACTTTAATAGAGAAGTTGCTTATATCTGTGTTATTTGATTTTGGAAGTTATGCTGCTAAGAGCTATCTGTGTGACCATCCTGATAGTGCTTTTATTTTCCTTTTGCAGTACAAGGATCTTAAGCGGTTTTTCCTTTCTGCATTCTACCATATCAATGAATCTCACTTGGTGTACAATATGCTGTCACTTCTATGGAAGGGAATTCAGTTGGAAAGGTCAATGGGAAGCGCAAAATTTGCGTCCATGGTTGCAGCTTTAGTTCCTATGTCCCAAGGCATCACGTTGTTGCTTGCCAAATTTCTTGTTTTGTTCTTTGACTATGACAGCCCCTATTACAAGGAATATGGTGTGGGGTTTTCTGGTGTCCTCTTTGCAATGAAAGTTATTTTGAATGCACAGTCAGGGGATTATACATATGTACATGGTCTGATGGTACCTGCTCGCTATGCTGCTTGGGCTGAACTTATTCTCATCCAGATGTTTGTTCCTAGTGTCTCTTTCATTGGCCATCTTGGTGGAATACTTGCGGGCCTTGTATATTTACATTTAAAAGGGTCCTATTCAGGTTCTAATCCACTGATAAAAATTGTCCGTAGTTTCATTAGTGCTGTGAGCTTGCCTTTAAAGTTCTTGTGGGGCTCAGGATGGTTCCAACGAAGAGTTTATGGTCAGGGAGCTGTAGGTGGTAGGTCAGATAGAAATACATCTGATGTATGGAGATGCCAAGCATGTACATATGATAATCCAGGAATTTTAAATGTTTGTGAGATGTGTGGGACAGATCGCTTTGAAAACTCTTCTTTGCACTCACCAAGGAGCGAGATTCAAGACATTCCTTTGGAGGAATTACGACGTCGGAGAGTTGAACGATTTGGTGGACTATAGTATTTGGACTTCAGACGGTATTTTGCTTCTCTATTTTCTCTCTTGGTGTTTATCACTTCGTGTCTCCTCTGTTTTTGTTATCCTCAATGCTGTATGTTCTGTGCCCTACTATTCTTCATGCCCCTAATGTTTATCTTCTTATCATTTATGTATATGATCTGCATGAATTTGTGGGAAGAAATGATGAGAAATGGTAGTCCATTGCTGAATTAGGTGTGTCATGCATTTTGGGAAAAAAATGTTTGATTTGTGTTTTGTTGTGTACTTTAAGGGGCCGTTTGGTTCACGGAATGTTAGATTACCTTAGGAAATGTTAGATTGCTGGGAATGTTAGATTCCTGTGTTTAGATAAATTGAGGTATGTAATATAATCATGTTTGGTTTAAGGTTATAATATATATATATATATATATATATATATATATATATATATATATATATATATATATATATATATATATATCCTTAACATATTTTCATCTATTTTAATAAATTTAAAAATTAAATGAAATAAATAAGATAACGGTATCATATATAATTACATGATTATAAAATATTAACTAAAATCTTGAACTTGAGAAACAAAATTATTTTATATGCTAACATAACGTAATAAAAAATATATAATATAATTACCAAATAATTATATATATATATATATATATATATATATATATATATATTAATAATAATTGTTAAGTGTTGAAACACAAGAAACAGTGTATACTCTCATATATTTCTGTACAAGAGAACTCCTATTTATACAAAGGTTGGAAGAGCTCCAGCCACAGGATTTGAAATTCAAACAAGAGAAAAACCACCTAACTCTAACTAACCCTTATTCATCTAACACTCCCCCTCAAGCTGGAGCATAGATGTTAATCATGCCCAGCTTGTTACAAATATACTCAACCCTAGCTCTACAGAGGCCTTTTGTAAGCACATCCGCTAGCTGATCACCAGTTCGGACATGGACAGCAGAAAGTAGCCCTTGTTGAATCTTGTCCCGCACAAAGTGACAATCTACCTCAATATGTTTCGTGCGCTCATGAAACACAGGATTGCTCGAAATGTGTATAGCGGCTTTGTTGTCACACCATAAAGGAACTGGTTTACTCACTTCTACACCAATCTCACCAAGGATATTACACAACCACGTCACCTCACACGCCACATGAGCCATTGCTCTATACTCAGATTCTGCACTCGAGCGGGCCACAACACTTTGCTTCTTACTTTTCCACGACACTAGGTTGCCACCAAGGAACACACAATACCCCGTCGTTGACCTCCTGTCACTCGGTGACCCAGCCCAATCAGCGTCAGAGAAGGCCTCAACCCTCACATGCCCATGATTGGCATACAAAATTCCTTTCCCAGGAGCACCCTTCAAATACTTCACAACTCAAACTGCAGCTTCCCAATGGATTTTCTCCGGATTTGCCATGAACTGACTCACCACACTCACCGGAAAGGCAATATCCGGGCGAGTGATAGTAAGGTAATTCAATTTCCCCACCAATCTCCTATACCGCTCTGGATCTTCAAGAGGCTCCCCCTCACCGGCTACAAGCTTAACACTCTGGTCCATAGGAGTCTCGCAAGGCTTCGAGCCTAAGAGCCCAGAGTCTTCAAGTAAATCTAGCACATATTTCCGTTGTGAAAGAAATATGCCTCTCTTAGAACGGACAACCTCTATTCCAAGGAAGTACTTTAACACTCCCAGGTCTTTCGTATGAAACTTCTTCTTAAGAAAAGACTTGAGCGCATCAATTCCCGCTGCATCACCACCTGTGATTACTATATCATCCACATAGACAATTAACAAAATGCTGCCACGGTTAGAATGTTTATAAAAAACAGTATGATCATAGGCACTACGCTGCATGCCAAACTCAATAACAACACTACTGAACCTCCCAAACCACGCTCTGGGAGACTGTCTTAACCCGTACAAAGACTTCTTCAACTTGCAAACCTTCTCGTTCTCCCCCTGAGCAACAAACCCAGGCGGTTGCTCCATATACACTTCCTCTGCCAAATCACCATGTAAAAAGGCATTTTTGACATCTAACTGGTGTAACGGCCAATCATTAACAGCAGCTAGAGAAATGAAAACCCGCACAGAAGTTAACTTGGCAACCGGTGAAAAAGTCTCCATATAATCAACTCCATAAGTCTGCGCATACCCTTTCGCCACCAACCATGCTTTAAGCCGAGCAACCGAACCATCAGGGTTCGTCTTGACAACGTAAACCCACTTACACCCAATTGCCGACTTCCCGACGGGGAGATGGACAAGATCCCAAGTCTGATTCTCTTCTAGGGCTGCCATTTCTTCCTCCATAGCAGATTTCCACCCATCATGAGACATAGCCTGACACAACGTTTTAGGGATAGACACAGAATCTAGTTTGGATATAAAGGTACGAGAAGACTCTGACAGACGACCATAAAAAACATAGGAAGAAAGCGGATGACAGCAACTACGTTTACCTTTTCGAACGGCAATTGGAAGATCAGTTGACGGAGGTTGTGGTAAGGGAGGAGCATTCGCCGTTGGCGCCACTACATCTCGGGGCCGCCTAGAATACACTTGCGTAACGGGGGGTACGACACCAGAATCAGGACCCACTGCGGGTACAGGAATAGTGATAGTATAAGTAAGAAAATCCCCTTCTATCCCCGACGACTTATCCCCGGGAACGCTATCAGAGAACACAGTTTCCTCAAAGAACGTGACGTCAGCCGAAACCAGATATCTCCCCAAATCAGGAGAGTAACACCTATACCCTTTTTGAGTTCGAGAATACCCCAGGAAGATACACTTAAGAGATTTAGGATCAAGTTTTCCCTTTAGTGGACGAACATCCTGTACAAAGCACGTACAACCAAAAATCTTGGGGGACAGGGCAAACAAAGGTTTGGAGGGATACACAACTGAATATGGGTTTTGACCACGGAGTACAGAGGAAGGCATCCTGTTGATAACGAAACAAGCAGTGTGAACAGCATCTGCCCAAAACACTTTAGGCACTTTCATTTGGAATAAAAGGGCACGAGCAACTTCTAACAAGTGGCGGTTTTTTCTTTCCGCGACACCATTCTGTTGGGGGGTGTAAACACAGGAAGTTTGATGTATGATACCATTTTGACTCATAAAGGTAGAAAAGGAATTAAGAAGATACTCTCGAGCATTATCACTTCTCAAACATTGTATAGTCTTATTAAACTGAGTTTTCACTTCAGCACAGAAGCTTTGGAAAACATCAAACAATTCACCCCTGGACTTCATGAGATACAACCAAGTACACCTAGAGAAGTCATCAACAAAAGTTACAAAATACCGAAAACCATGTTTGGACGTAACCCGACACGGACCCCAAACATCAGAATGAACTAACTCGAATAAAGAATCTACTCTATTATTTACCCGAGAAACATAAGGAACACGATGGTGTTTTGCAAACTCACACGACTCGCACTGCAAGATAGTCAAAGCCTCTAAACCAGGACACATCTTCTTGAGCACTGGTAAAGACGGGTGGCCAAACCGACAGTGCAATTGAAAGGGGGAAACGTTGCTCACCAAACCAGTAGAGACGTTCTCGAGTGATGTAGACTGCTCTAAGACATACAGACCGTCAACCTCCTTCCCCTTACCAATAATCCTCCTCGTCAAAAGATCCTGGAACAGACAATAACCAGGAAAAAACGTAACAGAACATTTCAGGTTACGAGTTATTTGACTAATCGAGAGTAAGTTGAAGGGAAATTTTGGGAGGTATAACACAGAAGCAAGGGGTAATGAGGACGTTGCAACGGCACTACCTTTACCCGAAACAGTGGCTATAGACCCATCTGCTAGAGTAACGGTATGACTAGAAGTGACAGGCAAATATGTAGAAAGAACATTGTAATTACCTGTCATATGCTCAGAAGCCCCTGAGTCAATGACCCACTGTCGAGGCGCAGAAGAGACACACGCAACTGAATTACCTGTTTGGACAAACGTTGCCGAGGCGCAGAACTCAGCACGACGAGGCGAGACTGGAGCAGGAAAAAATCGACCGGCGAAGTCGCCGGAAACCGCCTCACGCGCCGGCGCGTGGCGTCGGAGCTGCTCGGTGACGGCGGCGCGTGAGGGCGCGTGGCTGCACCGACGGCGGCCGGACTTCTTGGCGCAGCGTCGCACGTCCTCCCTCGACCTAGCCCAGGCACTCACTCTCACTAACTCAGCTCTGATACCATGTTAAGTGTTGAAACACAAGAAACAGTGTATACTCTCATATATTTCTGTACAAGAGAACTCCTATTTATACAAAGGTTGGAAGAGCTCCAGCCACAGGATTTGAAATTCAAACAAGAGAAAAACCACCTAACTCTAACTAACCCTTATTCATCTAACAATAATAATAATAATAGTAAGCTAACATAAAATATATATCTTTAAATTTTTAGAATTAAAATGACAAAATTTATAAATATCTAGGGGCCGTTTGGTTCACGGAATGTTAGATTACCTTAGGGAATGTTAGATTGCTGGGAATGTTAGATTCCTGTGTTTGGTTAAAATTGAGGTATGTAATATAATCATGTTTGGTTTAGGGTTATCTTTTATATATATATATATATATATATATATATATATATATATATATATATATATAAATTAAATAAATAAGATAACGATATCATATATAATTACATGATTTTAAAATATTAACTAAAATCTTGAACTTGAGAAACAAAATTATTTTATATGCTAACGTAATAAAAAATATATAATATAATTACAAAAATAATTATATATAATAATAATATAAAATATATATCTTTAAATAATTAGAATTAAAATGACAAAATTTATGAATATACAAGGTTTTACATTACCTAACAAAATGAAGGGAATCACATTCCCTTCAAAATCCTATGTGGAGGGAATGTTGCATTCCCTGGGAATGTTATATTCCCTCAGAGAATATGAACCAAACATAGGTATGTAAGCTCGGGAATGTCAGATTCCCTTGGTTATATAATATAACCTGAACCAAACGCCCCCCTAAGGTTATCTTACATAACCTAACAAAATGAAGGGAATCACATTCCCTTCAAAATCCTATGTGGAGGGAATGTTCCATTCCCTGGAAATGTTATATTCCCTGAGAGAATATGAACCAAACATAGGAATATAAACTCGGGAATGTCACATTCCCTTGGTTATGTAATATAACCTGAACCAAACGCCCCCTAACTATTACTTGCATATTATGAAATTGCTATCCGTAGACTTAAATTCATTTTTATTCCTGAATCCCGATCTCTGTTTGTGCAGGCCACTGACCGTAATTTACCATTGAAAATAATAATAACAACAACATTAAGGGGTCTTATCTTATTTGTCACTCTCCAAAAAAATAAAATTTCATTTTCAGATATTTAACTTAAAAAATATATATATATATATATAACAAAGTGGGAGACAAATATGTTTCAAGAAGAGAGATAGTTTAATACGAAATTAAAACGTTGTACTCTTTTAGATTTTGGAGCAAAGAGCAATATGCTATCTGTTGGTTGTATTGCAGCAGTCTTCAAGGTCAGATTGGGTTTATCTTTTGTTGTGCAATGGTACTACTTGATAGCTCTAATGTTATATGTTCTCACTTAATAAGGTTGTTGATACAAGTGTTTGTTTGTGGCAGGTAGGTTCTGTAGAATCAGATGGAATGAAACTTGGGCTAATGCTATAGGCTTAAAAGTTCAAGGTTGATATTCTAATTTAGTCTGGGATGACTAGAATATATTTTGTTAACATTAATTTGTTTTATTTTTGTTCATCAGGCGCAAGTTTTCTTGAGATACCAGGATAGTGGGTGGGATACATACTAATGCATTGTTGGATACTTGGATTATGTTGAATTTTAGATTGATCCAAGCCATAACAGGTAAATCTTGCCTTCTTATGTGAAGGGGGTTTAGTTTTAAAGCTGTGTAATTGGCTTCAAATGTTGCAGAAAAATATTCTTTTTCTGTATTTTGTAATTTTGCAGAGTGATTGATGATCTAAAACAACTTTTAAGAAATTTTACCAATATTCTATTTTAGTTTAAAGTTCAAATAGATCAACTTAATCATTGCATTTTTACAGCTTCAGATTTGGAATACTATGATTTGTTACTTCTATACTTCCATCTCTAAGTGGACCGATCATATATGATATATGTATCTAGTGAAATGAAAATTCATATAGCACGATATATCATAGGGGTCGTTTGGTTATGAACTACTTTTGTCGAACTCTTCGGGTTTTGCTAGGACCAAAGGTTTCTACTTGTAGCAGTGCAAATTCAATTATGAGCCAGTGTTATTCTTATGCTTTTCTAGCTATGATAATATGTGTTCAAATCAGATTAGCAGCATCAAAATCAAGTTAATACATTGTTGGTGAGGTCCGATGGAGTACCTGCTTACTGTAGTAGCTCGACATTTTTGTAATTGAAAAAAAAAAAAAAAACTTTTTTCCAATCTGCGTGTAAGTGGAGAAGAATTTTTTTTTTTTTCTATTTAGGGAAAAAAGTGTATGTAAACACTTTTTTTTTTTTTTTTTTCAAAAAATGTTTACTAATTAGAACTTTTTAATGATATATTTTTTTATACATTAATTTTATTTTTAGAAAAAAAAAAAAGAAAAGAAAACAAAATAAATTTAAGTTTGGAATAAATTTACTGATAGTTTGGTTCACGGAATGAATAGAAATACTATTCAACAGGAAATAAAATAAAAATCATTATTCCATTGTTTGGTTCACCTAAGGTATAGACTTCATGAATTATATTACAATGTTAGATTGGTTTAAGGATAAAAACGGAATAAGTATTCAATTGACATAAATATCCTTCAAACGGAATGTTTACACATGTGTGTGAGAAAGAATAATAATAATAATAATAATAATAATAATAATAATAATAATAATAATAATAATAATACATACATACATACATATAATAATAACAATAACAACAACAATACTACACCTTAGGAATGACTACCATCTACAAAGAGAATAACTCAGCTTATTTCCAAAAATAAAAGGCCAAAGACAAACAATAGAATATGTCTATTCTCGGGAATGGTAGTATTACATTTCCAACCTATTCTATGAACTAAATGCTGATGGAGAAAAAACATGAATGCCTTGGATGCATATTCCTACATGCATCGTGGTCTATAATATAACTATTGTTTGGGTGATGAAGAAATCACACTAGTAAGATTTTGTGCACGGGCTTGACCAAGAGGGTGTAGGTAAGAATCGAACTCGTGACCTTTAGATACGATAATCATGCTCCACCTACTTGGCCATCTATGTTGTGTTTATAATATAACTATTGTTGTTTTTGTATTGATGAATAAGTCGATCATACAAATTTATTTATAAAAATAAATAAAATAAAGGGTTTGAATTTTGAGAATATAAACCCAGCGGAGAAAATAACGAAACAAAGAAAATCCAAGTCGTGTGTAACACACTTCATAAAATTAATTTGCTACCTTCCGATGGTGTTAGTAGTATTGTAGCGTCAGTCTCATAGGATAAAATGGATTACAGTAATATAATTGAGCACTCAAACTATATTACTTTCGACGAACTAAAACATGAGAACATTTTTTTTATTTTTTTATTTTTATAAGTGTTGACAAAATTTTGATAGAAAATGATTTTCGGGGAGGGAAAAACAAAGAGTTTTGAAGTTCTCAAAATCAATAGCTAACAATTTTGCCCAATACCAAAGTATTTATAAGAGAAGGAGAAATAAATACGGAGTAGTAATAAACAATGACATTTAACATATGATTTAAAATGAGTTAATACCCAAAATCGTCCTCGACTATAGTGGTTTTTCTCAATTTCGTCCTAAACGACTTTGGTGACCTAATATCGTCCCAGACTTTTGTGTTTCGCTCAATTTAGTCCTCCATTTGTTATTCCGTCAAATTGGTGTTAATTTTAGGGACAATTCAGTAATGTCAATATTGATCTCTCTTTACTTTCAACTTGTGAAGTGCGAAATTCCTCTTTCTTGTACGAATTACACCCAGAATTACTCCTGGACCTGCAAATCAAATTTTATATTTGCAGTTTTAGGAGTAATTCTTGGACTAATTCGTAAAAAAAAAAGGGATTTCGCAGTTCACATGTCTATGAGTAAAGAGATGCCAATATTAAAATTACTTAATTGTCTATTTATTTAACACCAAATGGATAGAATAACAAATGAGGGACTAAATTGAGCAAAAACACAAAAGTATGGGACAAAATTGAGCGAAACATAAAAGTCTGGGACGATATTAGGTCACCAAAGTCGTTTAGGACGAAATTGAGAAAAACCACTATAGTCGAGGACGATTTTGGGTATTAACTCGATTTAAAATCATATTTGTAACTTTTATTATAACCTACAACTTAATATGGAATTTAACATATTGCTTACGATCGTTAATTCAAAAACTTAAATTGGAATTAATATAAATTAATTCCAAAAACTGACTAGAATTAATATGATTTCATAACGGTACATTCGAAAGGTGAAACCTGAAAAGTTACATCCGAAAGGTTATTCACCAAGAAGTAAAACACACTTCTCGACGTTAACCGAGAGGTGAATTTACCTCTCGACATTAGCGAATCCACTACATTATACTTTGACTTCATGTAGTCAACAAAAACAACACTCATTCTGAGGAGTTGTTTAATGATATTATATTTACGACGTATACGCCTAAACTTAGTATTATACATGTTACTTTCTACCATACCAATTGCATCTTGACTATCACAATGCACACAAATTGGAGGTACATGTTTTTCCATGAGGGATTGTCTGATGATGAATATATATAATATAATTTTCCTATGTTGCGAGGATATACGATTCTTGACTAAGCTATTACATAGCTTACAAAAGAATTTTTACACACTTAAAATCTCAAGTTACTCCCTTTGGTGAATTTCTCATAACAACAATATGAGAAATTTGACATCTTATTGTATTTCAAACGTTATGGTTCAATTACCCTTGTTGCTTAGTAAGAAAAATCACAAACTTTTAGAATAGTGTGTTTTACACGCTTGAATACGGTGATCAAGTGTTCCCTTGTTTGTACTGAATCTTATGTTCCTTATACGAGACCCAGGTTCCTAACAAGTCATATGAGATTTATTTAAATGCTTTTGGAATTGGAAAATCTCGAAATATGAGAGTGTGAATTATAAAATAATGTCGTGAATGTGATTTTAATATAAGAAGAATAATAAGATTCGAATTTCTTATTTTACCCCTCTAATAATATGGGATTTGTGGGGTTTCCGTCAAGTTGAGATGGAAACCTAATGTCGGTAACCAAACTCACCACTTTACTCATAACTGGGGGTAAAAAATGGATATAGTCATAACTGAAAGATTGAGTCAAACAGGGACCAAAGATGCAATTTCCTTTTTTATTTTTATTTTTATTTTTTTATTTTAAAGACAAATAAAGAAAACGGATTAACTTCGGCAAATTTTAATGTGGACGTGGTCCACGTAGCAACGTTGACCAGGTAGAAAAACAACGTCGTTTGAAACTTTTTCCGTTAACATTGGTAAACGATAAATTCCGTTATGGTCCATGTAACGACCTATCTTGTTTTTCAGTTTCATTTTATACACACTTTAGTTTCATTACAACACTACTAAAGTATCAATATTATTCAATTATAGTTTCATTTGACAATATACAATCAATATGTGAGACTTGCTGTTCAGTTTCATTTTATATACATTGTAGTTCCATTAATTACAGTATCACTAAAGTACCATTTTTTATATAGAAAGGAGGGGTAAACCCAAAATAGAGTACATCCAGTTTTTAAAGGAGAAGATATAGATTTATGAAGGACCATACCAAGGTTGGAGTACAGAGCCCTCAAAGTTGATGCCATATCTGTTACACATCATAGTCAATTCACGTTAATTGTTGATTCAACTATCATGATTTTTCTTGACAATTTAAATTCAGCTCCCATGAATATGTGCGCTCCACACTTCAATGATACAAAATGAGTATAAGTCTTCTATATTTTTTAATGAACTTGGAACTTTAAAGACTGCTGGCTTAATTCCTTTCTCCCTTTTTATTTTTATTTTTTAAGACAAATTTGAATTGAGTACTGTATTTAGAAGTAAATTATGCATTCTACTTGGTAGTTGGAGCTTTGCTTTATCTGAAACAATATATGATATCAACCTCTCATCTTATTGCCAAGAGAGAAGAGCTTCTGGGCCTGTTGAAATCTTCAGTGAACAGTCTCAGCTGATTAGGAATGGCTCTGCTCATGAGGACAATATTGTTGTGAACTCAATATTACTTGCTAATGCACATGACTCCGTAGAATCCGATTTGAATGGTGCTCCATTTATAAAACAATGGATGAATCTCATACCGTAATTAATGAAGCAATCCCCTTAGGGAGAAAGATGACGAAATATACACTCAATACTTGAAAGGACACATTTACCCCTCAAATTAACGTCCACTTAATCTTCATTTGACGGAAGGACCCACATTGAAATGAATTCTAAAGTCAAGTGTCTAAAGTGTCCAAATTAAAATTCGGGGACCAATTATAGAAAATCAACCTAGTCGGAGGACCATTGGTCCATTGATGGAATTAACTCTATATACTTATTATCTGGGGCCTTCTATTTAATTTCATTTTATACACATTGTAGTTTCATTATAACATTATTAAAATATTATTATAATTCAACTACAGCTTCATTTAATAATATACACTCAATATATAAAATCTGTTATTCAATTTAATTTTATTGATACTGCTAATTATACGTAAGCAATATAGAATAAACCCGAGACCAATCAAAGCGAATAAATGTCTTTATTGATCATGGTAAAGGCCCTAAGTACAATCTACTTGGTTGCTCTGAGTGCCGACTGACTGCGGTCGGGATTCTCTAACAACAACCTATCGATCGTCCAAAAAAGTCCTCTACACTGTAGCTACTGTGGGTATTTATAGCCGCTGTGCCTGGAGACATGACTCCAGTCGTTTGGCATGTTCTCCACGTAGCCACCACGTGTCATCCTCCCAGGTGCCCTGCCTGTCGTCGTAGAGAGCCGCCACGTGTCCTGTACCAGCTCTCCTGCCAAAGGGCTACCGCTCGGTGGTCGACACCATCACTCGGGCAACTCCCGGTCGGACCCCGACCGGGTTCTTCGCATGAAGCCCGACCTGTCACCTGCAAAGACAAAGAAGAAAAGAACAAAGACAACTCGGTCGGGGTAGAGCTTATGTCGGTCGGGATATTTCCTACCAAAAGCCCCCCAGCCCGGGTCTTTTTGACCGTCCGGGAAAAACGGGACGGGATGAAGAAGCCCAAACGTCGGCCATCAAACCGACCGGCCAGCTGTCATTCCTTCCCCGCCACGTGTCGGCCACTGCCGGCCTTGGCGACCGTAACGGTCGCATCGGAAACAGTGCGGGTCGCGTCACGCAAGTGGACTTGTTTTCCCGCCTAAACGCTCCCCTATAAATAGGCCCTTGAGGCCTTCATTTGAACTTTCCTCAATCCTCTAAGGCAATCGGTACCCTCAGAGAGTCCCGAGCAGCAGTTCAACGATCCGATCGAGCAAAGCGAACTTCAGATCTCCTTCCAAGCATTATCAACCGGTAAGCTCCTTCATTCTTAACTTGGCGTAGGAGTAGAATAGAACTAACTTCGAGCTAACCTCCCGAACCCTGTACTAACCCCGGCCGGCCTTTAGGTAGAACCATATGTCGGACTCGGATAGCCAAAACGCCTTGGTCGCGGACTACGACCACGGTTTCGAGCAAATTAGCGACGAGGAGGTGGAGATCATGCCCGATTCTCCTGAAATCGTTCGACGACCGGGCAAGGCTCCCGAGCGAGCCCCCGAGCAGCAGTGATCCTCGAGCACAAGCGAATCTTTGGGATCGGGCTCGAGCAGCTCGGGAAACTCAGGCCGCGAGAGTGGGGTCGCAAGAGAGACACCTACCGGGGTGATAGGGGATCACCCGGAAACCGTTCCCCAAGGAGACGATCCTTCGGGCAGGAATGATCCGGTCGAGGAAGAGGTGAGCGAACCGGGGACCAGCAAGGATGACGGGTTCGTATACTTGAACAGTGAGAGCGTCGCCCAACAGATGAGCGAACTGACGCACGGGGAAGCCGCACGGATCGTAGAAAGACTAGGCGGTCGAGTGGAGTTCGACACAAGTCGGCGGCTCGGAAACATTATCGACCGCCACCGGGGCAAATGGATCGGGATGCACTACGACTCCCTAATGGCCCCGGTCGTCTTCCCATTCACGGGCATCTTGACCGCTTTCCTGGGTTACTACCAGGTCATGCCAGCCCAAATCTGCCCGAACTCACATCGCATCATAGCGTGCTTCCCGCAGATTTGTGCTCGGCATGGGGTACACTGCACGATGGAGCTCTTCAACCACATCTATCAGGTGAAGGTCCTCTCGGGTAGCTACGGAGGGGGATTCTTGATGGTGCAGTCCCGAGAGGGAAAATGCTCAATTTCAGGCTTGCCCGGGAACAACAAAGGGTGGAAGAAGAGGATTTTCTCGGTCAAGTATGACCCTTGGATCCTCCCGACTAACAGAGTTTGGAGTACTCGCTTTAGGAAACAAGTTACGACGGTCGAGACTCCGGCTCTTCGGGAAGCTGAAGTCCGGATCTCAAGCGAGATCTACAAATATAAGATCTTCCAATCGGCAGAGAAACTTGCCGCCGCCCGGTTACCCGACCCGGTATACGGCCTGAAGGAGAAATATAAGCCCGTGCCGATGGACGTGGTGGTAGCAGGTCCTCCTGCTCGGGGTAAACGGAAGAAGACAGGTTTATCCTTAACCAACTCCCCCGCTCACAACTCCCTGAACAACAAACTTACTCCCGACTTAACATAGTTATTTTTTTTTGCAGACATGGCGCCAAAACGCTTTAACAGTGGAGCTCCGAAATCTCTTCCTCGAACGAAGATAACTTTGGGGAAAAAGAAGACTTCTGCCGGGTCTTCGGGAGGGGATTCCATCCCGGTCGCGCGACCCTTGTGCCCCATCCCGATCATCACCGATGAGGGCGGGGTCCTGGACGGTTCGGACACCCTGGTCACCCGCGTGACCAGCAGGCCAAAGGGCCAAGTGACGGAGAGACCGGCCGAGGATGCGGCCGGAAGCAAGAGGCAGAGGACCGAGAAGAGCCCGACCCCGGCGGTCGGGTCTGTCATGGCTGATGCCTCCGTGCTATCTCGGATCGGCAATCTGACGCCGGTCGAGATAGACTTGACCAAGCTAAGCCCGACCCAACTAGCAGAACGGCTCGGTCGCGAGCTGGCCGAGGTAAGAATTTTCCCTCCTTCATTTTTATACGAAGGATCTTCGATTAGACTAACATGCCTATCTTTGCAGGCATCACGGGTCGGGGCGGCCCTTCACGGCCAGGCGTTATTGGCCACGGAGGCCATACGGCTAAAGAAGGTCGCCGACCGGCGATTCAAGGAGCTGGAGGAGCTGTCCGCCGAGCTGAAGAAAGCCGAGGAGGCCCTAAAGAAGGCTCGGACCGAGCGGAGCGCCTTGTCGAAGGCGCTGCAGAAAGAGAAGGAAGCTCGGGAAGAAGCGGACAAAAGAAGCACAGACCCGACTGCCGCAATCGAGCACTTCTTCCGGGAGGTTGAGCCCGGGATGGCTTTCGTTCGGGAGATGCGAAAGAATGCCGTCGCGGATGAGCTTTTCTGGTCCTTCGGTCACTGGGCCTACAACAGCGGCCAAAGGGACATGAGGGAACGAACGGAGGCTAACATGAGGGAGGCCCTTGAAGGCGAAGACCTCGAGCTGGTTCTGACCACCCTCCCGACTGAAGTCCCCGACCCCGGGCTGGACCCCTACGATCCGGAGATCGAGATCGTTGGCCCGAGCGGGGCTGCTGCTGTTGAGAAGCCTTCTGACCCGACCGCTGCCGAAGCCGCAAAGAAGTGAAGGCTACCGGTTTCATCTTCTTTTCTTTTTTTTTGTAAAGGTTTAATCGGGAGCCCGGTCCCGAGTTTTACCGGGCACTTTTTAATTAATAACAATCTTCTGTTTCGATCCAAGTGCCTTTCGTTTTATATTTTCGTTTTATATTTTCGTTCCCAATCGTGCGCACTCCAATCATATACTCTCAACCTCATCGTAGACCCCCGACCTCACGGCCATCTGGCCCGGTCTCGCAGTACTCGACCCCGTTGACGCCCAACCTTAAGGCCTTATGGCCCGGTCGTGCGTCTGAGGTTCCGTCGTGAAACTGGCCAACCCGATCGAGTTTACCCGATCTCTAGGCCTTGACGAAATTTTTGAAAAATAGGTAAGCCTCCACGGTCAGGATATATCCGAGCGACGGGCTTACAGATACTTCCTTCATCCTTCATCCCAGCCCCCACACTATTGTGCGCTCGAGGCACAAGTGGGTGCGATAGTGAAAGAAGTTGGACGGATCGGGGAATTGTGCTGAGAGCTCCTGGCTTCCCCGATTAGTGGCGTGACTCGAATGTCCGCCGATGTGGAGCGCATTTGACCGGTCGATAGATTCGCCCGGTCGATGTAACTTGAAGATGAATTGATCTGCGTGCACTGAAGGTAAAGAGAATAACCGACCGGGCCGCCGCATGCAAGCGGTCGAGCAATCACTGATCGTATATACATTAAACCTTCCCGCTCGCAGGCGGTTAAATGAGTATTTACAATCATAATACGTAATTACAAATGACGACCGGGACTAACTCGCAGGTCAAGCCCCCCCCCCCCCCCCTTCGTCCAAATATTAGAATAAATAGGCTAATGCCTAAACATAACGAGGTGCTCGGCATTCCAAGTCCCCTTAATTACCCGACCAGTTGTTGTCTCCAGTCGGTACGTGCCTGGCCGTATGATGGCGCTGATGATGTACGGCCCTTCCCAATTTTGAGCTAGCTTTCCGCCCTCCAAAGGTTGACTGGCCTCCCTTCGTCGTAGAACGTAATCTCCCACCTGAAAGTAACGAGGGTTGACCCGAACATCTTTCGAACTCTTGACCCGCTTCTGGTACTCGGCCATACGCCGAGCGGCTAGCTCTTTTTTTTCTTCGACCCCGTCGAGATCCACGACCATCGCATGTTCATTTTCCTCCGCATTGTAGGTTCTCTCTCGATCGGTCGGGATCCAAGCCTCGATCGGGAGTCGGGCTTCCGCTCCATAAACCAGGGCGAAAGGGGTCTCCAAGGTAGCTTCCCTCGGGGTCGTCCGATAAGTCCACAAGACATATGGCAACTCATCGGCCCAACTACGACCAGCCGAGTGTAACTTCTTTTTTAGACCTTCCAAAATCGTCCGGTTAGCGTTCTCCACTTGTCCGTTTCCCTGCGGGTAAGCCACCGACGACCGGACGTGAGTCGTCCCGATCGTGGCCAAGAAGCTCTGGAAATATTGGCTTACGAATTGGCGGCCGTTGTCGCTGATGAGATGCACGGGCACACCAAAGCAGGAAACCACATTGCGCCAAAGAAAACGAGCACATTGCTGAGAAGTGATCGTGGCTAAGGGCTCGGCTTCTATCCACTTGGAGAAGTAATCGATGGCGACAATCACGAACTTTCTCCGACCGGAGAGCTGAGGGAAAGGGCCCAAGATTTCTACCCCCCACCTAGCGAAGGGAATTGCAGTCGTGACTGGCTGATAGAAGGTTGCCGGTCGTCCAGGCATCCGGGCAAACAGTTGGCACGTCTCACACTCCCGAGCTAACTTTTCACAGTCTAGCTAGAGGGACGACCAATAGTACCCGATCAGCATGATACGACGGGCTAACGATCGGCCTCCTTGATGTGAAGAACAGATTCCCGAGTGCAATTCCTTCATGACTAAATCGGCCTCAAATGCGGTCAAGCAACGCATAAGAGGACCTCCGTACGATCGCCTGTAGAGGCGACCGTCCAAGACTTGGAACCTCGGGGCCCTAAGCTTGGCCTTCCGAGCACGCTGGGGATCGTCGGGGAGTCGACCGTGCTCGAGGAATTCCTTCAGATCGGTGATCCAATTATCTTCTACCGGCTGGATTGGATTGACCGGTAAGCGATGGATGCTATGTCTCGGGATCACCAAAATCCGAGCTATCCTCGACATGTGTTCCGGGGCGTCTTGAGTCAATTTAGACAAGATATCTGCATCGGCGTTATCCAATCGGGGTATATGCCGGACGGTATACCCCCGGAACTGAGCAAGCTTCTCCAGGGCTAGGTCTCGGTATAACTGCAGACGCTCCCCATTGACTTCATAATCTCCAAGGACCTGCCCAACCACGAGTGCAGAATCTGTTTGAGCCCGAATGTATTCAGCCCCCAAGTCCCGAGCACACTGTAAGCCATTAACAAATGCTTCGTATTCGGCTTCATTATTGGTCGGGTGGAACTGATACATGAGAGCAAAATAAACTTTGAATCCCTCCGGGCTTGTGACCACCACTCCTCCTCCTGCTCCTTTCTTGCTACTCGACCCGTCAGTAGCCAACGACCACCACTCAGCCTCAGGATCCGCGATCTCGGGGGGTCGGGTATCCCGGGCGGTGCACTCGACCAAGAAATCAGCTAAAGCTTGACCCTTGATGGCTGGTCTTGGTCAGTATTCAATCGCGTACTGGGTCAACATCAACGCCCACTTCACTAGGCGACCGGAAGACGAAGCAGTTCGGAGGACTGGCCCGATCGGCTGATCGGTCAATACGCGAATCGCTCGACCTTGGAAATAGGGAGCCAACTTCTTCGCGGCAATGTATAAGGCGTAGACGACCTTCTCTAGCCGGGAGTACCGGAGCTCGGGACCATGTAGCGCGTGGCTTACATAGTACACCGGTCGCTGGACCCCTTCCAGATCAGTTCGGCACAACACTGCGCTTACTGCACGATCGGAGACGGCGAGGTACACGTCTAGCTCTTCTCCGAGCTCGGGCTTTGAGAGTACGATTGGTGACATGAGATACTCCTTCAGCTCATCAAAAGCCGCTCGGCACTCCTCATCCCAGACGAAACCATTAACCTTTCGCAATACCTTGAAGAAAGGTAAAGCGCGCTCGGCTAGCTTGGAGAGAAACCGACTGAGGGCTGCCAACCGACCGGTCAATTGCTGGACTTCCCGAACGGTGGAGGGTGGTTGCATGTCCAGAATCGCTTTCACTTTGGCCGGGTTGGGCTCAATTCCTCTCTTGGTCATCATATAGCCGAGGAATTTGCCGGTCTGAACCGCAAATGTGCACTTGGTCGGGTTCAGCCGCAACTGGTACTTCCTCATGATCTGGAAGCACTCCCGGAGGTCCCGAGTGTAGTCGGATCGGTCCCGACTCTTGACCAGCATATCATCAATGTAAGCTTCCATCGTTCGGCCCAGCAAATCGGCAAAGAGCATATTGACCATCCTCTGGTAGGTCGCTCCCGCGTTTCGGAGGCCGAACGGCATCACTCGGTAGCAATACAGCCCGTCCGGGGTCACGAAGGCTGTCTTGCTTTCGTCCTCATGGTGTATCATGATCTGATGATATCCCTTGAATGCATCCATGAAGCTCATTAATTCGGCCCCGGCCGTCTCGTCGACCATCTGGTGGATACTCGGTAATGGATACGGGTCGAGCGGACAAGCCTTGTTGAAGTCGGTAAAATCGATGCACATCCTCCAAGCTGGGGGCTTAGGAACGAGAACAATATTGGCCACCCACTCGGGATAGATCACCGGTCGGATGTGCTCGATCGCCGCCATCTTCTTAACTTCTTCTCTAACAAATTCACGGCGATCGGAGGAAAGGTGCCTGGTCTTTTGCACGACCGGCTTTGCTGTGGGATCGACGGCTAGCTTATGACAGATCACCGATCGGTCGATCCCGGGCATGTCTTCGGGCACCCATGCAAAGATATCAGCATACTCCCGGAGTATAGCCAAAATTTCCGCTCGAAGCTCGGGGGTGAGGGCCCGGCCAATCTTAATCTTCCTATCCGGTCGGTCCTCGGATAGGGGAACTTCTTCTATCTCTTCGGAAGGCTCAGGTTGTTCCTTCCGATCCTTAGCCTCCTCCTTGGCTATGGTGTTCACCCGGGCAGACGGACCGGAGTCGCGTCTGTTGACCGCTCGGGTGTAGCACTTCCGGGCGGATTGGACGTCGCCACGAACCACACCGACCCCATTGGGGGTGGGGAATTTCATGCATAGGTGAGGCATTGAAATTATCCCACCGATCTTCATAATGGCGGGTCGGCCCAAGATAATGTTGTGGACGCAATGGAGGTTGACCACAACGAACTCTAACTCCGTCTTGATCGACTTCGGGGCTGTGCCGATCTCGACCGGGAGCGTTATCTTTCCTTCGGGGTAAATGAGAGCCCCGGTAAAGCCAGACACTGGTACACCGACCGGAGTCAGCTCCTTCCTGTCTAGTCCAAGCTTTTCAAACACGTCCAAATAAAGGACGTTTACACTGCTGCCAGTGTCAACCATAACCCTCTGGACATCCGTCCCTTTCACATCAATTGTGACCACGAGCGCCTCCATGCCGTGGTCACCGCTGCTGGGTTGATCTTCGAGGGTGAAGGTTATGGGCTCCATCTTTTGCCTCTTCCCAGTCTCCCGGGAGTCCACTATGGCGACCGGGCAATTACTCCGCGGTCGGGAAACGTCTTCCAATCCACCGAAAATAACGTGGATGGTCGGCTTTCCTGCTGGTCGGCTGCTAGACGGAGGGTCAGGGTCCCGTCGGTCATCGCGACGATCATCTCTTCGATCGTCTCTTCGGTCCTGACCTGACCGATCGGAGCGGTGATGAGAGCGCCGCTGTTCTCTCCGATCGGTATTCCTCTTGGGGTCCTCTCTCCTCCCCACACATTTGTCTAACTTCCCTAGATTGAGCAAATCTTCCAACAGTTGGAGCAAATGGGTACACTCTTCAGTGTCATGCCCAGCACATCGGTGGTAAGCGCAATGCTTACTCTTGTCTGGACCATCTCGATCGGGATGGGGTAGCTTGATGAGGTTGCAAGACTGGGCATACTGCATGGCCTCTGCTGCCGATCGGTTCAAGGCCGTGAACTCACCAGTCCTGGTGCGGGATCGGGGATGGTCATCCCCCGATCGGTGTTCCGCCCGGCCGGCCGGTTTACGGGATGAAGACCCGACCTCCTGCGAGCGCTTTACGGCGTTCGCCTCGCCAGCATTGGCATAATCTGTGACCCTTCGAAGGGCCTCCTCATACGTGGCCGGGGGGTGTAGAATGAAATCCTGATACAAGTATCCCGCCCGGAGAGAAATGTGCAACATATGAGTGGCGGTGGCATCATCCATGGGCTCGACCTCCCCGACCGCCGCCTTCCATTTGGTGAGGAAGTCGGTCAAGCTCTCGCCTTCGAGTTGCTTGGCCTTCTCCAGATACATGTAGGATTTCCTCACCACTTTGGAAGTGATAAACTTCCTCACAAACTTGACCGCCAGGGTGTCAAACCTGTCGATCGATCCCGGCTGCAAAGTTCGGAACCATTCTGCCGCTCGACCGGTAAGCGTGGAATAGAAAGCCCTGCACATTACGGCGTCTGACACACCCTTCAGCGTCATATTGCTGTGGAAATCGTTGACATGGGCCTCAGGGTCTATCCGGCCATCATAACTCTTCTCTCCAGAGACCTTTAAGTCAAACGGGTAAGGCTGAGCCATTACCGCTGCTGTGAAAGGCGTCTGGTGCAGGGTCGGTTGTCCAACCGGGGTTGCTGCAGGGTGCGCGTTTCTGAATTGCGCAAATTCCGCCTGGAGGTTATAGAGTAATCCTCGGGTCTCGTTGAGCTCTGCGGCTTGAGCAGCTTGGGCTGTATCCCGAGCGCGTCGCCGTCGGTGAGATCTCGACCCACTATACCCAGATGAGGCCTCCTGGCTAGCCTCCTGCATCTGCACGTCTCCTTGCCCGCGGTTCGGGTCTTGGGGTCCCAAACGCTGACGCATCTCCGGTCGAAGACGACCAAAAGCTGCCGCTCGGGCAGTTTCTTCGGGGTCCTCCGCTTGGACGGGAACCTCGACCGCTTGCTCTGCCTGCCCTGGTGCCTCCATCGCATCAGCACCCCCCGACCCCAACCGCGAATGAGCCGAGCGTCGAGCCCGGGAAGCGGACTGACGCTGCGGCTCTACCTGTGCGGTCGGTTGTACTGGAGGGGCGGCGGCTGGAGCTATGTAAGCAGGCGTATATGGTGGATAACCAACCGGGGGAGTGTAGTACATCGGTTGGCCAGGCCAATACCCGTACGGTGGAGGTGGAACCGGGTATGGATATTGGCCGGGATACATCACCGGCTGCTGCTGATATTGCTGACCGGGTGTTTGGTATCCCGGTTGTATGTAGTTCACCGGTTATTGTGCGACCGGGTATGTGTTAGACGGATGCGGTGGTGAAAGATTGAGATTCAATTCTACCGTCTGACCTTGCTGTTGGGTGGCATGGTGCCCAGATGAGCTCGCTGCGTCCGCCTGATCGTCGGCGAAGTTGTTTTGAGCCCACGGATACATGATTGGAGAGGGAGCGAGTGCTCGTCAAGACGTTGCTTTCTCGCACGGGTCCCCACAGACGGCGCCAAAATGATACTGCTAATTATACGTAAGCAATATAGAATAAACCCGAGACCAATCAAAGCGAATAAATGTCTTTATTGATCACGGTAAAGGCCCTAAGTACAATCTACTTGGTTGCTCTGAGTGCCGACCCCGGTCGGGATTCTCTAACAACAACCTATCGATCGTCCAAAAAAGTCCTCTACACTGTAGCTACTGTGGGTATTTATAGCCGCTGTGCCTGGAGACATGACTCCGGTCGTTCGGCATGTTCTCCACGTAGCCACCACGTGTCATCCTCCCAGGTGCCCTGCCTGTCGTCGTAGAGAGCCGCCACGTGTCCTGTACCAGCTCTCCTGCCAAAGGGCTACCGCTCGGTGGTCGACACCATCACTCGGGCAACTCCCGGTCGGACCCCGACCGAGTTCTTCGCATGAAGCCCGACCTGTCACCTGCAAAGACAAAGAAGAAAAGAACAAAGACAACTCGGTCGAGGTAGAGCTTATGTCGGTCGGGATATTTCCTACCATTTATAAACATTGTAATTTCATTACAATATCATTAAAAAAAAAAATTAAGCACATCATATAACACAACAATTATCATTTATTTTCATTAAAAAAAAAAAAATGACCCCGTTTTGGACCATGGTTACAACACCATGGTCCACTCTACTGTATTAAGATTGATGACCTTCCCGTTACGCCCTTAGTTTCGCATTTTTGCCCCCCAATGGCTCCTTGCGCTCTTTCTCGTTTCCTTGGAGTTGAGGAGCTAATGATCCAAGTTCCGCAGCTAATTTGTCAAACAGTTACGGCGCGCCACTTGTGAAATTGCCTGTAAAATTTATTTCGCGTAGCAGAGATTTCGATTTCAGTTTTCTCAAGAAACTTGCAAGGAGATATTAATCAGGTAGGGATTGGGAATGGACAGCGACGAGGAGGATTTCGTCTTCTTCGGAAAGCCTATAGAGCGAGAGGAAGACGTCTCCAGCCGGAAGAAGAAGGCCGTCGCTGAGGCCTCCGGCCAATTGCGCAGCCTTCCAGTTTGGAAGCAAGAGGTAATTCCACCAAAGGCACTCATATAAGCTGTGTATGCGCAAACTCTACTGAGGTCTTGGGAGGAGTAGGATCCTATGTGTTTGTGAAATTGCGTATTGTGAGAGCTCAGTATATTACATCATTGAATAAGTTAATCTATTAAATGTTTCTTATATATGTATTATTGAGTGGATGTTTGTTTTCGTCAAGTTCGTATCGAGTAGAAATCTCAATGCCATCACCGGTGGCTAAATATTAGCTCTGAAGATTGCGTGCTGCTTGAACTGAACAATTTGATATAATTTGAATGATCTAGTGATGACTTTAAAGGAATTTGTGGCTTCTGAGCTGTTAAGAGAGTTTTCGATCCTGCGCACCTTGGATTTTTATGGCTGCTTCTAAACCTGTATATGCTACTCAAAATTTCTTATATCTTTTGTTTAGTTTCTTTTAGAACCACCATATTTGTTTCTATCTTCTTTTGTTCACATGCCTTGTTGTATTTAGAAATGAGCAAGAGTTTTGTCCTCTTTAATGCTGATAATTTTTGAATTCCAGGTCACGGATGAAGAGGGTAGAAGGAGATTTCATGGTGCATTTACTGGTGGTTATTCTGCAGGATATTACAATACAGTTGGCTCAAAAGAAGGTAGTTTGTTTTATAATTATTAGTTTGGTTCATATTTTATGCCTTGACATTACTTTTATTTGGTGTTTTATCACCATGGCATAGGATGGACTCCACAGTCATTTACATCGTCTCGGAAAAGCAGAGCTGAAATCAAGCAGCAGAGTATTTATAACTTTTTGGATGATGATGAGAAAGATGTATGTTTTCTTATTTTAGCATTCCTGGTTCTCTAAAGCAAGTTGAATGAGTTATTCTTTTACGGAGTATTTATGTTTTTAATATAAATAATTTGATAGGAAATGGAGGGCCACCTTGGGACTTCGTCACAGTACGATACATTTGGATTTACTGCTGCTGAACGTGCTCGTAAACAAGCTGAACAGGAGCAAAAGCAGAGGTTGCACATGCTATCTCATATCAAACAAATTTATTTTATATGTCATGTGTGTGTATATATATCAAATTATTAGATTTAGTAGATTTGTTTGAATATATTTATCCATACGAAGGAAACTGTTTGATATGTATACATAGTTTGATCAGCTATCATTAGTCACTAAACATTATACCATGTTCTGAGGAATTCGATCTCAATTTTGAGCATGTTTTATTTTCATGGTTTCTTAAGCATTTTATATGAAGTCTGTTCTCTTATTTTGGGAAGTGCAATCTGATTTAATTATTTCAGTGTAGGGGAATTTTCTCATTCAAAATTTAGTTTATTTTTAACTACTGCCATAATCTGAAACTCGGAATGCATTTTTCTCTGCCTTTGGCATGTGAATACTTTCATGAATTTGCAGTGGATCGGAACTTGCTTTCATCTAAGATCATGCCTATTGATTTTCTATTTATTCTTCTTTTTTACTCCCTGGAAATTCATTCTATTGCTTTTTTCTTTTAATGTCTGATCATCAAATTGTATGTTGCAGGCCATCAGTTATTCCCGGACCTGTTCCTGATGAGCTAGTAGTTTCAGCACCTGAGTCCATTGGTGTGTTTTGGTTGTATTGTGGAAATTATTCCATTTCTACTTACCCTTTTATTACCTTGTCTGCATGTGTGTTTGTTATTTGTCTTTAATAAGCATTTTTCTATTCCTGACCAGGAGCAAAGTTGCTGCTGAAGATGGGATGGCGGCATGGTCGTTCAGTCAAGGACTCGAATGCTGATTCACTCTATGGTATGTCTACACTCCTACCTGCAAGCCCTGCCTTTGTTTGTGTTGAGGTTAGCTCTTAGATGTTTGCGTGAGCATAATCATATATAACTTGCTGTACAAGGTGCCATTTTGGTTGGTGGTACAGTGTAGCACTGGTTCAAATAATTACAAGCTTACAAATGAAAGTAACCTAGAAAAAGAAAAGACATTATAATTCGGAATTTCAAAGCAAATTTGTATTCCTTATAGGCTTATATGTAAGGGCCTAAGGGGAAAACATTTTTTGTCCTTAAGTTATAAGAGAATAGTCAAATTGGTCCCTGATTAACAGCCAGATGCAAATGCTATCTCTGGTTTCTACCAAAAGGTAGCATATTTGTTCTTTGGATGATAAAGTGATAAATTGTCTTCCCTCTCATATGTATGGAATACAAATTTCTAGGTTAAATACACAATTTCTTTGACATTCCCAATGATAATTGATTTACAAATTTGGTTCTTGGCAGTTAAATGATTTTCCCCTTTATTTTTTATTTTTGTAAAATATATATATATTTTTAAAATTTTAAAATTTCTTCAAGTGACAAGATTGAATTTTCCTGTCGATGAAATCAAAGTTCAAAGTTGTGGACCTGTTTTAATTGTCTCTAGACTCTACTTCTACTAAATACTAATTGATGTTGTATAGGATTTACTCATTTACTATCCAATAAAACTCATCTCTCTCTCTCTCTCTCCCTCTCATTCTCTATCTTTTTACTGAAAAACAGATTCTGGAATTTATTTCTCAGTGATCCGAGCCCTAAATTTTCTTGACTGTGAAATGAAAATTGTGGAATTGATTTGATTCTCTTTAGGCTCAACTTCTAATAAGTGATGTTTCATTGGATGATCTATTGAATGCAACTTGTCTCTCTTTTGGTTCTTTCTTCAGAGGCTCGCAGAGTAGCAAGGAAAGCCTTTTTGGCACTTTCCTCTAATGATGCAAAAGGTCAACATGTGGGTTCTGAACAGTTTGAACATGATATCCATCCCATTGATCTGCCAGCTGATGATGATAGTCAGTTCTTTAAGAGCACACCGGTGCGTCTACCCCGTCTTAAATTAATGTTTTACTTTGTATTTTCTATGTCAACTTTTACTGCCCATTTATAGAGGCATAACTTTTGTTACTCTTATTATTGGATAATAGTTGGTAGATTTGGTCTTAATTTTCTTTAACATTGTATTATGGATAAAGGAAATTTATATGACTTGCTAGTTATCATTCTGTTGTTCCAAGAATTCTTTATTTAATCCTCCATGATTTCTCATAGCTGTATATAAGCTTGAAGATAGTTACCTGCTTGCTCCTTACAAAGAAGGGGAAAATGAAACCAAAAGTTCCTTTCTTCTTGGTCACAAACAATGAGTCAATGATTATGTAGAATATCTCTTCTTGTTTCTGCTTTAGATGATTCCTTATTTCTGTCACACTAAAACAATTATGGTTGTTAGTTTTACATCATGCATATTACTATTCCCTCCTTCCCTGCACCCCCTTCCCTCCCCTCCCCACCCACCCACACGAATTGATATCAGTAATGATATACTGAAGGCTGTCCTCATCCGCTCCTTTTCATTGTGTAGAATTTTGTTCTTAGTCCAAAACAAGACCTGCATGGCTTAGGCTATGATCCATTCAAACATGCTCCTGAATTTAGAGGTACTTCTTTTATTTGGTAAATATCTTTAATCTTAGAACATTTGCTTATAATTTGTCTGCACCTTGTTTGATTGTTTTATGTTTAGAAAAGAAGAGGTCACGTGTATCTGGGAAGAAGGACATTGGACGTCAAGGGCCCCTCTCAATGAAGGATAGTCTCTTTGGTTTTAAATGTAAGATTTTCATGAGTAATTGTGTGCTTGCATATTAGCATGTGCTATCCTTTTTCCTTGTTTTGCCTCTATAACTTGCTAGCTTAAATATATCAGCTGGAAGGGTTGCTCCTGGCTTTGGAATTGGGGCTCTTGAGGAATTGGATGTTGAAGATGAAGATGTGTATACCTCAGGTTGGTTTATTCTTCTTCAATGTGTGCACATGCTGTGCATGTGGAGCTAAGTCCTGAGTATATTATTTTAACCATTGGTAGACAATGCTACCTTATTTACTCCTTTCTTAAGATTTCATAGCTGTGCACGTGGAAGACTCCTGATTTTTATTCTAGAGAACCATTCCCATTTTAATGATTCTTGCCTTAGTTGAAGTATTACAGTTTCCATATTTACATGGCTAAAAATTTCTACAGGATGTTAGCCAGTGATATTTGGCAGTCCATATTGATGAACTTAACTGAATAAAATGATGGACCATTTTCTAGGTTTCTTAGGTGACTGACAGTCTGGGTACTCATCAGAGTGAGAATAAATGGGTTTTCTAACTAAAATTTATAGGCATTAGGTGTGATATGCACTGTAATACGGAGTATATTTTTGCTTGGTTAGGCAGTAGGTTTGATGTGTCCTAAAAAATAACCTTTTCTGGTCTATCTGCAATTTTAGAGTGTTCTATGATATGGATTTATCGAGATGTTGCTTCTCTTGTTCATTGAAAATGTCATTGACTGGTATGGTCCACATGGTGTACACTATTAAAGATTGTCTGTGCTTCTACCTGGTGCATCATTTGGAGGGGTTTCATACTCATTGAGAGAGTTACTTTGTCTAATTAATGCTTTTAATCAGGTTTTGAAATCGAAGGTTCATATGTTGAAGAAGTTGAGGAGCCTCCATTACCAACAAAGGAGAATGTAAAGATGTTGGATAATAAAAAACATGATGTTCTGCCTGGTTTTAAGGCTGCCTCGAATTCTGAATATCAATTAGAAAGGTAATTATCCATTTGCCTTCATTGAGACAAAGTTCATTGGCAGCCCCTCCTGGGGGAAAATTTATATTGTTCTTCATTGCAATAGCTACATGCAAATAAAAAATTGAATACAAGTATGATTTCATCCCTAGAAATTGAACTTAAGAGTAATGTCAAGAATTCTACTCAAATCAATAAGTATTTGTTTCTTCTGGTCTTCAAGCCCAAAAGTTGTTACTATCCTGATGAATTTAACCTGAGCAAGACGCCATGCATTGAAAAGTGCTTGTAATGGTACTATGGAAGTAAACATTAAAGAAATAAAACAGATGTAATAATAACATAGGAGGTTGAATTACCATGTGGCTCAGCTATCAACTTTTTTTGCATGTAAGAGCTGAGTGATTTCTGTTTTGGCTGACTAATATAAGAATTCATCTTATTGCCAAGAGCCATCCATTATGAGTTTGTCTAAAGAGCACTATTTCATTTTGTAGTTGTACATAGAATATATTTCAATTCTTGATTTGGTATTGTAGGTTATATATTTTTTGTTCAGACACTGAAATTGCATACATTCCATTTCTTTGGTGCTAAAAGAAATATATTATTAAAATGTCAGATTTGATCCTCCAGTGGTTCCAAAAGATTTTGTCCCCTTTCACAAGTTTACAGCTCCTCTTGAAGTCAACAGTAGAGTTGCTGAATCTCCACCCCCAGAGGTTCCACCTCCAGAGGATAAGAACCTTAGAATCTTAATTGAAGGTTTAGCAAGTTTAGTAGCTCGTGCTGGTAAACTATTTGAGGATCTTTCTCGGGAAAAAAATCAGTCAAACCCTTTGTTTGGTTTCCTTACTGGAGGGAGTGGCCATGAATATTATTCAAGGAGACTTTGGGAGGAGAGACAGAAGCATACTGGTCAAACAGGAAAGCATTTGGAAGGCAAAATACAACAAAATTCTCAGATGACAGCAGAGAGCCGTGGAAAAATTTTAGGGGAGAAGCCTCTAGAAAGAAGCTTGAGAGAGGCGAGCTCCACTGTAACTCCTGCTGATGCCATCAATTTCCAGTCCAGTCTCAAGGAAACATTTACTAAGTCTTCCCCAATGGTGAGTACTTTCAAATATCTCTTTACCCAACTTCTAGGTTGATATTCTAACATGGTGAATCTTATACTAGATTCTTTTGATAAGGTAGCATCATCTTTCTGTTTGCAAATATATACATGCATGTCAATTGGAAATAGTTTGATAGATTCATAAACTCCCCTATGCCTTGTACCAACTTTTCTTTACATGAAAAGAATAAAACTCTCAAATGTCAATACTAGACCCTCAACATCTATACTAATCTCTTGGAGAAAGACCATGTATGTTTCTTTTTGCAAAAACCACATCAAGCACAGAGGAACTGCCTCCTGAGATTGTTTGTATCACATGACAGGCTCTCCAAATGAAAAAGAACCCTTTGTGCCTGTAAATGTTTGGAACTCAAAACTGCATGGCATTGTGAGCAGATAATTTCTTCTCACCTGCACACATAACACATCTTCTGCAGCCTTTTCATTTTATCTGCATCAAAATGTAGCTATGACTTGTGAACAGCTGTCCAACCCTCTTGGGAGCTTTGGTGTTCTAATTGTTCACTGATTTGATTCTAAGAGAGCTTCTAATAAAAATGTTGCCTTTTCTATAACCTAAGCAATATAGCATTGGAGTATTGGACCAAAAATAAATTCTTGTCCTGGTTTCTAACCTTGACTCTTATCCAAATTGAAACTGGCTCTCTCCATTTTTTTAAAATTTAATTTAAAAAAAAAATGTTTTCACCAGCCAAACCCATGCAGGCAGGTTAAGGTTTATCACATGTCTAGTTATTCCACTGGCATCCTTCCATTACTGTCTGGCAATAATTGTCCATTCTGTTTTATTAAATCTTCAAAACATGATATATTCCATACCACCTCAACACTATATTAACTGGATTGTAGTACATGTCAAGATTGTGTTGAATTGTATGATTGAACTGGTTTCCAGATAAAGTTTCAGGATGAACAACAGTGTCATGTACTCATGTTCTTTTTTACCTATGATTTACTTTAGCAGTGTTATCTATGCTTTTAAAATGCATAAAAAACTGACATTTGATTTAGTTTGAAATATGAAGCCTCAAGACATTGCATCTGCAAACTTCCTCACTTCTCCCCTTTTTGACTAAATTGTTTTTAGTTGTTCTAAGTTTGAATAAATGAATTCAGCTTATTAATAGACAGTACTTGATTAAATAGACACCAAAAAGGTTGTTCAGAGCTCCTTTTTAGTATGTCACAAAATGTTGTCCAATTTCCTAAACAAGTGCCAAAAGCAGTTCTAATTTCCTATATTATCCTTTTGAATTCATTACGAAAATTGTACTTTATGTAATGTCATCATATGCGTCGTTCCTTTTCATTGGCAATAGAATACATCATGTACTCTTCTCCGTTTCCTTAACTCCATTCTTACCAAACTCCATGGAATTTATATTCCATGGTTTGGTTTGGAATTGCAATTCCCTCCAACTCTCCAACCATGGAATTGCAATTCCATAGCTTGTGGAATTGTAATTCAACAATGAATTACTATTTTGCCCTTATTATTTATATTACTCTGTATTATTATACAAGGGCATTTTAGTCTTTATTCACTTCTTCCCTTTCAATTCCCAGTATTTCTTTTCCTGCCTACCAAACAATGTAATTTGAATTCCCACCTTATTCTTTTCCCACGGAATTACAATTCCTTTCCCCCCTAATTCCCTCCTTCCAACCAAACGCCTTGTAAAATCTATATCTACAGTAAACCGGAAAACAAATTTGGGATGGATTGATGAATTTTAATGTGCTGCACCTAGTAAGCTTGAGTTCTTTAGCCTTGTTTTTTCTGGGTTTGATCTTCACTGCTTTAGAAGGTTTTGCTTTTCATAGCATTGTTTCAACATCCAAAGAATGTTAGGTTCTAGATTATTGATTCTTAATATCATCTCTAGACTGAGATGCCTGAAGCTGGAAAACCTTTCCGAGATGATCCTGCAAAACAAGAAAGATTTGAACAGTTCTTGAAGGAGAAATATCAAGGAGGTCTTCGCCCTAAAGATTCAGGAGGATCTAGTACATTGTCAGAAGCGGCTCGTGCTCGTGAAAGGTTAGAATTTGAGGCTGTCGCTGAGGCTATACAGAAAGGGAAATGGGGGACAGAAAGCAAACCCCCAAATGAGTTGTTTTCAGATACACTAGCTGTAGCAGCGTCCAGATTCACTTCTAGCACAGTCGAGGTATGCATTACAGTATCTAGGCTTGCAAAATGAAATGTTTACAGTTCAAACTCAGTGATTCTTAACATCTCATTTCTGTCACAGAACACTAAAGTTGATCGTGATGAGGAATTAACTAAAAAGAAATTGTATCCTAAAAGGGAAGAGTTTCAGTGGCGTCCTTCACCTATTCTGTGCAAGCGTTTTGATCTAATTGACCCCTACATGGGCAAGGTAACGATATTTTCATTATTTTGTTCATAACTTGTTTATATATTAATATGATATGAAATATAGGGAACAATAGTTATATGGTGGACCAGGGTGCATGTAGCAACATGCACCCAAACACACCCCTATTTTTTCTCCTTATACATTTTTTTCAGCTTAAATTTATTTTTATCTTTTTCTTTTTGTACAAATATAGTTAATGTATAAAAAAATATATCATTAAAAAGCTCTAATTGATATCTTTTAAATGACACCATATTGATATATTTTATTTTTTATTTTTTATTTTTTAAATTCTTAGGTATATAAAGCCATTACTTTAGTGTAATGTTTATGTACATTAAGCTTTGGTTTTATGAACATATAGAAGGAACATTATAAACATACTATAAACTGAACGAAAATAAATATGATGTACATTTAGTTTTGTGTTTATGGACATAAAGGTTTTGGTTTATGGATAGAACAAATATTATGAACATAATACTGAATGATGTTATTAAATATGATGTACTACTTGACACTTAATATAAAATGACGTCATTTTGGATCAAGGTCCACCATGTAAGGTGGACCCTGGTCCACGATATAATTTGCCTATAAGGAACAATCCCCCTCTTTCTCTGTTGCGCAGGCAGCCTATGGAGGAATAAAACTGTTTGGATTATTTTGTGAAGTTTGAATTTTGGCTTTAAGAAACTAATACACAGTCCTGCTAGTAGTTTGGGCTTGATCCCAATTGGAAAGATGAGAGGATGTGTGTTTATATATTTTCGTCACTACATTACTTGTCTAGTCCAACACTTGGTACATTTGTAAAATCTTATTTTCTGACTTAGTGTAATATGCTTTTCTGTGTTATGTCTAATGAATTGTGATAAGCTCTATATTATCTTCTGCAGCCACCACCAGCTCCACGTGCAAGGAGTAAAATGGATTCTCTTATATTCATGACAGATTCTGTTAAAAGTGCTAAGGTGGAGGAGTTTGTTACTGATAGTAGACTATTTTCTGTTCCTGAGGCCAGTCAAGAGGAAATAAGAACTCAAAAAGAGATTGAGGCTGAGATAGAAGTTGAAAATGTTGAAAGGCCTGTTGACTTATACAAGGTAATATATCAATGGTATTTTCAGATAATCTGCCCTTAAGAGCACTCTCATCCCTTAAAAGAGGTTGGGAGTTCGAACCCCCTCTCGTATGTAAAAACCAATTTGGCCAGCACTTTGCCCCTTAATTGGGCCGGCCCGATGCAATTGGGGATTAGTCTGAGTATGGTACGGACTTAAAGGTGCTTCCTACAGTTAGGGTCTGCTCAAGACACCTCATGGCCTGACAAAAAGAATTGTATTTTCAGATAATCTGCCCTTATTGTTTAGACTATACTTAATCTACTGAGCAGATATTGTTGAGTTGGTTTTTCCATTTGCTTTGTTGTTATTCTATATTCTAAATGAAGGCTAGTAGTATTCTAATATTTGATTGCTTTTCTTTTCTTTTCTTTTTTAGGCTATATTTTCTGATGATTCAGATGATGAGGAAATTATGAATCACACCCAAGCGAAGGATCCTGAGAAGAAGGTTGAGGCTGCTAATACAACTCTAAATCGAATAATTGCTGGTGACTTCTTAGAATCATTGGGTAAAGAGTTAGGCCTAGAAGTTCCCCCAGATGTACCTTTCCCAGAAACCAAAGCTAGCACTACAGACAAGGGGACCTTCAATGCAGAAAGAGCCATTGGGAATAAAACATCTTCTGCTGATAATGCTAGAAATGTTGAAGCAATGCCGGATAAACCTCATCTGCAGGAGATCCTTCAAGGGGATAGGTTGAAGTCAGGAGGAGGAACAGTGGATTTCATATCTCGTAGGAATGATAGCCGAACAGTTAGTTCTGGGTACTATGGGAGCGACATGAACAGAAATATTCCACAAAAGGAAAAAGGTCAAACTGATATAAACACAAAATCTGAAGCTAGTCAGCGTGATGATTGGAGCAGTAATTCGTCAGAGGAAAACAGAAGTAGAAAACGCAAGCATAATCGGCAGAGAACAAGTGACAGTTCAGATAGTGATTCATCTGACGACTATAGAGATCGGGGTCATGAAAAATCTAAAAGAGAAAAGAATCGATCATCAAGGCATAGAAGTAGTAGCAAGAGACACTCAAAGCATCGGAGGCGGGGCTCTCCCAGCAGCAGATCTTCTCATCATCATTCTGGGAAAGAACGTGGAGAATCCCGAAGGACGAAACACAAACATAAAGAGTAGGGGAAGTGGGGTTTATATTGCCAGAGTGCTGTGTGATCAGAGGGTTCCCCATTGAAGGTCCTATAGCAGTATCTGCTCTTCAACAGCAGATCAGTCCATTTTGGGTGGTGGATTGCAAGTGATGTGGGCGGTGGGTTATTATCGCTATTTTATAAGAAAAAAAAATGGCATTTTATTTTATGTTTGAAGTTATAATTTCAGGTTAGACTTACAAGTTACAAACTTGCTCCTAACAGGACAGTGAAAAAGTAAAAGGTCCGTCGTGAATGCTATTCAATCTTCATCAGCACTATGGATGAATACAATATATACTACTACCTATTCCTGACTGCCATAAACTTTTCGAACTAGTTTATTTCATTTTTGCCTTTTGACTGTAATGACAGTTTTACATTTTCTTTTTAGTACACTATTGACTCCATTATAATGTAGTATCTGTACATACTTTCTCAACCTGCTGAATCACAAAGAGTTGTTACCACCTTTACTGAGGGATCGAACCCATGACTTCCCAATTGAAAAAACTACTTCGTTCCACTAGAACATAACATCTGGTTTTATTCTTAGAATTTGATCAAAATCTTGATTTCAAGGGAGTTAAATGACAATCTAAATCTGGGGATATGATTGCAATTTGCAAGCAGGATAGTATTATATATAATCACATCACAAGCTTGATAGATGAAACCCAATTACACAGTACATGATTTGAAATGGCTTAAAAAGGATGAACCACAAGCAGAACAGCCACTGGATATAATTAACATAACCATAATAGTAGAGATTAAGAAGGTGAAAGTGAGGATTGGCAGCCAAAGTTTGGTTAGTATTATTATGTAGTATACAAAACAAAACAAAAGGCTTCCCCAAATTTGACAAAAAGGTTATGAAACTGGGAGTCCTAGATGCCCAGCAGCTGACTTAGCCATAATAGCCGCGAATTCCGTGAAGTCGATAACGCCGTCACCGTCAGTGTCGGCCTCCCGGATCATCTCCGTGAGCTCACGGTAAGACAACGGCTGCCCTATTTTGGCCATAGATCCCGCCAGCTCCGCCGGAGTGATGTAGCCGTTACCGTCACGGTCAAAGGAACGGAACACCTCGAGGAACTGATGTTGGTTGACCAGGATTTGGTCGTCCATGTCGGGTAAGATGGCCCCCACCAGCTCCTCGAACTCCACGGTGCCGTTGCCGTTGGCGTCCATGTTCGCTAACAGCGCGTGGATCTGGTCTCCCGACGGCTTCAGACCTAGTGAACGCAGCAGAGCCGCGAGCTCTAACAAGGTTAAGCTCCCGTCGGAATCCATGTCGAATCTTGAGAATATCTCTTTCAATTCCTCCCGCTGATCCACGTTCAGATCCACTTTCAGATCCACAGACGCCATCTCAATCTAACTGGATCGAATAAATATATACCACCGCCCGCCCCCTTTCTAATATTGGCGAAAGAACAAGTTTTATGATATGGATGGATAAACGCGTGCGCGCTACATAAAACCGATAGAGATAGTGGTGGCGGCACGGAGCCGGCGGGTTGTGTGATAGGGAGGATGGGGGAGGTGAGGGGTTTTTAATGCGGTTTTGAACTTGGAAGGAAGGGGTAAAGATGGGTAGTAGTTTGTGTTTGTTATATTTGTGAGGAGGCGTTCATGGAAGAATTTTTCAAAATTGGAATTTTTTAAGTAGTAATGAATTTTGCAATAAAGAAATGGCGTCGCGTCGGACCGTTGGACCGTCGGTGCATTAATTTTCTGGATGGCTTACCTGTAAACCGTATACACTGTACCATGCCAATATGCCAATATGCCAATATGCCATTGCTCGCTTCGCTTCTTCGAATCCTCCGCAAAGTCAATGTGTTTCATGGGGCCCCGCTTCTAACTTCATTTGAAAAGTATTACTCCACACTCGGTTCACATTGAAGGAAAATTTCAAGGTACAAGCTTAACTCAATGGTTCAATAGATTATATTTGAGAGATAGATTAATGTTTGAATCTTGGCGACGATAATATGAGGATTATGTTTAAAATGGATAGATTTTTTGTATACACTGACATTTAGCATGGTCTGTTGAACTATTAAGTCGTTGTAACATTCTCTCAAATGTTCCGTCGAGTTGGGTTGCGTGGGGCAATCATTATTGTGTGGACCATGGTCTATACAAGTTGTGTGGACCATATTTTGTATACTGTAAAATAATGTACATTCAATACAAAAATAATGTACATTCAGTACAAAAATAATGTACATTGTATTCAGGGGATGTACATTATTTTTGTATTGAGTGTACATTATATTGTATATTGTATATTCAGTACAAAACTAATGTACATTTAGTGTATTAAAATTTAAAATTGTACTTTTTGTTATAATCCACGTAACATTGTGTGGACCATGGTCCACACAATAATTTGCCTGCGTGGGGCCATTGGGTTGGAGATTCAACTTCTGGGAGAAGAAGGAAAATTTTAAAATACTAAGGACCTTGTGGTCCAATGGTACCAAGTTGTTGCAGTAGATGCGGTATTGACTTTTTGTGCTTTATTTGGTTGAGAAAGTAGTTGTGAACAAATATTACATTGTAATAGAGTCAGTAATATTCAAAAAAATTGAAAATTTCAAGATGTCAAAAATAATGACTTACTTTAAATTAAAAACAAAGTATTCTACAAATACTCACATTCTATACTCTCATGTGTCATGTTTTGATTGCTTAATATAAGAGGAACATGATATTTATCAGGTACTTATTTTTTTTTTCTTCTAATAAAATTTATTTAAACACTTATTATGAGGGAAAAAGTTGGGAGTAGATTTTGGAGTCTAAATAATTTTTCGATAAAAATAATCAATAAATGTATGTATGTTTTACATATGACATGTAATATATTTTAACTAAAAATAAATATACATTTCACATAAAATGTTCTCGCATAAAACTTGACTTATTCGATTGAGTAATCTATATCTATATATATATATATATAACTAAAATTCTCCTAGCCAAAATTTCTCCCCAAAACTTAGGGGTATTTATGTAATATAATAATAATAATAATAATAATAATAATAATAATAATAATAATGTTATTACCTTAAATAAATAAATTTTTATCCTTTCCTTTTGAATTAATATTTTCTACCTATAAATACAAATTAGTATTTTCTACCTTAAATAAATAAATTATTTTGCCTAATTTATATTATATTCTTTAAGCTACAAGTTTGACCTGATATCTTCCTAACCCATTTTATTGTATTGAGCTTGGGTACACACAATTCCAAATAAATACATTAGGAATAATAATTATATTAGTAATATATTATTAATTAAATAATTAGGGGAAATGATGGTTAGAACAGTGTACTTAACGTATAGGTTACTCATATAATAGGTAGTAATTAAGGTGATTATTGTTAATTAAGCTAATTAGTGTGTAGTATATGTACATATGGAATGCTGTGCTAATTACTGTGTAGTATATGTATATGGAATGCCGTGTGAAATTAAAAGTTTTTACCTTTCTTCAAATCTCTTACCATTTTATAATTTTAATACTAAGTTCTTTTGATCTTATTTATTGTGTATAAATACACCTTACATGATCATATACAATCCATCAACTTCACCTACAATCCCAACTAAACTTAATTATTTTATTGACTTTTGCTAATTATCCTGTGATCTTCCACAGTTGAGGTTGATACGTGATTTGCACAGGTGAGGTTTTCATTATCTTAGATTCATTTTTCTTTCTTTCTTTTTGGTTTTTTTTTTCTTTGTATTTTCCGATTTTTAAATAAGAAAAGTGGTTCCTAAGACAAAATGTTGATATATTTTTGTTTGTTTGTTTGTTTGTTTGTTTTTGTGGAGAAGATACGGATCTATAAAGATTGATCGGGAAGTAATAGAGTTCCTTGCTCATCAAGTGGATAAAGTTTGAAGAGGGACGAATTCTCTTTATATGTAAACAGATACAAAGGGAAGCATGATAAGAATACACTAAAAACCAAAATAAAATTCAAAGCATTTTTTTAGTTCTCCATCTCATCATTTCTTTCTTTTCGTATTAATTTTCTACCTTTTTCTAACTATATTCCCCCATACTTCAATATGTTTTGCAGTTTATATCGCCTGGTATGAGCTTTAAGATACTTAAGGAGGCTTTGCTTCAACAAAAGGAAATTGAGGAGGAAGATGCTTGGTAACAGAACCCTAATGGTTTAGTTTTTATGGAAGAGCGCAGAGATGCGATCGAGGATGATAATGACAGTGATTTTGATAATTTTGTAATATTTTATGAAACTTAGAGTTAGTATGTTAACTTTGAAATTTGTACATGTCATTCAAGTTTCTATATTTTTTTTAATAAGCAGCGTTAAGAGTTTAAATGGTTCGTTGGGCAAAACACCAATCAAGCAACAGCTAAATCGAATTGAGGGGTGAGGACGTTGTAGATAGATGCCATTTCTCATCCTACTTTGTCTTTTTCTAAAGAGAGTGGGAATGTGACAGTGACAAAAGAGAAAAATGAAATGGAGAGATTTTATTTATGTATTTATTTATTTATTCCTAGAAGTTTCTATGTTTTCCTTATACAAATTTATAACTGTAAATTTATATTAATAAATGATTATTATAAATTTATATTAATTCAATGTAATAGAGTTAGTAGCATTAAAAAAATTGATTATTAAGACAAGTATAATTTATTTTATATCGTGGATACATTATTTTTAATAATTTTGATTTAATAATATTATACCTTAATTATAAAAATTCTACCTAATAATTTAAATGTCATACAATAATTATCATAAATAATATTTAATAATTGAAAAATTCTATTAGGCAATAAAAATTACTATTATAAAATCTTTTGTAATATGGACACATTATTTTTAATTATTTCGGTTTAATAATTTTATATCTTATGTATAAAAATTTGAAATAATACTTTTAGTACTATTGGATATTGATTTGACTAACAATTATATTAATTATTAAAGCAATTAATAGGTATCTAGCTTTAAAAAGTTTTCAAATATATGAATTATACATAGTAGCATAGAATCAATTAGTAAAACAATTATATTAGGTAATCTAATTAATAATTTATTTTTTAAAATTATATTCTTTTTTAATAATGAATATTTTCTTAAAGTATATACATAGACTATAGTAATCAATATAAAATTAAAAGTACACACACACACTTAATGTATAATATTAATAATTATGTATTGTTACCTTTTTTTATGTAATTATTATGGTAATTTATATACATATATATATTTTTTTATACTTAATGTATAATATTATTGGCATGAAATAAATTATACTTACCTTAATATATAATTAATTTTTAATATAATTTTCTTATTTTTATTAAAGGTAACTATTCTGATAATTTTTCTTTCATTCTTTTGTGTAATTATTATGGTAATGTATTTAAATATTGGAAGAGATTAGAACAAATATTATAATTAATATAATTAATGAAATTATTATGGTAATTGCCACAATATTTGGTAATTATAATTAATATAATTAATGAAATTGAAAAATATAAGATTTCTTCCATAGAAATATTTGTGGCAATTCCATTAAATTACAATTAATAAAATATGAATTATAATTAAAGAAATGAAATTATAAAATTAACAAAACATGAATATTTCTAATTTTTAAAATATACATACATACACTTATGAATTATAATAATCATACAAAATTTAAATGTTACTTTTTAAATTTTTAAATGTAATTTTTTAATTATAAATTATAATTAATGAAATTATATTATAGAACTTTCATATATACATATTAATAAATATTATGTGTATATACAATAAATTATACAATCATATAAGGAAATGCGTTGAATTAGGGTTTAAATTTATTCATTCAAAATTTGGAATTTACATTTTTTTTTTTATTGAAGTCTAAGTACAATTCTCTTAGTTATTAATTTATTATTCATATCTTTAGAATTATAATATATGAAATATAATTAGAAATAAATCAACTTAATTATGTGAATTTTTTCTATATATTTATCTAAATATGTAAATGATTAGAGATTATATTATACATACAAAATTTTAATTTTAATTTTGTATGTTATGAAAATAGATATTTGACCAAATATATAATAGTACAATTATATTATTATATTGTACATTTTAACATCTTTTCATTTTTTTTAATATTTTTTGTTTTAAATTCATAATAACAAAAACAATTCGTGGAACGCACGGGTAAAACACTATATTTTTAAAAAATACAATTTGATAAATATCAAAAATTAATTAGTACAATATCATTTCTGTTTATAATAATTAAAGAAAAAATAAATAATTTAAATATGTGAACCAATGATTTCAAAATGAAATTAATATATAGTTTCAAATAAATATAGTATGATTAGATATACTTTAATTAGTTTTAATTTTATTAATGAAATGACTTTTCTTTATCACTTTTTGAAAGGAGACGGTGTGAGTTGCTGGAAAATATTTTAAAAATAAAAATACTTACTAATAAAAAATAATTTTAAAATATTTTTTACCCCTCATAACATGTGCAGATCTTATAATTTTTTTTTTGGGAACAATTTGATAAATATCATAAATTAATTAGTACAATATCATTTCTGTTTATAATAATTAATTAAAGAAAAAAAAGTAATTCAAATATGTGAACCAATGATTTCAAAATGAAATTAATATACAGTTACAAATAAATATAGCATGAATGCTACTAGCTCTATTACATTGTAGTATCTGTTCATATACTTTCTCAACCTACTGAAACACAAAGAGCTAATAATGCCTCAGTGCTTGAACTTACAACCTTCCAAATGGAAGTCCAACCCAGGTACCATTAGACCACATAGTCCTGGTATAGCATGATTAGATTTAATTTTCTTAATGAAATGATTTTTTTCTTTATCAATTTTTGATGGGTGACTAAGGGAGTGTTTGGGTTGCTGGAACATCTTTTAAAAATAAAAATAATTACTAATAAAAATAATTTTAAAATATTATTTAACCCCTAAACATGAGAAAATTTAATATTTTTAAAAAAGATACAATTTGATAAATATCATAAATTAATTATTGCAATATCATTTATGTTTACAATGAGAATAATTAAAGAAAAAATAAATAATTCAAATATGTGAATCAATGATTTTAAAATGAAATTAATATACAGTTACAAATAAATATAGCATGATTAGATTTAATTTAATTAGTTTTAATTTCCTTAATAAAATGATTTTTCTTTATCAGTTTTTGATGGGAGACTAAGGGAGTGTTTGTGTTGCTGGAAAAAAATTTTAAAAATAAAAATAATTTTAAAATTTTTTTAACACATAAACATGTGAAAATTTTATATTTTAAAAAAGATACAACTTGATAAATATCATAAATTAATTATTGCAATATCATTTATGTTTACAATGCGAATAATTAAGAAAAAAAAATAATTCAAATATGTGAACCAATGATTTCAAAATGAAATTAATCTATCTATACTATTAATAAAAGTAAAATCCTCCATTTCAACATTTCCGCCCATATTAATATGAATATTAATTAATTAGTAAAAAATTAATAAAGCTTATTTGGTAACAATAATACTTCTAATTGAGTAATTGATTAATTGACTAAAATGAAAAAAGAAACTGGCATATCATTGTATTTTAATTAAAAATGAAACAAAAATTAAAAATTAGATGAAAATATTTCAATAATAATATTCTACATCATCAATAGTAAATGCATATTTTAAACAATATAAAGGTAAATTAAAAATATAACGAAAATATTTCAATAAAAATATTATACATCATCAATTAAAAATGGAACGAAAATTAGGTAAAAATATCACTTCATCTAATATTCTAATTGACTAATTGACTGAAAATAAAAAAGAATAATTGACTGAAAATGAATATGATATTACTAATTGACTGAAAATATAAAAGGATCACTGACTAATATTCTACCATTATATATTTTCACAAGAGTCACCCATCCAGATGGACTAAAGGTGTTAGCTCTAGACGAAGATGGACGAGATTGTGTTGCTACTACCAATTCGTCTACAAAGAGATTTCAATAATGTGTAAATACAATAGTTGATATTATATATATTTTTTTAAATGACAAAATTCCTATATATCTAGACAAAAAAAAATATATCTTCCATATATACAAATGAATTAAGATAGCAATTTTTCCATATAAATTAGTGGCTGGAGAACGAGCACATTTTCCTAATTTATAAAAAAATACTAAATGATGATAAATATAATTTTCAAAATTGCAGCACCGCATGCGTACATCTACACATTAGCTATTAATTTGAGCAATTATTTGCTCAAATTCAAGCAATGATAACATCAAAACACATAAATGATTCAAATCACATATTCAATTGCACTATATAATATTTGATGCTCTAATTTAAATAATTATATATCAATCCAAATATTCGTAATATATTACAACAAATCTATTCCGTGCATCGCACGGGCGCAAATACTAGTATTTTATAAACTAAAATACTCCGTAATAGTTACCTGTAACCTTATATATTATTTTTTTATTTATTATAATGATATAATTCATAGAACTATACTGCACATCCATACTTTTATTACTTAAAATTCAATCATCCACTTCCTGATGTGATAAATCTTGCACACTAATAACATTAAAATTAAAAGCCTGATGTGATAAATCTTGCACACTAATAAAATTAAAATTAAAAGAAAAAATTAATGTTTAAGATTTTGTCAATTTGTGAGTGATAAAAGTAAGAGTACAATATTTAACATTTTCGAATGCTTATTGTTTATTATGTGAAAATAATTACTCCGTAATTTATTTTATTACAAATATAACACATAGTTATATTAAATTAGAGTTAATACTCAAAATCGTCCTCGACTATAGTGATTTTTCTCAATTTCGTCCTAAACGACTTTGGTGACCTAATATCGTCCCAGACTTTTGTGTTTCGCTCAATTTAGTCATCCATTTGTTATTCCGTCAAATTAGTGTTAAATTAAGGAACAATTCAGTAATGTCAATATTGATGTCACTTTACTTTCAACTTGTGAAGTGCGAAATTCCTCTTTCTTGTACGAATTACACCCAGAATTACTCCCGGACCTGCAAATCAAATTTTATATTCGCAGTTTTAGGAGTAATTATGGGAGTAATTCATAAAAAAAAAGGGATTTCGCAGTTCACATGTCTATGAGTAAAGAGATACCAATATTAAAATTATTGAACTGTCTATTTATTTAACATCAAATGGACAGAATAACAAATGAGGAACTAAATTGAGGAAAAACACAAAAATCTGGGATTAAATTGAGCGAAACACAAAAGTCTGGGACGATATTAGACCACCATAGTCGTTTAGGACGAAATTGAGAAAAACCACTATAGTCGAGGACATTTTGGGTATTAACTCTATTAAATTATATACAATTTGGTATACAAAATTAAAAATTAAAAATTCTACGGGTGTCGATATCCTGCCGTTAGTATGGTGCCATGTGGCAACTGGCAAGATATATATATATATATATATATATATATATATATATATATATATATATATATATATTGGAGTATGTGGCAAGATATTTAGTTTGCGTGTGTAAAGGGCAACGTTTCTTTTGGTGTAGAGGGAAAGGTCCGAATTCTGAAATGGGTTTAATATATTTTACACTAAAATGATAATTTAGGATAGAGAAAATTTCAGATATTGGCCTTGCAAAATGTATATTTTTGTTGTGGAGGGGGTATTTCATCGCCTTCAGAAACATGGCCGCTTTCCTTAGGGACATATGACAGTCATCTTTCTTCGTTGTCTATCTCTTTCTCTTTTTAGTGATGCATATTATACCTCATAACACGAAGTTTTTTTAGCTTTTACTTAAGTTAGATTGTAGCTGCAGCCAGTAAACGCAAGCATGTTCTTTTCGTATCTACATTCAAAGGAAGTCGGTTAATTAAGTTACACCTCAAACATTAAATAAAAAGTCGTGTTAGTTATTATACCTCAAATGAAGAGCAATATACAGATCATTGTTGTCCCTTAGTCTATTAACCAGCTTTTTTCCAAGCTCTTCAATCTCAGGTGTGTACAGAAGAGCCTCATAAATGCACCATCCAAAACCAAAATAAAAACCAATATAATGGCAATGCCAATAAATGGGTTCAAAAATCACAAAAGCGGCAACATACTTATTTCATAGCCAACAAGAAAAATAGATTCACTGTTTTTCTGAAAAATTCGTAGAAGAAATCAACATAATATAGAAAATACGTAAAAAAAATTAAATTTTTCTGCCAAAACAAGTGACAAAAGCAGCAAGTTAAATGAAAAAATAATATGTCAGCATTTTGTCTTTATTTTATTTTTTCATGTAAGCAAATTAGATGAGTTACTAGTTAAAAACTTGCTAAAAATGCTAGATGAAAAATAATTGAACGTATAATGGCCTAGATAGACCATATTTTAATTCATGTTAGATGAACAATCAATGTTAGTACATGTGTCTATTTGACCCTTCTGCCAAATTTCAATTTTGGTCATGTGATTATTGAGATCTTGTTAATTGCAATCCATGACTTTTAAAAGTGTTAATTTAATACTTTAACCATTTAATTTTTATCAATTTTGATCGCCTCGATCAAATCAACAAAAAATTTTAATAAATACAATAATGAGAATATTTTAATCATTTTATCTTTGTTTCCTTTCTTTTCAGATGAGCTACCATGCTTCACAGCCGACAGCATCAACCACGACCACGACCACGACCTTCCCCCTGCGAGCAACACAGCAACACGGCAACACATCATTTCAGTGTTATTAGATTTTATTTAATTGTTGATCATGACCTAGTATAGGTCCGAGCCTCCATTTTCTTGCATTTCTTGATGATGCACTGCATTTTTTACTAGAAGGTGTAAGAATTAATATTATCTTAACTCATCCTAATGTTATAATAATGATATAATAGGAAAACGTTACATTAGGTTCATTTTTATTTTATTTTATCTTATCACATTCGACTTGTTTCTTAATGCAATTCGATAGAGTAATTCCAGAAGGGAGAATCATTGACTCGCGGGAGGAGATTTTTTGCATGGAATTTGAATTTGGGAAATTGGGAATTGAGATATACACAAAGGAAATCGTCTTTCTCTTTAGCGACATTGTGCTATAACGCCAGAGCCAATGACGATATAAGTAAATACAGGAAAAAAAATGAGAATACCTAAGCATATACACCAAGAATACTGATTAAAATAATAATAATAATAATTAACTAATCATTAATGCACGAAACATATGGTGTGGTGCACGGTCGAGCCAAGCAAGGAGGAGAACAACCACAGTCCGAACCGGGCTTGCCTGATAATCACATGCGATGCTATATAGATGCGGGATATCGGCAGGAAACCGGGGAGGCTACGTATGGGATTGTGTTATTAGAGCCCGAAGGCTCGTTTGTGGCAGCAAAGAATGGAAAATCACCCTCTTGTTTTTCACCACTCATGGCGGAGGCTATGGCGTTTAAAGAGGCACTGTCCTGGTTAGTTGAAAGAAGTATCAATTCGGCCAGTCTGCTCACGGATTGTATGGTATTACGTACCACCATTCACCACCAGACTACACCCATCCACTCGTATGCGGGTTTAATAATTCATCAGTGCAGAACAATGATGTCTTTATTTAATTTTGTTTCGTTAAGCTATGTGCCTAGACAGATTAATTTACATGCTCATACTTTAGCTTCGTTAGCTTTTACTCAGGAACATTCTATGTATTGGAATTCTATCCCGCTTGATGTTATTATGACTTTCATTAATTAATACAATCCACAGATTGACTTTTCAAAAAAACTAATCATTAATGCAATTATTATTCTACTTAATAAATAACTAAATATTCTGTAATTTTAATATTAATTATTACTCACTCTGTTCCATTTTGCATGTCTTACTTTCCTTTTTAGTTTGTCCCAAAATGTTGTCCTCTTTCCAAAATTGAACATTACCATCATTCTACTTTTTCCCAAATTACCCTTATGACTTTTGCTTTTATTTCCAAAAGTGAAAAAGTGAAGGGCATAATTGAAAAATACATAACATTTACTTTAATTCCTTAAAAAGCGTGCAAAAAGTAAATGAGACAACCAATTCGGGAGGGAGTATTACTTTAAATATTTTTCTAACGCGTCAACCCAACCCATTGCGAATCTTTCAATTTTTTCTACCCACCATAGATTTCTTCAAAAAACAGCCCATTGTTCCACAAATGTTCCTTTCATTTTCCTCATTAAAAAAAAACAATAATGCATAAACAATACGTTTTAAACAAATAATAAATAAATAAAATGTATTATTACCTCAAAAATATAATAATCAACTGTACACTCACTTCTGTCAATCATTATTGTGTGGACCATGGTCCACACAAGTTGTGTGAATCATATTTTGTCTACTGTAAAATAATGTACATTCAGTACAAAAATAATGTACATTCGGTACAAAAATAATGTACATTATAAGAGGATGTACATTATTTTTGTTTTGAGTGTACATTATATTATATAATGTACATTCAGTACAAAAATAATGTATATTTAATATATTAAAAATGTACTTTTTTATGGTTCACATAACATTGTGTGGACCATGGCCCACACAATAATTTGCCCACTTCTGTCAGTTCACCGATCACTGTCCCCCAAGCAGGCCGGGCCCTGAGCAAGGGCAGGCTGGGCCCTTGCCCAGAGCCCCCGCTTGGAGGGGGCCCACACCCTAACCCATTACCTGTTATATATACTATAAAAGTTCTATATAATTATTTACTATACATTTACAATACTTAATTGTATGTTGGCTGAGTTGGTAATGCTTATGCTTTATATGCTTATGTTTAAGGGATTGAATCCTCTCATGTGTATTTTTACATAAAATACGCACTGAAATGATATATATACAATAGAGGTTTATTTTAATAATATTGTATACATTTATGTAATTGGATTTTAAGTTTGTTGAGTTGGTAAGACTTGTGGTTTGTATGTTCATTGTTAAGGGATTGAATCCCCCCACCCGCATATGTATTTAAATTGATTTGTGATTCATATCAAATTTTAAATTTATTTTTATTCAAGTAATTTACTACTTATATTTAGAATATGTATTATTTCATGAATTTTAAAATGAGTTATATATATGTAATATACTTTGTGATTTAGTTATGAAAAATATTTTAAATAATTTAGTTTTTTTTTTAATGAATTAACTAGTCAATGCAATTTAGAAGTTCTATTGTGAGTATTCAAATTAATTTAGAAAAATTTGAAATTAATCTAACTAAAGAAAATATTTATAAATATGATATCAATATAGAAGATGTGTGATTTATTATGTATTTTTTAATAAAACTATTTTATCCAATTAATTATGTTTCATATTTTATTATGAATATGTTTTGTCACTGATTGTTTTGATTTATTACTCCCAAAAATTAAGATTTTATGCTATGTTCTTATTTGTAAGTTTTGTTTTATAAAATTTTATTAATAATTACTTTATTATTTATCATAAAATAATGTTCATTGTTTATAAGTTCGATTTTAAATTATTTATTCATTTTTATAAATTATAATTCTTTATGTACGAAAGTACTGATGCAGCTATTGATTATTTTGGATTTAGAATGCATCTATAATTATTTTCATGTGTATGTAAAATTATTAAAAACTTGAGAATCTTATTTCAAGATAGATTTTAGTTATAAATATATATATATATATATATATATATATATATATATATATATATATATATATATATATATATATATATATATATATAAATTTAATATAGGGCCCATTTTTGTTGCTATGCCGCGCCCTAGGCCTATAAAAAGATAGGACCGAGCCTGCATATAGGGGCCATTTTTTAAATTTCACTCCGGACCTATAAAATGTTTGGACCGGCCCTGCCTCCAAGTCAACCCGTCCACCCAAGATTGAGTCAAAATTACAAATGTATCAACGGGTTTGGGACCACAACCAACAATGGATGAAAGAAACTCTTGGGATATAAGTGAAATTGATCCGTGAGTATTGAATGCAAGGTGAAACCTAAACTTCTACTTGATTTTAATTAAGAAATTAACTTACCATTAATTAAGTTGTTTTTCAAATGAGAAAAAAATTTAAAAGATATGAAAGCAGAACTAGGGACACAACAATTGTTTACGCAGTTCAGAGCTAAACTCCTACGTCTGCGGGGCAACTCACGTCAGCCCAATCCACTAGATGTTCACCAAGATTACAAGGGATTTGAATACAAAAGGTCTCAATCACATAAATCGACTTAATCTTCCCAACATCTATTTTGGAAGAGGTACATGTATGCCGAAATTCATCTTCATGCTTCAACAATGATGAACCAGCTTCAAGCAGACTGTCACGGTGAAACCACCACTTTAATACATATTAATAAATTGAAATAACCTGTTTAATATATAGAGAGAGTCCTTCAAATTAGAGCTTAGGAAAATCGTGAATAATAAGATAGAAAATCATCTCTTTTATACTTGAAAAGGTGTAACGAACTTCCCACAAATATGCTGACCAGAAATCCAATAACAAATGATAGGCACCCATTTAAATTTAGGCTGAAAACTAGTTCAGCACAACTGAATTCTGTTAGGGAATGTTGTTGAGATGCACTGACCTTGATTCAGATAGCAGACTGAATAAAATCCTGAGACAGTAACACTAAGATAGATCCAGATAGGAGTACAATCCTATATTACAGCAAATTAAAAACTAAGCTTTGTCAAATAAATTAGCCAATTATATTAAGGTAAAATGTGTATCATTTGTACACTTACAATCTCCCCCTTTGTCAATTTATTTGGCAAAACCAAAAGCATATATACTTTGGGCAAAGTGAAATTATTAAATCATTTTATTAATCAATGACCCTTAGTATATTTGCATACAAGAACCTATATATAGGATAATAAAGAAATTACCAACCTATCTTGGACCTTACTCCATCCATAAACAGATAGAGGAAACCATTAACCCAAACCGAATATAACTCATCAATCATCATACTGCATAGATCAACATCATACTACCAACCAATAGAAGATAACCAACATTCTGAAGATAACCGACATAGAATACCCAACATAAGATAATAGATAACCCAATAAGAAGATAATAGACAATCCAATAAGAGAACTTATAATAAGATAACCAAAACATCCAAATACAGTAAAGAGAGAATCCAGCCATACGAATAATAACGATAATATCCAAAAACCAACAAAAATAACAAACAGAATTACCAAATTCAGAGTACCAAAAAATCAGAGTTTACCACCAAAATACGAGCTCCCCCTCAATTTAATTCTCCCCCTTTTTGCCAAAAAATTGACAAAGTTGAACATCAGTGGGCTGACAGAGTGTCCGATTGGACTGAACCAGGGGCAGTGAGTTATTCTAGCCTTGTAATTTCTCGTAAGTCAGCAAGAAAATTGTCCAACATCCATCCAGAATAAAACCAGTAATTCACCACCCATCAAGCATGATTAATATCCAACAACTATTAAAAAAAAAAAACCAATATTTCCAATATAGAAAATCTAATAGAGATTACCAACAAAAAACTCCCCCTTTCCAAAAGCTCTCCCTTTTTTACCATAGTGGTTTAGCAAGACATTTTTCTTGAAGATGTAACAGAGACAACAACTCCATAATAATTCATTTTTGCTTTCTGGAATTTTTTGCCACATGAACCTGCATACCAAAAAAAAAAAAAAAAAGAACGAGAGACCCAGAACTTGAAAATAATTTAGCAAATAACATAGAAGTACATATAGACAAATAATTCAGTAATTGTCAAGTTGGGATAACCAAAGCAAATAAAACAGATACATTTAGGTAAAGCATATTGATGCACATTTTCATAACATTTAGCACAAATACGGTCATGACCGGACCAAACAACAGACAAATAGAAACATATATATAACACATAAAAAAACCATTTCAAGTTCATACATAGAAGAAATTTCAACAGTAGAAAATTGATAAACGAGTTAGAAGTTACCGATGTCCCTTTTTAGTTTTGAAGCTCTCTGGAGCAGCAGCTGGAGTTGAGACAGAAGATGTTGAAACAACTTTGGATCTAGTCAGCCTTGTAGGTGGAGTGGCAACACTCTTTTTGTGTTGCTTTGGTTTAGAAACCAGTATAACATCATTAGAATCATCAAATTTTCTCTTTCATGGAGCAGTTACAGTCACACCTTGAACAGACAATTTTCCTTTCCCTTTTCGAAAGGATTTTTGCGAAGAAGAGGACATGTAGAGAGAATGAATTCCTGACGGATTATCCTGCCTTAGAATAGTTCAAATTATAATAACCCTATTCTTGAGACATTAGCAAACGTTATTAGATAAAACAATTAAATTAATTAGTAAATTGACTTACCTGTTATTCTTATTTGAAATTCTTAATCAGCAAATTTGCCAATTATCATCTACTAGTTCCCGAATATCATTTTGCCTTCATTGAGATACTTTTGGAATTAACTGAGAGACAAAATATGCTTTCCTAACCCACACTTGTTTTACAAATGGTGCAATGTGTTTGTGGATGTACTTCTCGGCCATTTGATCCTTATAAAAATAGAAGCATTCTGGTATGGTGTGACCGCGAACCCTGCAACAATGAAAAATGGGGTTATAAGGTTTGTAAACATGTTTGTTTTGCCATACTTTACTGTGACTTTGTCGAGCTGAGCTTGATTCAGGGATGTCTGGATCTGGTCCAGATGCCTTGACAAAGACTGTTTTATCTTTGTTTTTGCCACCAGTGAAGCCTAGGCCGGACTTGGTAGTTGATTGTCTTCCCGAATCAAGAATTTTATCAAGTGTGGAAGTGGTGTCCATCTGGATTTGCTTTTTGAGAGTGTTCAACTCCTGCTTCAGCTTTTCCGCTCGATCTAGCGCTGCCTTAAGGAAGATATCTCTATCAGCTACATGACCCTTGTACACTTTTCTAGCATTATCTAATATTCCAACCCCACTAGACAAAGAGCGATTAGCTTTAAGTAAAACCTCCCATTTGGAGTACAATTTTTTATATTCTACTTCATAAGAAAGAACTGGCAATTCGAAATCTTCAGCTGAGGTATATTCGCCTCCTTCTGAATTAGCAAAATCTTCAAGTTTTGGATAAGCTCCTGTTCTGGCAGTAAATGCTACGAAATTTCCAGATATTTCTTCTGCATCAGATCAACGACTTTTGACTCAGGTTCATCGTCACTCTAGGTTACGACCGACATGGACTTCTTTCGCCTTAGATAAGTGGGACACTCGGCTTGGACGTGCCAAATCCTTCACATTTGTAACAACGAATATCTTTGTTGCTGGATTTGTCTTTGGACTAGGGTGGACGAGGGGCAGAAGGCTTGTAGTTTGATGTGTTTGAGTTTGATCCTCTTTGAAACTTGATATTGCGTGAATTATTCTTTTGAGATACTTGTTTCAAAATATTAGAAAATTGTTTAGTTAATAAAATAATTGGATCATCCGCCACACCTTAGTCTTAGGTGATAAGGAATGGATGGCACCACAAGATTGGTATTATCTTGATAAGCCTAAAAGAACATCTCCCAAATCACATGAGAGAAAACAAAATGCCTAGCATTTCTTTCATTCAACTTCATTCATCTCTATCTCCAAAATCTAATTGTGTTTAGCCTTTAAATAGGCTAATACATAACTTTCAAAGGGAAAACAAAGAGTTAAGAGTCTTCTAATATTAAATTTAACATAAATGCATTTTAATTAACTAAAATAACTACATTTTAATTATATGACTTCATTTCAATGATGAGCATGTTCAATAAGCCTTCTAGGATCTACTTCTTCATATTTTTGGACCGACATAGTGATATTTTAATTTACTTGGGCCGTGTCCTCATCATTCCCTCACTCTTCGAGAAGATTCGTCCTCGAATCACACTTTCCTGGGTCAAATGGAAATGAGTAATTATCCGACCATATGACTTTAATACCTTCACCAAGGAGAGTGAGTGATCTCGCGCTTTGTAGATCATGGCATAACAATATCATTCCTTCCAATTGATTTTCAACCTTTGAATCACATCCATTAATAACCTGCAAAGAACTTAAAATAAAGGTTATGGAGTTCTCAAAATCTTCTCCCTCATTCTTTTTCTCACAAAGTTCATAAGACAATCTTTCTTCCTCATCTTCAGTTTTTTTTTCTCAATCTCTCCTTCTTTTTCACCCAAATATTTCTCATCTTTGTTTTCACACTCTTCTTCACTTATTTTTACATTGTCACCCATTTCTTTTGAGCTCTCATCATATGACAAGGAAATAGATGTCGAATTCTTGACCTCTTTTTGTTGCAATTTTTCTTCAATTATTTTGGCATGGTATAGTAAAGTAAACATACACTTGCACCCTTGAGGAAACAATTGTGCAATCTCCTTTCTAACACCATACACAAATCTGTTCTTGGTAATTGCAGTTGGTTCAATCACCTCATCTCGGATTATCAAATCTCTTAACTTGTTGTAGAATTCTTCCACACTAAGTGATCCTTATTGAAGTGTATTTAACTCAAAAGACTCCATGGATGATGTGAAACAATGAACTATAGAAAACACAAGGGCTGGAACACAAATCTGGACAGATTTTAAGAGTGACTTTGATGAATTTTCTGGAATGCTATGGATGATATTTTTGTAAGCATATAATCCACGTAGAGAACACTTTATACGTGGCAATAAATAAACGAGTTAGATCCACTAACCTCCAGCCATAGCTTAGAACCTTGATCGCCTGAACTCGTGGTCTGATGAATTGGAGATCCTCGGGCTGCTGTGAAATCACCGTAGACTGATTGTGTTTCTCTCACTTCTCTCAGTGACTCTAGATGGTGTATGATACATCAACCGAGCAGTGAGAGGACTTGGGAGTCTAAATACCTACATCCCATCAATGTAGGCAACTAATTACCTAATGCTGACTAAGTTCTAATACTTATTCAGCCTATTGATTTGCACCACATATTTACTTATTATTATTATTATTATTATTATTATTATTATTATTATTATTATTATTATTATTATTATTATTATTATTATTATTATTATTATTATTATTATTATTATTATAACCTTAATAATAACAATAATAACATAAGGAAAACGTTACATTCTCCCACTTGGTGCAAATGCGGAACCCGAAGAACAAGATCACACCAACGATAATGATATGTCATCCTTAACACGAGTAATATCCATTATGATCAAATGCAAATTGCCTTCGAGTACTTAGGTAATCAAACTTAATGAAACAAACCATATGTTCATTTCAAGTCCACTGAAGTATATTTTCTTATTGAGATAAAACTGAATTGTGTACACTCTCAAAGAAAAAATATCTAAAGTATCTGAAGAAAACTGAAGTGCAAAAGAATTTCATTATCTGAACTGAATGTATATACAAATTTACAAAGTGGTAGAAAGTCCCATTTTCTGAATCAGATCCTTGAATTTAAATGGAGGCATGCCTTTAGTCAAGGGATCTGCAAGCATCAACTCAGTATTAATGTGTTCAATGAATACAACTTTATTCTTGACACGCTCCCTAATGACTAAGAACTTGATGTCGATGTGTTTACTTTGATTCCCACATTTTTCGTTCTTAGCTAGGAAGACTGCAGCTAAGTTGTCACAGTAAACTTTCAATGACTTAGATATAGAATCCACAATTCTAAGCCCGGAAATGAAATTCTTGAGCCACACACCTTGCGAAGTGGCCTCGAAACAGGACACGAACTCGGCTTCCATGGTAGAAGTAGTTATTAAGGATTGTTTAACACTTCTCCATGAAATAGCCCCACCAGCCAATATGAAGACGTACCTGGAAGTTGATCTTCGAGAATCAACACAGCCAGTGAAGTCCGCATCAGAATAACCAACAACATCCAGGATTTCCGTCTGCCTAAAACCCAACTTGAAGTCTTTGGTACCTTTGAGATACCTCAGAACTCTCTTTACAGCTCCCCAGTGGTCCATGCCTGGATTATGCAAGTACCGCCCTAACATACCGACGACAAATCCAATGTCGGGCCTTGTACAAACTTGAATATAGCCAAGACATCCAACCGCTTCAGCATATGGAATATCCTTCATACGCTCCTTCTCCAAGTCATTCTTAGGACATTGGTCCAAACTAAACTTATCCCCTTTTGCAATGAGAGCAACATTCAGTGAACAATTTTGCATCCGAAATCTTTCCAAAACTTTGTTAATATAGGTTTCCTGCGATAGACCCAGTATGCCCCGGGACCTATCCCTATGAATCTTTATGCCAATGACATAAGATGCTTCACCCATATCTTTCATATCAAAATTTTTGGAAAGGAACTGTTTCACGTCACGAAGCATCCCCACTTCATTAGTGGCAAGTAGGATATCATCCACAAATAAAACAAGGTAACAGATTTTACTCCCACTAACTTTCTGGTATATACAAGGATCTAAGGGACTTTCAGTAAAACCAAATGATGAAATGACCCCGTCAAACTTAATATACCACTGACGGGAGGCTTGTTTTAAACCGTATATGGACTTCCTAATCCTACACACCAAATCCTCACCACCTCTAGAAGAGAAACCTTCAGGTTGTTTCATATAAATTTCCTCTTCTAGATCACCATTTAGGAACGCGGTTTTCACATCCATTTGTTGGACCTCAAGATTAAAGTGTGCAACTAAAGCCAGAATGATTCGAAGAGAATCTTTCTTTGATACAGGAGAAAAGGTCTCCTTGTAATCAATTCCTTCTTTTTGAGTAAATCCCTTAGCAACGAGTCTGGCCTTGTACCTCTCAATGTTACCTAATGAGTCTCTTTTGGTTTTAAATACCTATTTACAGCCAATCGGCTTGGCCCCATTAGGTAACTCAACAAGGTTCCAAACTACATTACTCTTCATGGAATTCATTTCATCTTTCATGGCTTCTAACCACAAATCGGACTGTGCATAATTGGTAGCTTGTGAAAATGTTACGGGATCATTTTCGACTCCAATGTCAAATTCTTGTAGATACGATACATAATAGCTAGGAACTGCTGAACGCCTCACCCGAGTAGACCGTCTTAATGTCGGAACACCAGTACCTTGTGAAGGTTGTGGCGCAACTACCTCTTCAGGAACTGGATGTAGTTCTTGAATTGGTTCAATTTCGGTCTGTGTGGGTTCAGGATTTTTCAGGATCTTGCTGAAAATCCTGAATTGGTTCAACCATTGGCTCGAAGTCTAGTTCAGGAGGTTGCTGTAAGTCCTGAACTTGTTCTTCCAACGGTTGAGTTTCAACAGCTTGTGGAATCTCAACAATGGGTTGCACAACCGCAGGCGGGATTGAAGGCGCGTTGCGTATAAGTACAACTCCGTTAGATGACGTTGAAGCGCAAGAGTCAACATGATCAAATAAAGGAATTAAGTCCTTAAATCGATCTCTCCCACTGATCAAGTCATCTTCAAGAAACTTAGCATTTCTGGATTCCACTATCCTAGTCGTATGTTTTGGATAATAAAACCTATAACCCTTAGAAGACTGTGCATACCCAATAAAGAAAGCACTTATAGTCCTCGGGTCAAGTTTCTTTTCATGTGGGTTATAAATCCTCACCTTAGACGGACAACCCCAAACACGCATATGATGCAAACTTGGTTTCCAACCTTTGAAAAGCTCAAAAAAGTGTCTTGGGGACAGCCTTGGTCGGAACCCGGTTCAATATATACGTTGTCGTCTTGAGAGCGTCGGCCCACAATGATTTTGGAAGTGTGGAGTTGCTTAGCATACTCCGCACCATGTCCAAAAGAGTCCGATTCCTTCTTTCAGCAACACCATTTTGATCCGGGGAACCCGACATGGTGTATTGGGCAACAATCCCATGCTCTTGAAGGAATTTAGCAAACGGACCCAAAGCTTGTCCATTTTCTGTGTATCTACCATAATATTCACCACCTCTGTCTGACCTAACTATTTGTATTTTCTTCGTGCATTAGTTTTCAACTTCAGCCTTAAATGTTTTAAAGGCATCCAATGCTTCATACTTATGATGAAGTAAATACACATAGGTAAATCTAGAGAAGTCATCTATAAAGGTAATGAAATATTTCTGACCCTGCATATCCATATCTGGACAGCATATGTCAGTATGAATTATCTCTAACAATGTTGAACTTCTATTGGCACCTTTCTTTGACTTGTTAGTCTGCTTGCCTTTAATGCAGTCTATACAAGTCTCAAAGTCAGTATAGTCTAGAGTAGAAAGTACTCCATCCTTTACCAACCTTTTAATGCGCTCAAGGGAGATGTGTCCCAATCTCCGATGCCACAACATTGAAGATTTATCGTTAATACTACACCGTTTGGTGCCAGTTTGAACATGTAAGGAATCATAACTTGCATCGTTTTGTAAGTGAAGACGATAAAGACCATCAAACAGTGTACCATTTCCAATACAAGTAGAATTATTAAATAATTTAAAATACTTGTCTGAAAAATTAAAACTGAATCCCAACGGTACAAGTCTTGAAATGGAAACCAAATTTCGTGAAAAAGTTGGTACATAAAATGTCCTCTCTAATTCCAAAACAAAGCCACTATCTAAAATCAGCTTGAAAGTCCCTACAGCTTCAACCGGCGAGCCCATCTTATTTCCGGAGAAGATGTTTTGCTCATTTGACATCGGTCGTCTCAGATTTTGCATATCCTGTAAAGAATTTGCAATGTGGATTGTTGAACCAGAATCAATCCACCAAGTGTTAGCATTAACGTCTGACATATTCGATTCAAAACAGACAAAGGAAGAGATCATACCTTTCTCAGACATCCACTTCTTAAACTTTGCACAGTCCTTCTTCATATGCTCCTTCTTCTTACGGAAGAAACATTTCTATACCTTATTAATTAGGGGTGAGCAAATTATCGGTCAACCGCTCGAAAACCGCTAACCGATAACCGAACCGACCGAAAAAATCGGTTATCGGTCATTCGGTCGGTCACGGTTATCACCTTTAAAATTTTTTTGATTTTTCGGTTATTATACAGTTATTGGAGTAGGTTATCGGTCGGTGACTGATAACCAACATATATATATATATATATATATATATATATATATATATATATATATATATATATATATATATATATATATATATATATATATATTAAGATGTTTATTTAAGTGTAGATAAAAAAAAATTTTCCGCCAGTGTTTATTCCAGTGTTTATTGTGACTTTGGTTCATTTATTTTGGATTTGGAATTTAGGTTTTAGATTTTGGTAATGACTAAACAGTATGTATGTATATGTATTTTAGATTTTTCCTTTTGGAATTTTATTTATCTAGTTTGAATTCGGTTTTTTGGTAATCGACCGAAAACCGACGGTAGTTTATCGGTCGGTCATAGGACCACCTTCGGTCGGTTACGAAGGTCAAAAACTACTGTCGGTTATTCGGTCGGTTATGTAACCGACCGACCGTTTGCTCACCCATATTCTTAATGTCAGTCTGAGGGGATAATTTTGCTTTCCCTTTAGCTGAAGTGGGACGCTTTCCAGATCTCCCTTTAGGCTTGGCTGTTGCAAGCATGGAACTCTCCCCTCTTTGTTCCTGGCGTAGTCTCCCTTCTTCTTGCACACACTTATTGATTAGGTCATTAACAGACCATTTCTTGTCATGTGTGTTATAAGTAATTTTGAAGGTGCTATACTCAGAAGGGAGAGTATTTAGTGAAAAGTGCACCACAAATGAGTCTGGAAGTTTAATCTCCAAATTGTCAAGTTGAGCTGCAATATCACTAAGTTGCATGATGTGACTGCACACACCATCGACAGGAGAAAAACGAAGGGAAGTGAACTGCATTATTAAGGTGCTTGCTAGGGATTTGTCTGAAGTTTCAAACTTCTTGTCAATGGCCTCAATACACTCTTGAACTTTTGTAAGTTTATCAACTGTGCGACGAATATCACTCGGGATCCGAGACTTAATGAACAAGATGCACAGGCGATTGGTCTGTTCCCACTTAGCCCAAAGTTCTTTGGCTTCTTGAGTGCTTGTCGCGGTGATAGCCGGGGGCTCTGGATGGTTGATAGCATAGTCCATTTCGAGCATGCCAAAATAGATCAGGAGCGCATCTTTCCATTCTCTATGATTATTAGGAGTAAGCATTTGAACATTAATGGGCAAGACAGTTGGGATAGTTGCTGAAAGAAAATTATGAGTTTGTTAGTTTTGATTTTCGAGGCACAAAAGAACTGAAGTGCATATTTTGCCAATGCAAACTTATGCAAAAGATAAATTCAAATGCCATAAAAATTGCATGTGGGCTAAATTTCTACACATAATGAATTTACCAAAACTGAATGGTGTAAAACGGAATGGGTACGGTTTGGGTTTTTCCACCCTTGATGACAAAACTACCAAAACTATATGCCGATACATAATCCCTGTGGGCAAATTATGATCATAGTCTGGCATTTCATCCTAATCAATCCTACAAATACACCAAAATTGCCCGTGGGCTAAATTTTGCCATATCATATAGAATTAATTACAAGGGTATTGCCAACTCTTTATGTGAGTTAATCTAAATATAATTTAAGCAATTAAAGATGCTGTGGCTACTCTTTAATTACAAAATTGTAATCACTTGGCAAAGGGTAATTTAAAGCCTAGCAAACAAATTAAACCAAAACATGATAGACAATCTTTAGGTATACTCCCAGGAAAGTTGGTCGAGACGAAGCTCGGTTAAATACCAACTCCTTAGACAGAGTAGCGTCGCAAGGGGACTAGTAGCAACAAGGCTTTTAAGCCAGGGCCATAGAACTAGTATTCCTCCCCAGGAAACTTCCCTAAGTCATGTGTTCTCATATTTGAAGTAAAATTGTTTGAAAGATCTATAAGATGGTTATACACCTATGGATAAAGCTTTAAATTTGGGTAAACTAGAACTTTGATGTACTTTATGTGCTTTATAGCTTTAGAAAGGCACGAACGGAGTAATAACCGAATGAGTAAAATAATATGCTTAATCTATCCTTAAAAGGCACTATAACATGCATAATAGGCATATAATTAAGACCCAAAAAGCACTAAATTCATACTTAAAAGAACATGTTTTTCTAACGTATGCATAATTATAACAATCAAATAATTAGTGCAATAAACGGTAAAAAAAACATGCTCAGATTATGCATATTATAACTCATGCTCTGCAATTAAATTGTAACACTTAATACAATTTAAACTTAAATTCAATATTAAATTAAAATTCAAACAAATTGAAACTTAATAATTTGTTCAAAAGAATTATAATTTAATATCAACTTTAGGCAAAAAAAAAAATCAATTGGATAAAACCCATAAGAAGAAGCCAAATATGATGAATTAAAAAAAAATTCAGGAAGCCCAATGAACTTAAGAATAAACAGGCCCAGAGCTGATTTTTTTTTTTAAATAAAGCCCAGGTCTGGCCAAATTGGGCCAGACCCGGCCCATAACTTAATACATCATTTTCTTCATCTGCTACCCAACTTAGCAGTAGCGGGAACAGAGAGCAAATGGAGAAGCGAACAGCGACCCAGCAGACGTGCAGAAGCGAAGGTCTCCGGTCGTCCGAAGAGATAGCAGTGTCATCGCCGGGAAGTCCCGACTCCGCCACCACCGCCGGACCGCTCGCGAACCATCGCCGCTGTTGTGCACCGTCCTCGTCATAGCGAAAAGTCCGGCCAGCACCGGTCGCGTGAAGGAGGAGACAGCAGCGGCATCACCACCGGGAAAAACCCGGCTCCGCCACCACCGCCGTCCTCTTTGAGAACCAGCGCCGCCTCACGCATCAGCCTCCGCCGAATTGCGAAACGCCACCAACGGTGGTCTGCCGGCGGACCACGTGGTCGACCGACGTCTCTGATCACGGTGAACCGATCGACAACCGGAGGTCCAAAACCGGCGAACGGAATTCGGCGGTGAACAATGCAGTACGGCAATCCAATTGCAATTTTTTTTTTTTTATTCTTAATGCGGAAAATTTACACAAATATTTTTCCAGTAGCCCAACAAATATGATTGCAAATTACATACAAATTCTAAATTATACAAGAATGTATATCATATGTAAAACAAACTGTAAATTATGCAATCAATCAAAAGGCTAGGCAGAGATTAAAAAAATGACACTGATACCAAATGTAAGCATATAATCCACGTAGAGAACACTTTATACGTGGCAATAAATAAACGAGTTAGATCCACTAACCTCCAGCCATAGCTTAGAACCTTGATCGCCTGAACTCGTGGTCTGACGAATTGGAGATCATCGGGCTGCTGTGAAATCACTGTAGACTGATTGTGTTTCTCTCACTTCTCTCAGTGACTCTAGATGGTGTATGATACGTCAACCGAGCAGTGAGAGGACTTGGGAGTCTAAATACCTACATCTATCCCATCAATGTAGGCAACTAATTACCTAATGCTGACTAAGTTCTAATACTTATTCAGCCTATTGATTTGCACCACATATTTACTTAATATTATTATTATTATTATAACCTTAATAATAACAATAATAACATAAGGAAAACGTTACAATTTTGACCCAAATTTTTTTGTATGGTTAGCAAGAACTATGAGTTTTATTCAACTATAAAAATTTTCGGGGCAAAAAGGTATGTGGTAGTATTTTTCCCAAAATTTTCTTTTTGACTGTACAAGAAGAAAATTTCTAGGCAGAATCTTACGGTTATGATGAACTCATTGATTTTTCTATGTTCTTAGGAATATGATTTTTACACAAAAATTTAATGAAACAATAGAATGGTAGGTTGGGTACTTCCAGGGAAAAAAATTAACCCAATTGGATATGTGGAAGTATTTTTTTTTGGAAATTTTTCTTTCTAAAAGCCCAGACTGAAAATTTTCTGCAGAAACAAATGAAACAAGAATTGATTGGTAGAGTGTTAACCTTTTTTTTTTTTGTGTGAGGAATGAACCCAAAGCTCTGATACCAAACTGATGTGGATCTTTGGGGGATGAACTCGAGAGTCGATTCGCCAAACTTTCCTCCGGTTGCCCGATCTTTTCCTCACCAAAACAGCAGGAATTAACAATTACAGTTTATGGGTGTTGGAGATGGAATTGGTTGATGTAGGGGTTGGATTTGGAATTATTTTTGTGTTTTCGTATAAGGATATTTCCGCCACAGCTTGGTCTTAGGTGATAAGGAATGGATGGCACCACAAGATTGGTATTATCTTGATAAGCCTAAAAGAACATCTCCCAAATCGCATGAGAGAAAAACAAAATGCCTTAGCATTTCTTTCATTCAACTTCATTCATCTATATCTCCAAAATCTAATTGTGTTTAGCCTTAATACATAACTTTCAATGGGAAAATAAAGAGTCAAGAGTCTCCTAATATTAAATTTAACATAAATGCATTCTAATTAACTAAAATAACTATATTTAAATTATATGACTTCATTTCAATGATGACCATGTTCAATAGGCCTTCTGTGACCTTCTTCTTCATATTTTTGGACCGACATAGTGATATTTTAATTTACTTGGACTGTGTCCTCATCATTGAACATGCTCATCATTGAAATGAAGTCATATAATTAAAATGTAGTTATTATTTTAGTTAATTAAAATGCATTTATGTTAAATTTAATATTAGGAAACTCTTAACTCTTTGTTTTCATATTTGTGTTCATACATGTTTACATCCTTATTCATTTCTTTGATGATCAGATTCAATGAGCCTTCTAGGACATTCTTCTTTATATTTTTGGACCGACATAGTGATATTTTAATTTACTTGGGCCGTATCCTCATCAGAAGTACTATGGACATGACCATATTTTTTGTTGTAAATAATTTTTATGTTTAAATATATTTACAATTTTCAATTTAGTGTGTACATTAATTTGTTGATGACATATAATTTAGGGAAAATGGCACTTTTTCCCCCTTTGTTATATACTTATAGCACTTTTTCTCCCTAAATTATTTAAGTGGCAGTTTTTCCCCCCTGATATATTAAATGGACATATTTACCCTTAAAATAAATATTTCATTTATTTTTCTTCTCCAACAAATTATAACCACGATTTGAAAAAATAAAATACATTAAGTGTTGAATTTAGAATATTTTTAAAATAAAAAAATAAAATTTTAAAAGAAAGTTTGAACCAACCGTTCAAATTGGATCCAAAATCGTGAACCGACGGTTCAAAATAAAACTCAAACCGTGATTATATATACTTATATGTGAGAGTCAATATAAATGCGGAAAAAAACATACACTATTTGCAAATATTATAATTCTAATTTAAGCTATTGCTAGTAGTTGTTCCGATTTGAACCTCCGGTTCACGGTTCAGGATCCATTTTTTTCCAGTTCACGATTTTAATAAACGGAAACCCAAAAATTAGGTTATGTTATGAATCATAACCGAAATTTTTTAATTTGATTGCTATAGTGTTTGGTTCAGTTCGAACCGAACCGTGGTCATCCCTACGTATAAGCAATAATTTGTTGAAGAAGAGAAATAAATAAAATATTTGTTTTAAGGGTAGAAATGTCCATTTAATATTATCAGGGGGGAAAACCGCCACTTCTATAATAATTGAGGGGGCAAATGTGAATGCATGAATAACTCAGGGGGAAAAAGTGCTATAAGCATATAACACATGGGGAAAAAATGTCATTTTCCCTATAATTTATTAACAAGTAGAAATAAAATTGTGGTAATATAAAAATAATAAAAACATTCCATATGATTTAGGATTTTCCTACCAACAGTTGGAAGGAAACTCACAACATTCAGTACTCGATATTTTCGCCCAACTGTTGGTCGGAATTTCTGTCCAACAATTAAAAGGAAAATCACAAAATATAATATGAGAGTTTTTTGTCTGATGTTGGTGTAGTTGGATGAAAATTCTGGTGTTTTAAGAATGGTGGTTTACCCTCAAGAATTTCCGTCCCTGGTCCACAATATAATTTGCGGGGATGTAAATTATTATTTTTTGACCACTATTGATTATGTTATAATGCAGTATCTGTTCATAACTACTAATGATATAAACTTTAAAGCTAAAGTGTCATTCTGCATCATGAATTATATTGAATTGTTCATGTCGCACCTTGAACGTTCATAAGGTGTATTTAGATCTACGTACCATTAACTTTTTTTTTTGTCTAGCATTTTTTGCATGTTTTCTGGTTACCATGATGACAAGGCACCGATAAATGAATGACAAGTTTTTACTAACTATATATAGTTTCAAATGCTCGAAATACAAACAGATCAGAGAACTAAGGTACCTACTCCTTACTAACTTCAATCGGCATCTCCCTGATTCGACTCGTCATCTTCGAAATCATCGAGGTCGTCATCGTCATGTTCTTCTTCCTTCTTAACGTCTTCGACCATTGGCGCATCATCCTGCAACTTATTCTTAGGAGCCAGCATCAACGTTGCTGTTTTCCGGTATTGAAAACTACTGCAAGAAAGAACAAAGAAGAGTGGTGTAAGGATAAGCTATGTGGATTAATTTAGAGATTTAGGACCCACTAAATCATAAAAGAAGTTCCATATCAGCATATTACCGATGCCATGTTATCATGGTAACCAGAAAACCTGCAAAAAATGCTAGATGTAAAAAAATTAATGGTACGTAAATTTAAATATACCTTCTCAAAGTTCAAGGTGCGGCATGAACAATCTAATATAATTCATAGTGCGGGATGACACTTTAGTAAGAATTGTACTAAATTTAATACGTAATAGATCTTGTATTATTGAAAAGTACTAATTAGTATTTACTAAGAGAATAAAATCTAACCAAGATTTGGAATAGAGAGACAATAAATAAGCTTAAATCAGATCATTTATTCACATCAAACTTCACATATAGCCGCAACAGATTGCTAACTTAACCTAACTAACAACTACGTAACTGCTAAGGTTTAATATAATATAATTAAGAAATTAAATGTTGCAGATCAGAGTGAGAAACGCCTTCAATTCCAAAATCAAACACCTTCTTGCCCAGCAGCCACTGCCGCAGCCTTATCACCGGCGCCGGGAACCACCTCATTTCCACCCTCCACGAGCCACCACCGCCGCATCCACCCACGGCAGCCCTTCTGCTTGACGCAGTGCAGTGGAGGCGTCGTAGACAATGACAGCTGCCTCCTCCGGTTCCGGCAAATTCTTCCGAGAACACAGGAGAGAATAGCCAGAACCGCCAGAACTGAGATGACTGCAAAGAATGGCCGAATTGACCCCGAAGAGTACCAGTTGCCGCCGTCTTGTTGAAGCTGTTCTTCATCTGGTAAAGCTGTTGTGGTCGCCATTGTTGTTAGTATTGAGCTAAGCTTGAGGTGACTTACAGATATATACACACACGTACGTAGTATTTATACACACGTACTGACACTACTTTAAAGAAATACGGAGTAATAAAAAAGGTAAGTAGAAAATTCATGTTACTTGACACTTAAGAATTTATTGTTTAAGATAACTTTTTATTTACTATAACTAATAATATTATGTATATTTTTTGAAACCCTCATAATTCTTTACAAGATAGTATCTATTTTATACCTTATCAATCATTTTCAACCTAAAGGAACAACGCCCCAACCACTGGGGTTCGATCCTATAACCACCCATTTAGAAGGATAACAGAGGTGTCATTACATTATGTTGGAAAAATAGCATAAAAATGACATTTTAAGTGACTATTTTGTGGTACAATTATCAATGCATGGAGTCCACTTTCAATTTGGGTCGGGTCAAAGTGGATTTGGGTTCTTCGTAGTGAGACGAAGTGATTGATATATTGTACGCAATAATGGGTGAATGAGATATTACTCAAAGTAGACCCATTGAGTTGGAAAAATGAAGAGAAAAAGAATGAGCTTTTGTCCCACATTGGTTTGGAAAGTGGATTTTCACCACTATTTATACAAGAGTCTTTCTAAGGCTTATTGAATTGTATAGCAAAATGGCTCTTCTTCGCGTAATCAGGCTTAAACTCAGGGGCAACGTCTCTCAAAACTCGAGAGACGGTTTTCTTCTCTTTTCTTCTCTCAAAACTCTGCTCATACTCATTTCTTGCTGTTGTGTTCTGTCTGGATTCAACGTAGAAAAAAGAGTGTTTCGCTCGACTCATACTTACTCTCTTCTTTCTTCTCAGTTTTGGGATTATGCTCTAAGCAATAAATCAGTGTTCTATATATTTATATATAATTACTTGTTGGAATTATAATCTGGTGGATTATAAATTCGATTTTGGTCACACACACACACACACACAAATATATATAGATTTATATATATATTTGTGTGTGTGTGTGTGTGTGTGTGTATATATATATATATATATATATATATATATATATATATATATATATATATTTCAGAATATAGAATAATATCTTTATATATATTTTCGTGTGGATATATGTAAATATTATTTTGTGTTAAATCGACTTGGTTCATTAATTTTTCAACACATTACATAGTAGCTTATAATATTATTTGAGTTAATTCCATTTTTGGTCATAGATTTATAAGTGGCAATCAACGTTTAGTCATTTTTATCAAAAGATTCCCCTTTGTTCTAATATTATTGTGGCATGACCATTTTTTGTCCTCCATCAATAAAACAGTTTATATTATGTAAAATACAAAGGTTATCTTCAATTATGAATTTTTTTCAAAAAAAAAGTAAAAAATAAAAATATAGCAGGTCAACCCACTTTGTACAAAAAGATCGAAATGTCCTTATATTTAATGGCATTTCAACGATTTTGTTGGCAAAGGACAAAAAAGGTCACACCACAATAATACTAGGACCAAAGGAGATGTTTTGAAAAAAAAAAAACTAAAAATGGACTGTCAGCTATAAATCTAGGACAAAAAATGAAATTAACTCATTATTATTGATTGATAGTATACTAGGCCTGGCCACATGGACCAACCCAAGAAAGGAACTGGATCAAGGAAGCTCAAAAAGGATGCACAACACGAAACAACTTAAGAGTTCGTTAAGGAATTGAATGAGCCTATTATTCCTAATATAACAAGGATTCGGCTCATTATTTCTAGTATAATAGAATTAGGTTTTATTATTACCAATGTAACAAAGACTCCCAATATGAAGCAGTCTTGGATTCTATTTGTTGTAGGGCTCTAGGCCCAAAATATGTATAAATAGACCCCTATACATTGGGAAAAGAGACAATTTTCACTATTCACAAGCAATATTCATCTACAAAATACATATATTCTCTCCATATATTGTCTCTATATTTCTCCTATATTCTCATTATTTTAGCGGTAGTGTTAGCTTGCCATTGACTGCCCAAAAGTCATAAAACCAACATTGGTGTCGTCTGTGTGGACCGATCGAAACATAAAAGCTTTCGTTTGTTCCTCAAACCCTGAGAGCATGGTAACCACACGAATGACGCCAAGAGGCCAACTCGTTCCTCCTCGTAGCTGCCGACCGACAAAAATAAAAAACACACAACAAAAAGATATTATTAATTTTCAAATTGGGATGCCACCTCATGCCCGGGTTTATAAGTAGGATTGATTGATGGTAAATTTTCTGTCTTTCATGAGTTTACAAGTTAATCTACTTTCCTGAGACATCGATTTTGCGAAATCTCAAAAAAGTAGAGGATTGGATGATGGATGGTATACTGGGCCTAGGCCACATGGACTGGTCCAAGAAAGCAACTGGATCAAGGAAACTCAAGAAGCAACTTAAGAGTTCGTTAATGATTGAGCTTGTTATTATTCCTAAGAAAAATAATATATGTACTCACATTCTTTACTCTCAACTTTTACTCCCAAACTTAAAATTTCGATGTAAACACTATTACAAAAGCCCACATGAAGAAAATAACCTATAAACACCCGCCACATCAGGGAGTAAATTTGAGTGAGTAATATTTGGGAGTACATGTAGACAAGTAGAACTCTATTTCTAATATAACAAGGATTGAACTCATTATTTATAGTATAATATAATTAGGTTTTATTATTCCCAATGTAACAAAGACTCCCAATATGAGGCAGTCTTGGATTCTTATTCCTTGTAGGGTCTAGGCCCAAAATATGTATAAATAGACTCCGGAAAATGGAGACAATTTTCACTATTTACAAGCAATATTCATCCATACAAAATACATATATTTTCTCTCCATATATTTTCTCTATATTTTTCCTATACTCTCATTAGTTTAGCGGTAGAATTGGCATGCCATTGACCGTCCAAAGGTGATAAAATCAACAATTATTACTATTAATTTTTTAAAAATAAATCATAATTTAAGTGTATTTTATTATTTAAGTAAAAAAGTATGTATATTACTCTTTATATATTAAAAAGAATACAAAGTAATATTTCAATTTCTAAGTGTTTTGGAACATAAATTTGCAATAGTGAATTTTCTATATATACTAAAAATTCTACAGATTTAGCAAAATGTGACTACAATTAATTTAAGGTTTGTGCCCAAACTAAGTAACTTTAATTAATTAATTAATTAATTTTAACTTAGGTGATCTGAGTTTTGCCGGACTAATTTTAAACTCACGGAATCCCGTCCCTAGAGTCACTGCAGAGGTAAATCGTGAGTCGCACAATCAATCCACCAGTCAGATCGATCATAGTCTTCATGTGCTTATAAAGAATCCAACCCAGACCTTGCAGTCAGATCGATCATAGTCTTCATGTGCTTATAAAGAATCCAACCCAGACCTTGCAGCATCCTTGGACTTTTTTCCCATACATACTTCTAGTGCGATTCGAACCCCCACACTGCCGCTTCCACCTTTTTGTCCGGCGACAAACCTAATACACTAAGCCCGCGGGGGCAATTTTAATTTGTTGTTCACACGCGATTTTGAGTGACAAAATTGTATTAGTACATTATATATTTATTAAGAAAACTAAAAGGCATTGGTAGGGAATACCCCGACCGACATGCTACGTGTTTTATTGTTGTTTATGCAGATTTACAGGTCGGATATTCCTGAAGGAACCCGGTCGGACCCGACCGGTGCATCTCCCGACCGACGTCTTCAACACCCGAAGTCCGAACGATGGCCCTTGGATGAGAGAGCCGAGAAGAAGCACGTGGCAACGTTACGCGCTGACAGGCCGGGCTCGCGGGGTGGAGACACGTGGTTGCTACGTGGGTTACATGCCGGCCGACCGGAGTTGTGTCTCCGGCCTAGCGGCTATAAATACCCGCGGCGGCAACAGTGTGGGGACTTTTGGAACGATCGATAGGCTATTTACAGAGCTGCCCGACGGCAGTCAGTCGGCGAAATAGTCATTTAGATTGTATTAGGTCTTTATTCACGATCAATAAAAGACTTTATTTGCTTTAGCTTGGTCGTGCTTCTTACTTTAACCGCATTATGTGGTATTTACACTATCAGGCATCATTTATTAGACAGAATTCAAAGAAGTATATGTATGCAGATTGTTTTTCCTTTAGACAGTCTAGCTGAAAAAAAAATATTAATGATTTGTGGATCGAAACAGTAGTTATGAAAAGTCAGGGTGCGTCATGAAGAATCGCTTATGGTTTATGGTGCGAAATGGCACTTGAGCCAAAAAAAAAAACATATGTACTTAGCTTTAATTCTGTTGGGTTTAAAGTGCATGAGAGTGGAAGTACAACATGGAAAGGCAAAAAGGTTACGTTGGGAGCCGTCCGACGTATGTAGATTATTATTGTCTGAATTGGAATTGAAGCTAAGGTTACGTTTTGCTTTTGCATGCATGTTAAGGAAGTGAGAAATAAAGGAAAAGTACAAAATAAATTATTCCAATTGAGTTTAAGGTGTGTAAAGGTGATGAATAATGTCATGTGCTTTGCTTCATCATCTTTTGTGTCTTTGCTTAATCTACTTGCCAATAACACACCAGAAGGAAGCTAGCAAATCAAGATTCCTAGGAAACATATATTATTCCGGTACGATGTGGTAGATGTACTCTTTTTGAATTGGAACTCTCTCTTATGGATGTAAGTTAGATTCGATGTTAATTTTTCATCCCTCTTAAGTGCATTCAATGCGCCTTGTATAGGGGCTAAAAGGAGTATATATATGTTGGTAGCCCTGCATGGCGTACAGGTGGTGAGTATATATTTGTCTATCAGTTCGGTCTTGCCCAGTGTCCGCTCTTTTTACTATTGTTGGGTTCTTCAAAGCGAGACGAAAAGATCGATATATTGTACATTCGAAACGGATAATGACGTACGCATAAGCAATTAGTTCTTAAAGTAATCCATTTGAGTAGACAAATAAATGTAGAAAAGGCTTTAAAAAGTTTGTGTTCCACATTGAAAAGGAAAGTGAATTTGTCTAAGTATATATATAATACTTTTTTAAAAAAAGTTTGAATTGTATAACTTAGATAGTCTCTTTTGCTCATCTCAAAATGAGTGGGGGGTGATAATTATACTTTTAATAACTCTCCGGATCATTTCATTGGGTGGTGATAATTATACTTTTAATAACTCTCCGGATCATTTCATGAAAATCATTACAAGGGAATTGGAGGTTTGTTGAGTTGTAGGTGTGATGAGTTATTGTGTATTTATTTCGGTAGATAAATTAATTGTCTTATCATATTAAATATTAGGAACTAATGACAGCATAAAATTAGGTGAGTTTTGTAAATGCCGCGTGTTGGCCCACCTCATGTCTGGTGACTGGTATAGTGGTATATTCAAGTAAACTCAGTGTGCCTCAAGATGACAACTCAAAAGGGCGATCGTTATACCGTAGATCAGAGTTTACAATACATTATGGATCCTAAATGACGTAATTTGGAATTTTAATTTTAACGATAATCACTTATTGAGTCGTTATGCTGTGGGCTCGTGCCCATCGTGCATCATGGGCACGGTAACGGTGTCGTCAGGCACCGTTATCTTTCCTTTTTTTTTTTTTTTTAATTTAATTTCAGACCGCTTCGTTATAGGAGCATATATTCACAGCTTTGTGTTCATAATTTCATAATTGTACATTCATAATTTCATAACTGTACATTCATAATTCCATAACTGTACATTCATAATTTCGTAACTGTACATTCATAATTCCGTAACTATACATTCATAATTCAATAACTGTAAATTCATAATTTTCGAAGCTCTATGTTCATAATTGTAAGTTCATAATGTCAGAGTTCTATGTTCATAATTTCATAACTGTACATTCATAATTCCATAACTGTACATTCATAATTACATAACTGTACATTCATAATTCCATAACTGTACATTCATAATTCCATACTGTATATTCATAATTTCATACCGAACATTCATAATTTTCGAAGCTCTATGTTCATAATTGTAAGTTCATAATTCCATAACTGTACATTCATAATTCTATAACTGTACATTCATAATGTCATAACTGTATATTCATAATTTCATAACGAATATGCCGTTAACGCCGTTAACGGCGTTTCGAACAGATTTTTTTTTTTTTAGTTAAAACAGCGTCGTTTTCACTGAAAACGACGCCGTTTTAGCGCCGTGCGCGTAGCATAATTTGCCTCACTTATTGTTCAATTTATATTATATTATGTTTTCTAATGACGTAGTTTGGAATTTTAATTTTAACGATAATCACTTATTGTTCAATTTATATTATATTATGTTTTCTAATATTGTAAATTATGTATACGTATCTTGCGTTGTCAGTTTATGTGTCTTATGTTACGTAATTCTGTACTTTAAGAGTATGAATTCTGTACTAGGAACAAATTCGTAGTTATATAACACAACATATTGTGTGACTTATTTATAAATTTATGCCTTATGTTGTGAAATTATGAGCATATAAAACATAAATTCTCCACTTAAATCAGATTTGAAAATAAGTGAATATATAACATGTGTATGTGTATGTGTTTTGTGTTTCGTATTTTTGTGTCTTGTATTATAAAATTCTGTACCTTAAGAGTATCAATTTTGTACCTAAAACAAATTAGTAGATGTGTAAAATAAGTAAATGTATAACGTGTATGTGTTTTGCGTTGAGAGTTTGTGTCTTGTGTTATAAATTTATGTACCTTAAGAGTATGAATTTTGTACCTAGAATAGATTAATACTTGTGTAACACACAACATATTATATGTCTTATGTTATGAATTTATGTATTATGTTGTGAAATTTTATGCCTATAGAACATAAATTATGTACTTAAATCAAATTTGAAAATAAGTAAATATATAATGTGTATGTGCTGCACTGTCAATTTTTATGTCTTATGTTACGTAATTCTGTACTTAAAATATATTATATATAAACATGAAGAACGAAAAATAGAGAGATCATTAAAGTTTAAAAATCAAAACAACATCGTTTTGATTCAGAGTCCACAATATTATGTGACCCTGGTCCTGATATAAATTGCCCTAAAATGCGGATATGGGCTAGTTTGTCAACTCAAATGGGGATATGGGCTGATTTGTGGCCCATATTTTCTATTTCAAGAATATAAAGTTAGATATACTTTAGGGCTCGTTTTGTGCATATTATTTGGGCCGGATTCCCAAGCCTGGTTTAAATAAATATAACAATTTCTTTTACTTTTGGCCCAGCAATCCAGCTAATTTCTTTCCTTGCATAACGGAACTTCAATTATTATACCATAGGGCAAATTATGCTATGAGCACGTGCTCACCATACACATAGTGCATACGAATTTATATCCATAATTTTTATATTGTATATCCATAATTTCTATATTGTAGATCCATAAATTTCTAGACTCTCGGTGAGCTAAAATTATGAATCTAAAATATAAATTTTAGCTCACCCAGAGTCTCGAAATTATAGATATACAGTATAGAAATTATGAATATACAGTATATAAATTATTTGCAGTAAGCTTTCTCTTCTCTCTTTTCTCATTCTTCCATTTTCTTCTTCATTTCCCTCCTACTATGGTATGTTTATATATATGTGTGTATGTTGTTATTGTCGTTTTCTTTAGTTTGGGGTCTTAGGAAGTGAAGATAGGGGTCAATCTTGAGGAGTAGAGGAAAGATTCTTGCTCTTAAGACATCAAGCTTGAGGTATAACACATGGATACCCAAAACCTATTATTTACCCTAAGTGTTTTGTAGAATATGTATTGTGGTGTTATTGATGAGATGATGCTTAGAAATGTTTGTTATTGTGCGTTTGATGATTATAATGTGGTATAAAATATTGTATTGTTGCTATCTTGTTGTGGTGGTATGATTTGGAACTGTTGGGTGGTCTGGAAATGGAGTCTGAGCATTTGGGGATGTTGTAGGGTGAGTAGAGAGGCTACTGCCTCGTTTTCCCACTTTGCCGTGCGGGACTAGTCGCCGGCCCGGGAAGCCCGCCGGCCAACCCCGCATGTCTGTGGCAGGGCACGGGCAGCACGCATGTGAGGCCTACCACCCAAGTTCGTGACACGCCGCATACTACGCGGCAGGACTCAGTCCCGTCGCATAGTTCTACGTGGTTAAGAGTCCTGTAGCAGAATATTCTGCTACTGGATCCGGTCACAATTTATTTGGAAGGTCCCGGTGAATGACAGTGATTTGTGAGGCCCGTGAAACTTGATCTGAGCGTCATTTAAATACCAATGTGTTATATGTTTAAATGCCTATGTGTCATATGTGAAAACTCATTTTCAAAAGAAAGCATGATCTATTTTTACTAATTGTTGTCCAAGTATATATGAATTGCTATATGTGTTGAACATGTCAAATATATGAGTTGGAATTACTATGAGTGCATCCATCATCGTTATACCATGACTTGAGACATCAAATGTTGGTTTATAAGTGCTAAGATTGACTAAGAATTTGAGATTAAAACAGTTGGGAAAAGATGAGACTTTTGAAGATATTGATGCATTTTCAAAGTGGATAGCATAGGTTATGGATTGATTGGTGGGCCAAATGATGGGTCTGCAGTAATAAACATCCCAGAAAAAAATGTATTAAGGCTGTAGGGAGATTCGATTGCAACAATAGTAAGTAGCACGTTCCCTGTTTTTTGCTCTACTGGCAATTTTGATATGGAGTATCTAAATAGTCAAGCTATTCTGGCTCCAACTCTAGATTTAGTTCATGAAATCAATGAGTATATGAGTAGCTTGAATCCGGCAGATAGTAGAACTTCTTTTAGTTGTGATTCCGTTTGTCAATCAAATTCTGGAGTTGACACATTGGCTGCATTACATACCACGAAATTTCTCAACAGTTTGAGATGCTCAGGAATTCCAAATCATTGCCTTAACTTGCAAGTTGGATCTCCAGTTATGCTTTTGCGGAACATTGACCATACTCTTGGTTTGTGCAATGGTATGAGATTGATCATTACTAAATTGGGGAGATCATGTTGTTGAAGCAAAAGTGATGTCGTATGGGTACACGAGTCTTAATTCCAAGATTGAAATTGACACCATCGGATCCTTGATTGCCATTTAAGTTTCAAATGAGACAATTCCCTCTAATGTTATATTACGCAATGACAATAAATAAGAGCCAAGGACAAAGTCTTACAAACGTTAGTTTACTTTTGAAAAAACTTGTTTTTGCACATGGACAGTTGTATGTGGCTTTGTCTATAGTTAACAACCCAAATGGTCTTAAAATGATCGTTTTAGCGGAGAATGTGGAGTATTCTTCTTCAACAGTAAATGTTGTATATCAAGAAGTTTTTAAAAATTTGTAAGATGTATATAATTATTTTACTTTATGTTTATGTCTACTCATGTTTATGACTTTGGTAAATTTAGTACTGTGTTTATGTCTACTCGTGTTCGAAACATTTTGTACTTCATATTTCATATTAAATAATTATATGTTTTTTTTTAAATATGTGTATTAGTAATTCAATATTTAATTATAATATAGTTTAATTTTCATCTTGTGCATCGCACGGGTGGAATACTAGTATATTTAAAGACTAAAAGTAGATTATTCGTGTACTGAATGTACATTATACAAACTAACGTACTTTCAGTATTTAAATAATGTACTTTTTCTGAATATAATATACATTTTTAATATATTAAAAATACATTATTTGATAATATGATACACCTAGCTGTGTAGACCCAATCGTGATACCCTACACCGCGGCGCGCGCGCGCCTTCCAAAACGGCGTCGTTTTGGGAGGCGCGGTAGAAAGTTGCTGTGATTATGTATATTTGTTCATACAATTATGTATATTTGTTCATACAGTTATGTACATTTTTTATACAATTATGTACATTCTTTTTATACAATTATGTACATCCGAATCAGAAAATTTGTGTGTATTATGTTAAGAGTTGATGTGTATTATGTTAAAAGTTTATTATGTTTATTATGTATTATGTTAGATTATGTGTATTATCTTTTAAAAAGAGTATGTATATTTTGTTATATAATTATGTACATTCATGTATACAATTATGTATATTATAGTATAACATTATGTACATTTTTGAACATGAAATTTTTTTTTTGAAAAAAAATTAACTGCCATACACTGGGGCGGGAAATTTAAAAAAAAAAAAAATTAAAATGACATCGTTTTGCATCTGAGCGCACAGTGCAACGCGCGCCGTGGTGTAGGATATAAATTGCCGTGTAGACGATGATTGTCAATTTCTTTCTTGGCTTTTGGCTTATGCATGTCAAAAAAAAGGCCAAAATGTTGTGATCAGACAATCAATCATAGAGCAGAACAGCACCAGTTGCAGGCAAGCAGCACATACTGGAAAACCATCACTGGCAAATTTAGTGGAGGCCCACATCTCTCATCTTGTATGCCACGTGTCACAATCCTTGTGGCTTGATCTTTGTAACCATTGAAACTCTCAACCCTTTAATCAGTATATTCAAGGAAGCATATTTTGCTTGAATTCTCATCACACATTTCCTGCGGGTTGAAAATGATTAAAACCGCACTATCACTTGCAAAGTGCACACACAGTGAGCAGCGAGTGGAGCCAAAGCTGTGAAATGGCAATGGCAATGGCCGTGAGAGCTTCCGCCACCGCAAAACCACCACTTCCTCCGCCGCATTCTCTGCCACCTAAAACCCCTTCTCTCGCTAAACTGCCATCGAAGCCTTACTCCACTACCAACTCTTCGTTGCTGTCTCTCTCCACTTCCACTGTCTCCATCTTCGCTCTCTTCAATGCTCCTATCTATGAAGCTAAAGCTCTCAGCTTTCCCAAAGAAGAAATAGTCTCCTCCATCACCCAGGTAAGATTCTTTACATTGTACTTTGATTGTTTTCACATTTTCTTGAATTTTCTTTCCTGCCCATATCTTGAAATTGCCCAATTTTGCTCATTTTCTTTGTAAATTCTTCTACAAATTAAAGTGGTTGGCATGGTATTGAATACAGTGCTTAAGTATTGATACAGCGTAGTATAATTCAGTGCATGTAATTTGCTAGTTTGTAGGTGAAGAATGTGAGTTCTCACTCTATAATTTCATTTTCATCCAATTTCACTTTTGGTTCCTAATATTATATCTGAATCACATTTTGGCCCTGTTTGGTAAATGGCGGTTAGCTTTTAGCTGATTGTGTTAATTAGCGGGTATAACTAGTTGATAACATTAACTGTTGTAGAAAAGTGTTTGGTAAATTAGCTGTTAGCTGATAACTGTTTGATATAATTTCTTTTCTGAAAAAGCTAATTGAAAAAGTTGCTTGGAGTAGCTTTTTGAATTTTAGCATTTTAGAGTTGCAAAAAGCTAATTAACCGAACACTTATATTGATATTTTAACTAAATCAAACAATTAATAGTTGTCAAATAAGTCAAAGTTGGCCTATAAGCCAATTTTTTACCAAACAGGGCCTTATGTGCATGATTATGTAATTTGTATCATATTTGGTCATGTCGTTCAATTTTCAGCTAACTATTGCCTGAAGTGCTCCTTAATCCCGGAAGTGCTTCTTCCTTCGGCAATAGTTGACCAGAAAATTGGCCGGTAGGACCAAATGTGATATAAATTATATAGTCATATACCTAATTAGATTCATGTATGTCAGGGACCAAAAGTGAAATTTTCTCATTTCATTTTGGTTTGTTTTTGAGACACTTTTTGGGGGATTAATTGGTACCCATTTGCTTAAATTTGATCTTTGTTAGGTGGAGTCTACGATCAATCAAGTTCAACAATTGGGTTTGAGTGTCTTTGATACTGCTCAGAGGGTGATAGGGCCAGTTGTTGAGTTTGTGAAGCCTGGCGTTGATGTGGCATTGCCAATTTTAAAGCAGGCTACAGATGAGGCAGTGAAGGTTGCTTCTCCTGTAGTTTCTGATGCCTCCAAGAAAGCACAAGAGGCAATTCAAGGCTCTGGCTTTGACACTGAACCCGTGATAACTGCTGCCAAGGTTTAACTTCGCTTTTCGTCTCTCAATTGGTTGACTGCTCTAAAATGATGCACAAAGAACAAATAAGAGGGATTACTGTATCCCTTTAATTCAATCAGTCTTGACATTTGTGAATTTCTTCTCCTGAGGCGTTTGGTTGGGAGGTGGGAATGAGGGGAAATAAAAGAATAAGGTGAGAATAAAGTAGGAATTCAAATTACATTGTTTGGTCGGGAGGAATTAAATTGTTGGAAATGGGATGGGAAGAAGTGATATAAAGACTAAAATGCATCTTTATATAATAACTAGTAATTCACCCGCGCGATGCACGGAAAAAAATTATATTATTATAAATATAAATAAAAAATAGAAAAACTAAAATATTTTAAATTGTTTAATATAATAATATTTTTGAGCTTCCATTGGTCATGTATTTATTATTTTTATAGAATACAAAATTACAATTAAAATTAAAATTTTGTATGGTTAATATAATCTCTAATTATGTGCATATTCAAATAAACTTATAGAGAGAATTTACATAATTACATTGATTTATTCTTAATTGTATTTCATCTATATTATAATTTTCACAGTACGAATAATAACTAAGATAATTACATTTGTAAAGCAAATTTCAAATTTTGTATGAGTAAATTTAAACTATAATTGAAAACATTTTTTTATATGATTATATAATATATAGCTATTTTATTTTTCAAAAGTACATTTTTTATATGATTATATAATATATAGCTATTTTATTTTTCAAATGTTGTGCTTTTTATTTATTTATTTATAATAAAGGATGTTGTGGCATTAATTGTAACATTAATTATTTCTCAAAACATTTAGCTTTATTATAGTTAAGATAATAATCAAGGACAAAAGGGTCTTTTTTTTTTCTTTTCCTATCCACACTAGGGATGTTTGGTTGGAGAGAATTGCAATTCAACCACACAAAGGAAAGGAGAAAGGAAGAAAATGGTTTTTTTCTTTTCCTATCCACACTAGGGGTGTTTGGTTGGAGAGAGTTGCAATTCAACCGACGAAGGAAAGGAGAAAGGAAGAAAATAGCATATTTGCCCTTAATTCTTTTTTTGAAGGAAAGGAGAAAGGAAGAAAATAGCATATTTGCCCTTAATTCTTTTTTTGAAAATGGCATATTTGCCCTTAAATTTTTTTTTTTTTTTTGAATACTATTAACTCTACTACAATGCAGTATCTGTTATAAAACTGGAGCTCGAACCCACAACTTCTCATGTGGAAGTTTAACTTGGTACTATTGGATTACAAGTTCCTTGGTGTATTTGTCCTTGAATATTATTATTATTACACAAGGATATTTTAGTCTTTATATTACTTCTTCCCTTCCCATTCCCAATAATTCTTTCCTCCCTACCAAACTGTGTAATTTGAATTCATACTTTATTCCTACCTTATTCTTTTCCCACCGAATTACAATTCTTTTCCTCCTAATTCCTTCCTTCAAACCAAACACCCTTGCAATTCATATGGGGGGATGAATTCCAATTCCACAAAAGGAGGGAGTTGCAATTCCAACCCAACAATGTAATTTCTGCTGCCAAAGAAAAACATTGCAATTAAATTGCAACTACACTCTACCAAACACCCCTTTAAGAGTTGATATGTCAACAATTTTCTTATGTTTCATAATTGAGCCTAGCATTGCTACAAATTTAATGGGTTGACATCACTATGAACATTTTGAATGATACCAAACCTGCAATATGGATTATGAGTGAAATTAGTTTTCTTCTTTAAAATCACCCTCTGTTCTTTATTTCTGTTGAAAGCTAAGGGATAGGTATTTATGCAGATAAGTGTGGGGTTGTTTTGTGAACAAATGGCCGATTGGTGAAAGAAAGATTAGACTATGTTCTTCCGTAACTACATTGAAACACAACTTTTCCCAGTTGATCGTGGAAATTTGTGCATATTTTGCTTGCAGACAGTTGCTGATGCAGCACAGCAGACCTCAAAGGTGATTGAAGGCGCCAAACCTATAGCTTCAACAACGGTTGAATCCATCTTATCTGCAGAACCAACTCTCATTGTGGGGGCTGGTGGGGCATTATTCATTGCATATCTCCTCATTCCACCCATCTTTTCAGTCATCTCTTCGAGCCTTCGTGGTTACAAGGGTAATACGCTTTGCTCTCCTTTAAAATTTATATCCAAATTTTAATTACTTTGTATTTAAATAGTGAATTTTACAGAATAATGCAGAATGTGTTGTTTTGCCCTCCATTCTTCTCTTTCCTTTTATCTTTTTAATTACTTGACCAAATTGATTTAAATTGAGAAGCTTTATCTGGAAACTGATGTCAGGTGAGCTCACTCCTGCTCAAACTCTGGATCTGATGTGTACCAAGAATTACAATTTGATCGATATTAGGTCGGAGACAGACAAGGGCAAGGCTGGAGTTCCTCGCCTTCCATCTAATGCTAAAAATAAGATGATTTCTATCCCGTAAGTAGACTTCTCCCTGAACTAACTTCATCCTTCTGATAGAATTAATTATCCGTAATAGTATGCACTTTATCAATAGATAATATGTCTTGCTTTCGGGCTTTAGATGGTTTCTATCTGAAGTGCACTTAGTTTCAAGAACATAATTGACATTTGAAAATGTGGTAGTGGTATATAAGGAAATAAAATGTGTGCCATCGCTGTGAGCTATAACTTTTGGCGTAGTGGTAAGCGTTTGATCCTAACGAGTGGTATCAGAGTTAAGTCACGGGTTTGAGTCCCAGCGAGCATAAAAACTGTGCAGTTAAGACTAACAAGTGCTAAGAGGGGGAATTGTTGAGCGGAGACCAGTAAAGGGGCGTGCTAAGAGGGGGAATTGTTGAGCGGAGACCAGTAAAGGGGCAAGTCAAGTAATTGGTAGTTAGGGGGATTGTTTGCCTCTCGAAAATGTTTTTGGCATAATGGTAAGCGCTTGATCTTAACACAAACAATTAGAACATAGGAAACGACTAGAAACATCCTTCTTTATGGCACAATTCCTTTCTCTAGCTTGCATTTGCTTCATAGTATTGTGATCTTTGTTAAGAGTTCAAAGAGATTTCTGCCATAATAATAGATCATTTTCTTTTGCGAACCATATTTTGTTATAGATGCATGACGGATGAAACTATGAAAGATTCAACAACCAAATGTTTGCTAAAAGTGCTACTTTGAACCTATAGCACTCTTACAAATCTATTTTATCTGTTTCAGTTTGGAAGATTTACCAAATAAGGTAAGAAGTCTGGTGAAAAATCCCAAGAAACTACAAGCTGAATTGGTAGCTGTGAAAATATCATATCTGAAGAAAATCAACAAGGGATCCGATATTGTTATCCTCGACTCGTGAGTTTCTCTCTTTCACCTTCCTACACATTTCAAAACCAACACTCTTTGTGACTATCATAATGTGAATTCAGTTCGTTAGCGCCTTTGAATTGATCAACACGGTGTTCATGAAATGATCAGGTACGCGGATTCATCTAAGACAGTGGCGAGAACCCTGACAAGCCTGGGATTCAAGAACTGCTGGATCGTGACCGATGGCTTCTCTGGAAGCAAAGGGTGGCTGCAGAGCCGGCTAGGCACAGATTCATACTTCCTCTCCGCGGCTGAAGTTTTATCTCCATCGCGCATTATTCCTGCAGCCACCAGGCGTTTTGGCACGACAGGCACTGCGAAATTGCTGCCAGGGGGTTCTGATTAAATGTTCCACCTTGTACAACAAACACTCATATAACTGTAATTCTATATAGTTAGAGATCCTATGCATCTTTCTGCTGCAATTCTTTCATTAGTTCTAATGAATCAAATTTTTTTGCATATTACAACTGTGAATACTGCTAAGATGTTTACTAGCAATAACAATATCAATGTTCATAAATTATAGTATTATACTTCTCCCAAAAGATTGAATCCTCAACCCCAAAGGCCCTCCAAACCCTGGCCCGACAGAGCATTTGAGAGAATGTAAATCACGGTGACTTAATGGCTCAGCAGACAGGGCCAAATGCCGGTGCACACAAGAGATTTGTCCACTTTGAACATAATCTCCACATTGCCGCTGCTGATGTTCGAACATTGGTCTCTTCTCTCAAATACTGTCTACTGAACCAGTGAGTTAAACCCGTGAACAATTATAATTGTCCATGGGAAAACTGGTCAATCATTACATTGCATAATTGCATCTATTCAAGTCAACAAGTTTAGACACTTGGAGTCGCTTTAGAAGCTTGTAAGAAGCTAGTATACAAGTATACAACTCTCACGGAATGTCAATTGTCTTATCAACGTAGCTAAAACTCCTTTTCTATAAGAGCATCCGCATCAGTTGGGGGAGAATTGGGAGATAATGTAAGAGTGATTAGGAAAGAGAATGTGGGAGGGGAGAGAAAAAAAAAAACAAAATTGAAAATTTTAAAATAAAAAATTGATGTAAACAAACGCGTTGGCGCGCCTGACGCAGGCGCGTGCGGCACGTGCCCGGCTTTGAAGTCCTTCTGCGCGAAACGTGCTTAGCAGGCGCTGGTTTTTTTTTTTTTTTTTTTTTTTTCTTTTTTCCTGCCATTATCTTGACATTTGCAGGACAATTATTTTTGGTATTATCTTTGCTTCCCATCTGTTGAGGTGCATATTACTGTACTAATATCTCCATATTATGCTTTGATGTGGATGCTCTAAAGCACAAACTTGTGTGAAAACATTTCACGGATCCGTGAGACAGGTCTGGTCAAATTGAAAATGTAATACTTTCACGAAAAAATGTAATACTAATCAAGAATAAAGTGTAATAAAAATGTAATACTTTTACATTTTGCTTTATCTCAAAAGTATTATATTTTCTTTTATAAGTAACAATCACTTTATTCTTGATTAGTATTATATTTTTAGTATAAGAATTACATTTCCATCTTAAGACGACCCATGATATACTTATTGATATGTATGTCATTAAAAGACACTTTTTTTTTGTAGGCTTTAAATAGGCTTTGGGGCTATTTAAGATCTACACGTTATACATTTTATATGACTTACATATTTGTTTTAAAAAATTAAAACTAATATACGAATAATAGATGAACAATTGTAGTCGTAAGCCACAACAGGTGTGCAGGTAATGACAACAACACGCGTCCTCAACCTCAATTGAATTTAAAAATAAAAAATAAAAACTAAGATAAGAACTTAATATCAATTGTCGGTCAATCAAATGTCTCACTCTATCCCTTATACTACTTTTGCTATGCAGTATGCAAGGATGAGTTAGCTACTTCACTATAAGGGAAATAAGGTATGAGAAAGTGTGAAAATTGAAAATTCAAGATTTAGTTTTTAGAGTTTGATATATATATATATATATATATATATATATATATATATATATATATATATATATATATGTATGTATGTATGTATGTATGTATGTATGTATGTATGTATGTATGTATGTATGTATGTATGTATGTATGTATGTATGTATGTATGGATGGTTGATCTCATTTTGTAAATATAAAAGCATAGTAAGTAAAATTGAAATAAATAATAATCTAATATATATTATAGGCAATCGTTATGCCGTGGAACCGTTTCCACCTTGCAAGGTGGACACAGTTCTATATTCATAATTACTGAAGTATATATTCATAATTATAAAGTTATATATTCATAATTTTTGAACTCCATATTCATAATTATTGAACTCTATATTCACAATTACAGAACTCTATGTTCATAATTACTGAACTATATGTTCATAATTATAATACTATATATTCATAATTTTTGAACTTCATATTCACAATTATTGAATCTATATATTCATAATTACAGAACTATATATTAATAATTATGTTCACAACTCTATGTTCATAATGATAAAACTATATGTTCATAAATTTTGAACTATATATTCATAATTATGAACAGTTTTGAAACAGTGTCCACATTGCAAGGTGGACACGGTTCCACAGCATAATTTGCCATAGATATATATGTTAAGCGTTAAACATAGGTCTAGACATATTTAGTTAAATTAAATAGGTTTAAAATAGTTCAAGATAACCTTATTCATGGCATCCCCTCCACCCACATATCACATTCATCTTTAATTCTAGTAATTGAATTTTTTTTCATACGAGCAAAAGTATACCTGTGATAAAACTTTGTATTTTACGGCTATTTTTACCTCAAATGGTGCAATGGGTGAAGATGCTTTGTTTGATGATTTTACTCCCCGAGTAACTCCTGGTCAAAATGAAAATCTTTTATGCCCCTTTGAATTGGATGAAGTTAAAACTGCGCTTTTCCCAATGTTTCCTGACAAAGCCCCGGGACCGGATGGAATGAATTCAGGATTTTATCAGCATTTCTGGGATCATGTTGGAGGGGATGTATCTGGTTTTGTGATTAAATGTTTGAATACCCGTGTTTTTCCAGAAAATTTGAATTATACTGATGTGGTCTTGATCCCGAAAAAGTGTGCCGGAAACGGTAGCGGATATGCGACCGATTGCACTAAGTAATGTTCTTTACAGAATTATGGCCAAGATGATAGCAAACAGGATGAAACCGCTCATGGGGGAGATAATTTCAGAATCCCAGAGTGCTTTTATCCCGGGGAGGCTTATCACGGATAATATTTTGATAGCGGCAGAGATAGGCCATTATCTAAATAGAAAACAGTGTGGTATATCAGGTTGGGGTGCTATAAAGCTGGATATGGCAAAAGCATATGATAGGATGGAGTGACCCTTTCTGGAAAAAATGCTTACAATTATGGGTTTTGCAAAGGAGTGGGTCAGGTTAATAATGCTTTGTGTGACAACGGTTGAATATACAATAAAAGTTAATGGCGTGCCAAGTGGTACTGTAGTACCTACCCGTGGCCTTAGACAGGGTGATCCGCTGTCTCCCTATTTGTTTATTATCTGTGCAGAGGGACTTTCTATGTTGTTGCAGAAAGCACAAATGACCGGTTTAATACATGGTTGTAGGGTCGCGAGGGGAGCCCCGCCAATTTCGCACTTATTCTTTGCAAATGACAGTCTCTTGTTTTTTAAAGCTAATGTCCAGGAGGCCAGTGTGGTCAAGCAATATCTGGTATGGTACGAAAAATTATCTGGCCAGATGATTAATTTCCATAAATCGAATATTTGCTTTAGCAGGAATACTCAGGATTGGATTAGAGAAGAGGTAGCTGATTGCTTACAAGTAACGCAGGCCCCGAACTTTGGGAAGTATCTTGGTCTGTCATCGTTTGTGGGTAGGAATAAAAGGGTTGTTTTGCGTATATTAAGGATAAAATCAGGCAAAGGATTGGCTCGTGGAATAAGAAATTACTCTCCCAAGCCGGTAAAGAGGTGCTCTTGAAAAGTGTGGCGCAGTCAATGCCGACTTTTTCTGTTTATCTATACAGAGAGCTATGAACAGGTATTGGTGAGGAAGTGGCACGGAAAGGGGTATTTATTGGAAAGCATGGGACAGGTTATGCACCCCAAAGAAATTTGGAGGATTAGGATTCAAGGACCTACGAGCTTTTAATCTGGCTATGTTAGGGAAACAGGCATGGCGTTTTCTGACAAACTCAAACACTATGGCTGCGAGAGTATATAAGGCCAGGTATTATCCTAATACATCATTTACGAATGCAGCTATAGGGATTGCCCAAGTTACTGTTGGAGGAGTATTATGGCTGCACATAATCTTGTCTGTTCAGGAATAAGAAGGAGAATTGGTAACGGTAAAAATACATTGATTTGGGGAGACCCGTGGTTACCGGATGATCCTAGTCCAGTAATCCAAACTGAAATGCCAGAGGAACTGAGGGGAGCGCAGGTGTCTGGACTAATTGATGAACAGACTAACACCTGGGATCCTCATATTTTGACAGATTTATTAGTCCCTGAGGATGTAGCTCGGATATCAAGAATTCCTGTAAGCCCAGATTATGAGGACTCATGGTATTGGTTCAGTGACCCAAAAGGGACTTATACGATAAAGAATGCATACAAGCAGGTTGTTGGAAATATAGAATATAACACCATGAATTTTGACAAATGGGTTACATTGTGGAAGTTAAAAAGTGCCGCCCAAATGGAAAACTTTCTTGTGGAGAGCTGTGAGTGATATTCTACCCACAACTATTAATTTACTTATGAAGAGGGTGGAGGTGGACCCGGCATGCCCGATGTGTGGTTTGGTTCATGAGGATGTTATGCATACGCTTATATCTTGTGATTATTCTAGAATTGTTTGGACTATTACTGAGTTGCTTGTCACGAATGTTGTTACACATTCATTACCATTATGGCTTACTGGTATTTTCAACATGTTAATAGAGGAACAGTGCGGCTTGGTCATCGGTGTCCTATATCACGTGTGGGCTGCCTGGAATATGGCTGTTTGGGAAGGTGCTCTACCACGACCGAAGCAGACATGGCGGCGTGCGGCAGCGGCGTATCAGGCCTACTGCCAAGTCTACCACTGCTCCCAGCAACCGGTGCAACAGCCGGCGTCCCTCCCCGGCGGACTGGAAGCACGGCCTCGATGCTTCTACGACGCAAGCTTCAATCACCAGACCGCCACTGCCACTTATGGAGCCGTCCCAGTCACACACGACGGAACATTTCTAGCAGCAACGAATGGCCGTCTCACAGCCTCTCACTCACCACTCATGGCGGAGGCGCTATCCTACAAGGAAGCCCTATCTTGGCTTATGGCACGAGGCATATTGGCGGTAGACCTTCTAACGGACTGTTCGGAGTTACGCACTATCATAGCCTCAGGCTCGGCATCTATTTTATCCTACGTTGGGGTTGTTACGGACCAATGTAGGACATCTATGTCTTTGTTTACTCATTGCTCGTTACATTTTGTTTCTCGAACTTTAAATTTGCATGCTCATACTTTAACATCTTTAGCTACTAGTCAGGATAACTCTATGTACTGGGATTCGATCCCGCCTGATTCCATTGCTATGTTCGTTTGAGTAATAAAATGCTTTTACCTTAAAAAAATAGGTTTAAAATAATACCTCTTTATTAAATAGGCTATGTCAAACTAGACATAAACAATGCCAAGTCGTAGGCCCTTTAATCGGGACTCGACTTGTTCTCGGTAAATTATTGTGTGGATCATGGTTCACACAATGTTGTGTGGACCATAATAAAAAGTACATTTTTAATATACTAAACATACATTATTTGTGTATTGAATGTATATTATAAAAAATAATGTACTTTGAATACAATGTACATTATTAGTATACTAAAAGTACATTATTTTTATATTAAATATACATTATTTTATAACATACAAAATATGGTCCACACAACTTGTGTGGATCATGGTCCACACAACTTGTGTGAATAATGGTCCACACAATAATGATTGCTTATTCTCGCTCCTACTTAGCAGACAACCAGAGATTAGCTGACTACTTGGTTTAATTGTACCATTTTACAATGTATGAGTTAATTACACGTTTTTAAATTTAATAATTTAATTACATTTTTTATGGGCACTTTAAAGAGCAACCCCAATAGGGGTTCATTCATGAATTTTGAAATAGTAAAATTTTCTTTGCTCAGCTTTTGACAAATGGGAGTTGGGGATTTTGGAGGTTTCTTTCTCCGGCAAGAAACCAAAGTTTTGTCAATTTTTTTTTAAAAAATAAAAAATAAAAAATAAAGGATAAGACACGCAGGTACATCTCACCCTGCGATCCAGCGGGCGTGTGTGTTACACGTGTCCGCTAGGACGACTGAGAGTGCCGCCAGCTCAGTTTGAAGTTTGTTTGTTTGTTTTTTTTTTATTTTTTTATTTTTTTTATTTTTTTTATTATTTTGTTGTTTTGTTTCAACGACCCGCTTTTTTTTTTTTTTTTTTTTTTTAAATTTTTTAAAATTTTTTTTATAGTTTTGTTGAATTTTATTATTAGATTTTTATATGATATTGTTTGTAAAAAAACAATTTTTTATATGATAAAATTATAATATAAAAAAGTTTGAAAAGTTTATAATTATAAATTTATTTGAATTTTTCTATGTGTAATTTAAATATAATAAAAATAAAAACTGTAATAATAATTTTTATAATATTATTTTAATTATTTTTTCAACAAATGAAAGCTTGCAATTTTAGGTGTATATATGTTACGTATGTTAATTATTTATGTTTATTTTACAATTATAAATTTATAAGTCAAATAAATAATGAAATAATTAAAATATACTGGAGGTAAAAAATGGTGAGTCCACAAGAAATTAAGAAAAAATTTAAAATTTAATGGAAAGAACAGTTTTTGTGATTGAGTTGAGATGGTAAATGATGATGTGAATGTTGGGGTTAGGGCTGTGCAGTCGGACGGATCGGACGGTTCGGATGGCGGACTGAGCCCCCCGGTCGGATATCGGATTTCTAATTTGACCACCCTAACCGTTTTTTTTGGTTGACTTATCCGATCGGTTAATTTTGATTTCGGATTGGATCGGATCGGTCGGATATCCGTGTGGTAATTCGGTTTTATCAGAATGTAAAAATCAAATATTCAATTCATAGATGATGGAAAACCTAACTAATGAACTACTTAACTAACTTAAGTACTAAAAGCCACTAACTAGTAAGTACTAACTACTTAACAGCAAAAATAACATAAGTAAACTTATAAAAGTGTAAACATATAATCAGCAAAATACAAATTAGCTTACATATAATCAGCAGATTAGCTTACAAATTACAAGTTACAAATTAGCAAAAATATAACAATCTTCTCCAAACTCCCAAGGCAAGCAGGCAACTAGGCAAGCATGCAAGTGGCAACAACATCAGTCTCCATTCTCCAATCAGCACATTAGCCTTCAGCTTTCATGTTTCATCCATTGAGCAAAAGAAAGCCAGATATCCAAAACTCCAAAAGTAATATATGAATATATGATTAATATAATATAGAGTACTCTATGTCTCTATTAGTCTATTCTTCTTCCTGATAAGTGAACACATAAAAACACAATAAGTTCAAAACATTTGAAGATAGGATTGACACAATCACACAAACTGAAACTGTAAAAGACTAAAAGAGTGCTCAGATAGCTTTTTTTCCATATCAAGTTAGGATTGGGGGCACACTACTCAATGAGTATGGCATAAACACCACACTTCATAGGCAACATACCAAACCCAATTCTATATATTCAGAGAACATGGTGGAAGCATCATCATAGCACAATAATACTTATACTGGAACAACTAATGAATTATATTTAAATAGCAAAGACTCAAAGAGTGCTCAAATACTTTTTTTTTCCATATCAATTTAGGATTGGGGGAACACTACTCAATGAGTATGGCATACACCACACTTCATAGGCAACAGACCAAACCCAATTCTATATATTCAGAGAACATGGTGGAAGCATCATCATAGCACAATAATGAACAGTTATACAGTTATAAGAGTAGTGAGTCAGAAGTCAGAAGTCACATTTAGACATTTAGTCAGTACTTATACTGATACCTGAGCTCAATGGCAGCAACATTTAAAATGTTACCTAGCCATGAGCACTTTCCAGTTCCAGTTCCAACTTCCCAGCCTCTGAGGGACATTGATTTGAATCATTGATACACATACATGAATACATGATACACTGATACAGAGGCATAAATTTATCATGAAATCAAATCAAATAAGTAATCACAAATTCAGATTTCAAAATAAACTAATGGAAACTGTAAACATACAACAATTGTAGGCATTCTAGTTCCAGTGCTGGATGTGCTGCACAACTCTGCAGTACAAAAACAAACTGGAAATTAGAACTTAAACAATTAAACATTTAAACAGATCATTGCTGGAAGTTAGAAGTATATACCTTTCTCAATCCTTTCAACATCTTCAATATTTTCTTCAATTGAGATTGGTTGATTGCTTAATCTTAGCCAATCCTGTGCACACACCAATGCCTCAACAATTCTAGGAGTTAGGGAACTCCTAAAGGCATCAAGTACCCTTCCACTTGTACTGAATGCTGATTCTGAAGCAACAGTTGATATTGGAACAGCTAGGATATCCCTTGCCATTTTAGATAAGACAGGGAACCTTTCAGATTGTTGCTTCCACCATCTTAGAAGGTCAAATGAATCATCCTCATCCACAATAACCTCAGAGAGATACACTTCCAACTCAGTTTTTTTCCTAGACAAATCCCCACTCACCAATTTTTGCTTCTTAATCTGAGATTTCAGTAATGATTGAGGTCTCCCAACAGAAACAGAATCAGATATTGTTATTGATGGAGAAAATTTTTCAGATTGTTCAACAGACTGGACAGGGAAGCATGCAACATAATCTTCAAACAACTCCTTAAGGCCAACAATCACCTTATCAAACATTGTTTTACCCTTTTCCTCACCATATAACTGGTTAAACTGAATGGGCATATACTCAATTTTGTCCCTGGGGTCTAAGATATTTGCATAGAATATCAAAAAATTCATTTTTTCAGGCTCACCCCAATACTTATCAAATTTTGCCCTCATATTTTTACCCATCAGTTTAACACTATCTTCTGTAGCTTCCTCCATATTTTTCAACAAGCAAGACAAATCGGAAATCTCAGAGAAGAAGGTATTAGAAGTCACATACAATGATCCAGAAATCCTAACAGTCATTTCATAAAAAGATTTCAGAATCATAACCAAAGATTAAATGGATTCCCAATCTAAGAAATCAGGTACACTTCCACCCAAATCAGATTTAAATGAATTGTCATGATCATCATAGGCTTCAAATACCTTCTGAAACAATAATGCAGTATTAAGCATCATATATGTGGAATTCCACCTTGTAGGGACATCTAGACACAGAGAACTCTTAGCTTCCACCCCAATTAGATCAGCTAGTGATTTAAACTTCTGCAACCTAGCAGGTGAGCTCCTCACATACCTAACAGCATCCCTGACTTTCTTAACAGAACTGTCACATTCTTTCAACCCGTCCTGTACCACCAAGTTAAAAATGTGAGCAATGCACCTCATGTGCAAATACTTACACCTAACAGCAGTACAACCCCAAGAGCCCAACTTCTTCTTCAAGAATCCTAGGGCAGTATCATTGCTGGAAGCATTATCTACTGTCACACTAAACACTGATTTTAGACCCCAGTCCAAAAGGCAACTCTCTAAAGCCTTTGCAATACTTTCCCCCTTGTGGGAATATATAGGAACAAATGAAATAATCTTCTTTTGCAGCTTCCACTCACTATCAATGAAATGTGCAGTTATGCACATGTAGTTTATTCTCTGGACTGAGGTCCAAGTATCAGTTGTGATACTTACCCTCTGACTGCTAGTCCTAAAAAAATTCTTCAAGTTGACCCTCTCATCAGAAAATATCTTGAAAATGTCCCTACTGATAGTCCATCTTGAAGGGATTTTAAACCTAGGACAGCAAACTAAAACAAACTTTCTAAAACCCTGTCCCTCAACAATCCTAAAAGGAAGTTCATCTAAAATAATCATCTCAGCTAAGGCTCTCCTTATCAAGTCTTGATCAAACACCCAAGTACCCAACACCCCTTCAGTTCCTTCACTACTTTGAGTTCCAGCAGAAGAAGGTGCAGGTTGGAATGTGAGTAGGGACTGCCTTGTCTCCTTAGAGTGAGGATTTTTAAGGCAGTTTACCACATGAAGTCTGAGAGAAGAAGTCCCATGTTTCTTGCTCTCACAGCAATACACTTTTGCACAATATATACATTTTCCTTTGATGACAATGCCATCACTGTCTTTGATCTTTTCAAAGTGATCCCAACATGGAGCCCTGGATTCAACCTCTTTCCTTTTCTTTGGAACAGGTGGAGGCAAAGGCTGCTGAGACTGAGGAGTAACAGTCTCTACAGCAGGTGCTTCCAACTCAGGTTGGGTTCCAGATACACCAGTAACACCACTAACACTTTCCATCTAAAAAGGGGAAAGTATCAGTGACACAGAATGGGAAATCACTCATTGAAAATCATCAACAGAGAATGGGCTTTGTCACATACACACATGTATCAATTAATTAAAGTGTTAAACACTTAATCAGGCAGAATTCAGTGAATTGAACATTTCATCATGTATGCAGAATTGCACATAAATGATTTAAGGGTCACATATCCATAAACTTACAATTTCACATTTTCACAGTTACAACTTACAACTAAGTAACTAACAACTTACAAATTACAATTTACAATGAAATCCATAATCAGGCATTCAAGCTAAGTAGATGTATGCTACTTTATATGCTCATCATTTATATGGATTTCAGTCACACATGAGTACAAGACACACTCCCACATTTATATGGCTTCCACAAGAATACCATCATGCTTAACATTTATAAGGATTTCAGTATTTCACACACAGTTCCTGAGTTCCACACTTCCACAGTGGCAAGGGGCTAGGGCAGTATGGCTTCCACCACAGATTAGGTTACAAATTAGAAACCCTAATCACACAATTCACAAATTCAAACTCAAAGGACTAGTGACATGCAATCCAGAACTTCTCAACGGATTTACAAGTATCATAGTCCAGTGAGTCCACAGATTAGGTTACAAATTAGAAACCCTAATCACACAATTCACAAATTCAAACTCAAAGGACTAGTGACATGCAATCCGGAACTTCTCAACGGATTTACAAGTATCATAGTCCAGTGAGTCCACAGATTAGGTTACAAATTAGAAACCCTAATCACACAATTCACAAATTCAAACTCAAAGGACTAGTGACATGCAATCCGGAACTTCTCAACGGATTTACAAGTATCACAGTCCACAACTCCACATAATCATAAAAATTAGAAACCCTAATCAAGAAGACAAATACACAATAATCTATAACGAAAATGAAAATAGGGTTTAGTAATTACTTCGTTTCTCAAATTTAATCCCTCGAGAACAAAGGGCTTCGGATCCACTATTCCACCGTTCCACAGTTCCACCGGAGTCCGGTGACTGGACTAGGGTCTAGGGCTTCCACCACTCCACCAGAGTCCAAACTAGTCGCTACTTCGAGTCTCCGAATAGGGCTTCCACCAGACTACAACTGAGAGAATTAGACTGAGAGAATTGAGATTTGAGAAGTGAGAACTCAGAGTCTTAGAGAGTAAGACTCAAAGACCAGAGCGAAAGAGAGAACGAGAGATGAGAGATGAGAGATTGAGACTTGAGAGAAGACTGAAATGGGAGCTCGGCTGCGCTGACCGGAATGGATAGTATATATACATATAACACACGACGTCGTATTACATAAGGGTAAAAAAACCCTAGGCTTCATCGGTTTCTCGGACGGGTTCGGGTGGCGTTTAATGCCTCCCACCCGAACCCTCTTCATCCGGCTAAAAACGGCCACTCGGTTCGGGTTTTGTCTTCGGATACGGGCCGCTCAACGGGCTCACCAGTCGGTTGTCGGTTGTCGGGCGGGTGGGTCGGGTTTCTCGGATTCTGCACACCCCTAGTTGGGGTACACAAAAATGGAGAAAACCCCCCAACTATTGAGGAGGCCCTTATTGCCCTTAGCAGACAACCAGAGATTAGCTGATTACTTGGTTTAATTGTATTATTTTACAATGTATGATTTTTATTTTTATTTTTTTGAATGCTACAATGTATTAGTTAATTACACGTTTTTAAATTTAATAATTTAATTACATTTTTATGGGCACTTCAAAGATTTATTTTATCAATTTTCTACTCTTTTTTTTTTCGTCACTTCAATTATGTCCTACATTCTTTGTTTTATTTCTTGGGAATAAAGGTCAAATAGGTCACTCAAGTGCATATCAAACTGCAATGAGGCTTTCGAACTCAAAAAAAAAAATTGTAACTGAATTTCTGAACAAAACAAACTTATGCAATTCAACATAAAATAACCTGTTTACCTGAAAGAATGCTGACATGACGGTCACCAATTTTAAAAATAATTTTAAATAAGATAATAATAATAATAATAATAATAATAATAATAATAATAATAATAATAATAATAATAACTGTCGGAGACTAATCGTCTCCACCAGCTTCGTCTCCATGACCAGAGACAAAGGTCTCTTGACTCTCTTCGTCTCTGGCCATGAAATCGTCATCGGCAATTCTTGTTATTTATTTATTTTATTTAAAATTATTTTTAAAATCGATAATTGTCACGTTAGCATATTTTCGAGTAAACTTGTCATTTTGTGTTAAATTACATAAGTTTGTGTTTTTTAGAGACCTAATTATATTTTTTGAGTTGGATTGCCTAATTATAATTTGGTATGTGGTTGAGTGGTGTGTTTGACCATTATTTATACTTCCTCGATCCCTTGTCTTATTACGCAAATATATATATTCCCCTAAAAGACTCAATCGCCATACGAAAATGGCTATTTATGAATTTATGATTTATCATTGGATTGTTGAAAATTTATCCATTAAAATATAAGGCAAGATGGCTAGTGCTCTACGTAAATGGTGGTTACGTAGGAATTTCTCTATCCTTATCACCTTGTCTGAATCTCTCAAATGCCTAAATGCTCCAACATTCATGCACACCAGAACGCAATGGCTGCTGTTGAGTACAAGGGCCTCACTTCAATCACCCTCTCAGACATCGAAGCTCTCGGAGTGGACACCGGAGTCGCCGTCGATCTTCTCCAGAAGCTCGCCGGAATCGTGAGTGATTGCGGCGCTGCCACTCCCCAGACATGGCAGCGAATCTCCCAAGACGTGCTCGCCCCTCACCTTCCTTTCTCTTTGCATCAGATGATGTATTACGGCTGCTACAAGGATTTCGGACCGGACCCTCCCGCTTGGTTACCCGACCCGTTAGTTCAACACCCATACTTGATTCTATGCCATCTTTTAATTTCATCTTCAGTTCTTCACTCTCTACATGAATGATAGAGCATTTATATGCTTAAAAACTTCCCCAGTTATTATTGCGAAAATTGCAGTAGTTATAGAGCAATTTTAGGATTCCTCCCTAATTGTTGGTTGTACTTGCTTAAGTCCCTAAGTTACTATTGATTCTAACATGTCGTCCTAAATTATTATGTTGCAAATTTTGTCATTTCTCTAATAGGTGGTGTTTACTTTTTGTCCACAACTTTTAATTTGCATTGCAAATTTCCTCTCTAATATTTTGTTAGAAAAAAGAGAAAATTTGCAATATCAATTATAGCTTAGGAACACGAACAATAAAATAGGGACAAATTCTATAATTATTCTATAACTTAGAGACGAAAAGTACAATGTTCCATTGTTTCTAATTAGCTCTTTAAGTTTAAACAGCTAGTTGGAAGAAACTGCATATCAAAGGAACAAATTCAATTTTTGACATTGGTTAAAAGTTCTTCAAAAAGTTTACAAACTTTTCCTAAAACAAGGCCTAAGTACTACTCCATAAAAAATAATTTGGAAATTCTGCTGCTATTTTATATTGATATCTTACCAAAAGGAACCTTTTTTCCCATTACTTTGCATTTTCCTTTATTCAGAAATCAGAATATTTGAATATAATTTTTTGATGTGCTTTCTAATAAATTAAGTTTCATTTTAAGAGATGTTTCATTTTCTCAAGTGAAATTTGAATTTTATTTTTGAATTATCAGTTTCTATAGGATTTGCTTTATGTTTATTATACATATGTGAAAAAAGGGTAAATAATACAGTATACACATCTGAACAGGGGTAGTGCAATGCTGACTAATGTTGGCAAGTTACTAGAGAAGCGGGGAAAGGAGTTGTTGGGGTCAAAATATAAAGACCCAATCTCAAGCTTTTCTGATTTTCAGAAGTTTTCTGTTTCAAACCCAGAGGTATAGAGGATGCAGCTTTGAAAGTTGAGCTATTGATTTTCTGTTCACCAGGGACAAGTGATAATAATGTGTTATCATTTCTCTCTGATTTGTTCTCGTCTA